>NC_055997.1:74722490-75060131 GCF_018446385.1 Zingiber officinale | reverse complement strand
CCATCCAAATCGTTTATAAATCTCCTATTAGGTTTTGATCAAATTCAAATTCATTTTCACTAACCCGCAATCTATATCATTAGCTTTAAATTTGATTCAAAACTAAATCATATTAGTTCAATAACAAAGAATTTTTTTTAATTAAATCAAACCAATTTGATTTATAATTAAACCAAAGAGAATCCAATTTATCTTAAAAAACGTGGTCAATTTGCACTTTCGTTGCGTCACTTTGATTCCATATTTGTCTTTTGTCTAGTTCACCCAGACTCAATCTCTCTCGATTTGAGAATCCAATTCTCAAACTCATTTTATGTCTCTTAGATAAACTCGTAGTACGTGTGACCTTATAAGTTCCTAGTTATGTTGGTCGTTCATAATTAATCATTAATTATGGAACGATTATGAGTCACATCTAGTAGTACATCATGATCTCCAATTAATCAAAAAATCATAGATTGATCTCGAAACCACTTCTAAACCTTTCAACAGGTACAGTAAGTTATGTCATGTTCCTTTCACTCGTCCTATACCCACTTGTTTCAGGACATAGTCTATATGTCAGTCCCCACTAGGCTAACTACGTCACACCTAGCTCAAGTAATATTTCCTCATTCTGCGGATTCAAATTACTCGTACATGTATATAAGAGTCTCACACTCTTAATATGTGATACTTTGACCAAAGACTTTGAGTAATAATCTTAACAAGTGACCATAAGGTATACGTCTCCTCGTAAGGAGTGGTGAATCCTCTATGGGCTATCCAAATACCTTTGGGCACTTGGACTTATACCCAATCATTCCAGGTCTACATCTCCAAGGAGATGCTTACTTAAAATGTCAAAGTATAAGCCTTCATGACCAAGGTGACTTATATACCTCAAGTCGAGGGAAACTTACACTCGAGATGCAGTAAGACTTTCATTGACATATCTATATATGTAGAGAACCATATGAAGTCTTACAGCAGGTCACTCTAATGAACTAGTTACCATAACTAGCATTCACGTTTAACTCTTGACATCCCAATGTCTCCAACTAGTGAGAAACAACTGTTTGGTTAAACCAAGGAGTATAACTGGTGCTAGTATATCAGAATCGATGATGTCCAAACTCATCAATTCATCGACTAGGAAATATTCCAATACATTTATAATTACACATGTAGAGATACTCACAAGTTGTGGTCCAATCACAAGTTCTCTCATGCTATGGATCATATCGCAGACATTCAGTACGTGAGTTTGAGATCCAATTATACACATAAAGAATGTGCACTCAAATAGTGAATCTATATTTATCAAATAAATAGTAAAAACCATAAGGTGATTGCCTTAAGACATCCCTTAAAAACTAACACTCCCACTTGGCCTAATTCCAATCGCCATGGTGTCCAACATTGTAGGTCTTTACATGACTATCAAAACTCATTTGAGGTAGAGGTCTTATGAAAGGATCCACTAGGTTCCTTTTGGTGGGAATTTCTCTCAATTTGTATTTCATTCCTACTCATGATCTCTTGATCATATGATAGTGACGAAGTACATGTTTAGATCATTTCTTGCTTGGAACCTTTCCAATTTATTGCACTTACATTT
The DNA here is from genome assembly GCF_018446385.1 of Zingiber officinale. Taxonomy (NCBI): domain Eukaryota; kingdom Viridiplantae; phylum Streptophyta; class Magnoliopsida; order Zingiberales; family Zingiberaceae; genus Zingiber; species Zingiber officinale. Next base: position 75,058,531 of record NC_055997.1, on the reverse strand, counting down.
TAAGGTGAATACATGTCATGCTTGGACTTGGAATCATCCTTGTCCATTTGGAAACTAGTATCAATATACCTATGTATAATCATATCACCTCTTCCATATATCAAGACTAAATCCTTAGTTTTTAAGGATTGCCTTGATAGCCACCCAAGGATCCATGCTTGGATCCGATTGATCTCTGCTCATAACATTTAGAGCATACGATATACTGGGCCTCGTACATAACATAACACACATGATTGATCCTATAGCTTACGCCAATGGATCTAACTCATGTGAATCCTCTCATCTTATGTGCTTAGGCACGTAGACTTCGAAAGGTGAATCTCGACCTTTCTTGGATTCCGATATGCTAAACCACTTTAGCACTCGGTCTATATATGTAGACTGTGAAAGACTAAGCAACATGTTCGATCTATCTCTTATAGATCTAAATCCAAAGGATATAGGTTGCTTCTCTCATGTCTTTCATAGAAAATGTCTTGGATAACCAAACTTTAACTAGCTATATAATGGACACATCATTTCCTATAAGTAATATGTCAACAACATATAATACTAGGAACACGATTACACTCCCACTAACCTTTATATACACGCAAGGTTCGTATGGATTTTTGTGAGAAATCAAACTCTCATCCATGTTAGTTTTTCATGTTAAAAACTCACGTGCACTCAATAGGTACTATACCTTTGGGTGGATGCACTAAGTTCTTGTTAGAGTGTTTACTAAAAGCCTAGCTGTTTGTAAACATTTATTTTGAAATAAAGAATCACATTGGTCAAATGTCTACATTTGTATGCTAAATGTAGTTGTTCAATTAATTTATATTGTAGATAACATGGTGTGTGGTGTCACACACAGAAGATCATGTTATCAATTCTTTATAAATTATAAATAGTAGCTCACGACTAAGATGGAAAGGAACAAACCATTAGAATAGTCGTAGTGTAATTTGGTATTAGTTTAGCTTAACTATAAAATTACACTAGTACACTCTGAGTGTATTGAGCATGACCATTTAAGGTAAGTTCTTTTTATACTGACTGAATAAAAGAATAAAATCTTTGTTATTATGGAAGTGTGTGCTCTTAATCCTGATATAATAACAAGACATATATCTAGTATTTATTTCTTTGATAAACCCTGCAGGTGGACTTAGCCCGACATGACGATAAGGTTGAGTGATACTACTCTTGGAGCTATATATTAATTAGGTGAGTTGTCAGTAACTCATTTAATTAGTGGACATTCGATATCTTAAACACAGGGAGATTAACACACTCATGATAAAGAGGAGCCCATATAGTAATATGGGATTGGTGCGGTAGTTCAATAATAACTCTTTAGTGGAATGAGATATTATTGATGAACTCAAGTTGGGTGTTCGGGGCGAACACGGGAAGCTCAAGTTCATCAGGAGACCAAAACCAATTCCTCCTCTCGGTCCCTGTCGTAGCCTCTTATTTATAAAGTCTTATACCCACCCATACCCACTTTCTTACCCACCTTAAGGTGGTCGGCCAAGCCTAGCTTGGAGCCCAAGTTAGGGTCGGCCAAACCAAGGTGAGTTGGTGGCTGGCCCTAGCTTGAACCCAAGCTTAATTGGCTGGCCACATTAAAATAAAAGGATTTTATTTTTTAAAATATTTTCTTATGTGGAAGTCATAGTTTTAAAAGAGAGTTTAAAATTTAAATCTTTCCTTTTATAGTTTTCTACAAAAGATTAAGAGAAAGGTTTGATATTTTTCCTTATTTGTAGTTAAAAGGAAGATTTAAATTTTTGATAAAACTTTCCTTTTTAACCATACTCATTAGTTTAAAAGAGAGTTTTAAAATTTAAATCTTTCCTTTTATAATTTCTACAAAAGATTAAGAAAAGATTTGATATCTTTCCTTATTTGTAGATTGAAAGGAAGATTTTAATTTTAGAGAAAATTTTTCTTTTTGTAAAATCATCCACATATTTTAATAGAGAGATTTTAATTTATAAAAGTTTCCTTTTATAACCAACCATGAAGGGAATTTTTAAAAGGGAAATTTTTATTTAAAAATTTATGGAAACAAATTAGGAAGTTTTAATTTTGTGTTTAAAACTTTCCTTCCTTGGAGGATTAGATATGGCCGACCACATTAATAGAGAAAAGGATTTTTAATTAGTTAAATTTTCCTTTTCAATGGCAAGGAAAATAAGGAAGTTTTTATCAAAACTTTCCTTATTTGCCAAGACCAAGGAATATAAAAGAGAAGGTAGAGGTGTCTCACCTTACAACAATACTTCTATTATTCCTCTCCTCCTTGGCGGTGGTCGGCCCTCATCCTTCTTCATCTCCTTTTCTTCTTCTTTGGTAGCCGGTGGCATCAACTCTTGGGGAGTCCTTGGTGGCCGGATTTTGCTTGGAGAAGAAGTAGAGAAAGGAGGCTTTGTTTCTAGCATCCCTTGGAGCTTGGTGGTGGTGGTCGAACCTCATCTTCTCTTGGAGTTCTTGTGGTGGACGAAACTTGCTTGGAGAAGAAGGAATCTTGGGTGGATTCTCGTCTCGGTAGATCGTCGTCCACACGACGTTTGAGATAAGAAGAGGAATACGACAGAAGATCGTGAGGTCTATAAGCTATAAAAAGTATAACTAGTTATTAGTTTACGCATCATAACTAGTTCATCCTTTTATTTAAATCTTAAAATACCAAACACTAGAGGCTAATGAATCTAGGTAATCGAATTTATGTTTTCGATTTTGTGTTTCTTTTGTTTTTCGAATTTGTGATTTGATTGTTCTTTTTGGTTAAACCTAGGGTTACTATAAGGAAATTAAATATTAAATTTTGTTGAAAGGCTTTGTCTAGGAAGTGGTGGATGCTCCCATACCCAAGAAGGCCTAGTGCCTCATCATATTTAACCTGGAAGCCAATCTCTGAAATTAATATTTAATTAAATTTGTAACATGGGTGGATTTGGATCAATAATGTTAAGCATCGTTTGCGATCCAAGTCCAAACCACTAAGAACAGATAAGTTGAATTTGGAATCAATAATGTTAAGTTCCGTTTGTGATTCCAAATTTAATTTCTAAAGAACACAATAAGTTGTTAGGAATGGTTCAGGACATGTACAAAATTTTTGTACAGGGGAAGCGGTACGATATTCCCAGTAGCAACCAACAGTTCCAAACTTAGTTATACATGGAATCCATTTTTTATTTCATGGTTCTCAACCACGAGTCCTTTTCTAAACTCTTTAGAACTTCTTCATAACTGGTAGGCTCCTCATTCACAATGAGCGACAGGCCTCTCGATTCACTTATGAGAAATCCATATTTCTTAGGAATTAGACGTGCCCTAAAGTGGCGGTGTATTAACAGGTTCAACTGTTACCTTATTCCAATGAGTAATCAGCTGTGGGTCTTATTTAGGCATCTCTTTTGTGTCTATTGGAGTCACTTGAACTACTCTTAGTTCAACCTCACTCCCACTTGTTTTCTTGCAAGAGAATTCCTTTCTCTAGAAATACAATATGCCTTGAAATAAATATCTTTTTATTTCAAGGGATCTTAGAATTTGTAACTCGTAGTTTCCTTTGGATAACCAATTAATAGACACTTATCAGACTTAGCATCTAGCTTTTCTGATACAGTCCTCTTCTCATAAGAAGGACAAACTCATATCTTCAAATAAGATCACTGAGGGTTTAACTAGTCCATATCTCAAATGGATTAGTGAAGATTGTCTTAATTATGACTTTGTTTAACAAGTAAACAACTGTCACAAGTATGTAATCCCAAAAGGCTTTGGAAAGACTTGCATGATTTACTATCGACCTAACTATGTCCAATAAGGTCCAGTTTCACCTTTCAAATATACTGTCACATGTGGTATGTAAGGCGGAGTCCATTGAGACAATATTTTATTGTCTCTTAGATAATCTTGAAACTCTTGACTTTAGTATTCATCACCTCGATCGAATTGAAGTATTTTAATACTTTTGCCAAGTTATTTCTCTACTTCATATCTGAACCTTTTGAACTTTTCAAAGTCTCAAACTTGTATTTTAATAAATACACATACCCAAATCATGAGTGATCATCGATGAAGGTGATGAAGCAGTTATAACCTCCTTGTACATGAGTTGACATTGGTCCACATATATCAGTATGTAGAAGGCCCAATCCATCATACTCTTGTTCACCTTTTTCATTAAAAGGTAATTTGACCATCTTGCCTTTTAAGCATGAAGTGCATGTGTCAAATGAATCCAAGGCACAAGCTTTAGCCGACTTTGTGACGGAAATACAGAACGTTGAGCTGGAAGCAACATGAAGGATATATGTGGATGGGTAGTTCACCCAATACGGCAGCGGAGTGGGTATACTCTTGATATCCCAATGCAAAGATAGAATGCAACTGTCCATTTGGCTGGACTACCAAGCTACAAACAATGAGGCAGAGTACGAAGAATTGATCGCCGGTCTACAAGAAGTCAGGCATGTGGGAGCCACCCGAGTCCTTGTGCACTCATATTCCCAACTAGCAGCCCAGCAGCTCTTGGGTACTTTCGAAATTAATAACGCTAGGCTCAGATTATATGCTAAAGCTTTCAAGAAGCTAAAGGTTGGATTCCAAAGGTCATAGTGCAAAAGATCCTCTTGTCGGACAACCAGTACGCAAAGGAGCAAGCCAAGTTAGCGAGTTTATTAAAGCCAGTGGTGCTGGAAGAGCCGATCGAGCATGTCATGTTGGTAGCTCACATTAAAAGGGCGGCCGAAACAAGAGCCTCCAATGATTAGAGGACGCCTCCAACTGAGTTCCTCCGATCGGACAGAATGCCGCCCGACCAAGAGCAGGCTCGGTTGCTAAAAAAGAGGGTTGGACGATTCACATTAATTGGAGACCATTTGTATAAAAGAGCTTTTTCGAGGCCACTGCTTAAGTGCATTGAATTGGAAGACATTTAGTACATCTTACAAGAAGTTCACCAAGGCTCATGCTGCAGCCATCCGTGTGACTATTCATTGGCAAGAAAAATCCTACTGACAAGGCACTTCTGGCCTACCTTATAGGCAGATGCCACTCACACGATATCCACCTGCCTCTCCTGCCAAAAATACCAGAGCATACTGTATCGATCGACTGAAGAGATGAAGGCATCCATCGTGTCATGTCGGTTCAACTAGTGTGACATGGATATTGTAGGACCTTTCCCCCTAGCGACTGGTTAGAGAAGATTTATGTTTGTGGCGGTGGACTGTTTTTCCAAATGGGTTGAGGTTGAACCACTCCTCAAGATAATCGAGCAGATGATTATCAAGTTTTTATGATAAAATATCATATGTCGGTTCGACGTCCCTCATAAACTAGTCTCGGACAATAGAAGACAATTTCAGGGATGGAGGCTCAAGGAGTGGTGTGCCAGCTATGGTATTACACAAGCTTTCACTTCAGTAGCTTATCCCCAAAGTAATGGTCAGGCGAAAGTCACCAATAGAAAAATTCTTAGAGGGCTCAGGCTCAACTTGACCACATGGGAGGAAGCTAGGTGGATGAGCTGCCAAGAATACTATGGTCTTATCGCACTACTCCTCGGGAGGCCATTGGCATTAATTACTCCATTCCACTTAGTGTACGGAGGAGAGGTAGTGGTGCCAGTCGAGATTGGCATATAGTCCGATCGGTGACAACTGTATGATGAAGATAATCCTGAGTGATGACTTATGGAGCTAGATCTGATAGACGAAATCAGAGACAAAGTTGTCGTTCGGCTGATGGCGTATCGGTAGAGGATGAAGTAAAACTTCAACAAATGAGTTCTTCCCAGATAGTTTCAGGTCTACGACCTAGTCTAGAAAAGAGTAAAGTCGGTCGGCGACGTGACCAAGTTGGAGGTGCTATGGGGAAGACCCTACAAAGTGATATAGAAGATTAGCTCAGGGTTGTACTATCTGCAGGACGAGAATGGGAGGAATCTCGATCGGCCATGGAGGGCAAACCATCTGCAGTTCTATTAGGCAGGATAATAAGCATGAAGTAAAATGAATGTAAATTGTGAAACCATTTATTCTATGAATGTAGGAAAGTTCAAACAAAGATTCGCTAAGTGTCAAAGTCTCTCGACCCGATTGGGCAAGTTATAAATGAGCATATTCTCGCGCCTCAAGATTATTAGCGGGGTTCAAATCAAGCTGTCCCAGACTTACAGACAGTTCGGTCGTGTTATAAGTTAGTGAATCTCTCTCACTAAGTGTCAAAGTCTCTTGACCTGATCATGCGAGTTATAAGCGAGCATGCTCTCGCTCCTCAAGATTATAGCCACGGGGTTCAAACCGGGCGTGCCCCAGACTCACAGGCCATTCGACCATGTTATAAGTGAGTGAAGCTCTCACGCTAAGTGTTAAAGACTCTCGACCCGATCGGGCGAGTTATAAGAGAGCAGACTCTCGCACCTTAAACTTATTAGCTATGAGATTCAGACCGAGCGTGTCTCAGACTTATGAGCCCTTAGGTCATGTTATAAGGGAGCAAAACTCTCGCGCTAAGTGTCAAAGTCTCTTGACCTGATTGGGGAGTTATAAGCGAGTATGCTCTCGCGCCATAAGATTATTAGCCACGGGGTTCAGACCGAGCATGTCTCAGACTCACAAGCTATTCGACCGTGTTATAAGAGAGCGAAGCTCTCGCGCTAAGTGTCAAAGACTCTCAATTTGATCAAATGAGTTATAAGTGAGTATGCTCTCACACCTTAAGATTATTAGCTGCAGGGTTTAGACTGGGAGTGTCCCAGACTTACGAGTTGTTCGGCCGTGTTATAAGTAGGCGAAGCTCTCGCGCTAAGTGTCAAAATCTCTCGACCTGATCAGGTGAGTTATAAGTGAACATGCTCTCACACCTTAAGATTATTAGCCACGGGGTTCAGATCGGGCATGTCCCAGACTCACGGGCCATTTGACCATGTTATAAGCTAGTGAAACCTCGCACTAAGTGTCAAAGTCTCTCGACCTGATCAGGCGAGTTATACATGAGCATGCTCTCATACCTCAAGATTATTAGCTGCGAGGTTCAGACCAGGCGTGCCCCAGACTCACGAGCTGTTTGATAGTGTTATAAGCGAGCGAAGTTCTCACACTAAGTGTCAAAGCCTCATGAGCCGTTCGACCTTATTATAAGCGAGTGAAGCAATCATGTTAAGTATCAGAGGATTATAGGCTATTCGATCGTGCTAGAAACAAGCCTAGCCTACGCTCTACCTGTCACACGGATGAATATGAAAGGCCAAGTCTCTTATACTAAGGATGGGTTAAAAGACTAGAGGAGAGTAGAACAGAGAACTATAAAGAACCGAATGGGCGCGCATTGATTCCTACTTATAAAATTTTTACAAGCTGCTTGCGGAAAGTACAGAAAGCTGACAAAAAGTTTTGAAAGGAAACTAGGCAAGGTAATTGAGCACGTCGTCCGGAAGCAACTCGATGATCTGCTCCCTCTTTATAATTTTATTGGGTCGGTCGGGAGAGAGGTGACCACTGTCCTTCAGCTGCAGGAGGGTGCTGTCGATGTCATGGTTGAAGAGGCAAAGAGTCTGGTCGGTAAACATTTCAGTGAAGGCGTCAGAGCGAAGGTAGTTTACTTTGAAAGATTCCAACTGGCTGGGTTCCTCCTCTTTGAATTTGTTGAAGGTCACCTTGGACGCCTCCAAATCAGCCTTTAGAGCTGCCAGCTCAGCATCTTTTTCATCGAGCTGGACCTTGCTCGTCGCCTACTCCATCGTTTGGCTAACTTACTCGGCCGTTAAAGCAACTTCTGCCTTTTTAAGATTCTGGGCTAAGACCCGAGCCTTTTTGTTTTTAATGTCGAGGTCTTCTATGGCTCAGAGTTTCCTGGCGTTGGCAGAATTTATCTTCGACTCAAAGTTATGAGCCTTCTTGGTTAGCCGGTCAAGTTGGAGGGTCTTCTTGTGATTCTTATTTTTCTCTACGGTGAGTGTCCGTTCGGAGCCCAGCAATTGCTCGGAACTCTGGTCCAAGTCTTTCTTCAATCGGGCAACCTCCTCAGTCAGTTGCTCAATGCGAGCCTGGGAGGTTTTTGATTGCCCGACCAGGGCACATAGTTGATGGAGCTCGTGCTCCAGGAACGCCAGTCTTTGGCACATGATCAAACTCTCCACCCAAAACTGCAGGAAGGAAAAGTTAATCAGGGCCAAGCGAGAGAAGCAAAGGAAAGACTTCGTTAAAATTTACCCTAGTGGACTTCTAAGTGAAGCTGACAGCGAGCTCCCTAGGCGAAATAGTTGTCATTCTAGCCCTATCACCCACCTAGGTTTATGCTAGAGGACCTTGGATGGTTATTTGGAGTTGCGGGGAACATGGCTCGGTGGTGTCAGGATGAAGCCACTTGTCGGTGGGCAAGCGAATGATAGCCCGGATGATTCGTTGGTCGCTTGGGTCAGAAGGCTCTAAGGTGGCCAGACCCTTAGACCTAGACATGGGGGACGAGTGGATTATGGACAACTGGCCGACGAGACTGATCAATGGAGGCAGCAGGTGAGCGACTGGCGACGAGCATATAGTCCCGACCGGCAGGGCGGATAGAGAGGGCGTCTAGTCAGTAGAAGGTGGAATAGGTAAGGTAGCCTCCTTCTCCGAGATTGCTAAAGAGGAAGTCTCGTCCCGCTCGGATGGAAGTTGGGAGGTTGAAGGAGCAGAGGGTTGTAGAGTGGAAGTTGCCGAGCAGGAAGAAGCCTCTACCCGGTGCCTCTTGTGGCGTTGGAGTAGCAGCTCACTAGAGGTGGCCGACCCCGAAGGCACCTCAATCAGTGCCATGGATTGCCATTTAGGGGGCATCCCGCTAGTTGTGGTTGCTGCATCGCTGGCCGCCTCATGACTTCTCTTTGCTTCGCCAGTCAACTCATCTGATTGCTTGACCGACAGCAAGCCTCGACTCTCTAGCTCGGCGATGCCTTTAGCATTGATCTTCGCGTCGACAAGCTTGCTCTTGCCGCTCAGCCGTGCCCTCAGCATCATTTGAGATACAAAAAAGGAAGAAAAATCAGTTAGAGTTAGATTCAAAGGTTGTAGGAAGAAAAAGGACATACCTAGAGGGAGGGACAACCGTGTTCGAATAGGGCTTAGCCCAAATACATATAGGACCCCCTCCAAGAGAAGCCGATGTATGTGATACTTCTGACCGGCCAAACTTGCAGTTGCTTGGAGGTAGGTCGACAAGCTGCAGTACCTACTGAGCAGGGGAGGTTTCAACAGTTTGATTTGCCAATCAATTAGAAAGGTAGGCTAAATGAGCAAATGAATAAAGAAATAATACTCCCTCTAGTGTCTATTCAAGGAAAACATCTTATCGAAATAAACAGCGTCCACTCTGGCTTGGAAGAGAAAGGTGCCCAGTTTGGAAAGCTTTGGGTAGTAGAAGTAATGAAAGACACGAGGCACCAGAGGAATCTGTACAGATAGAATAGTATCATAACCCCACAGAGCAATCTGAAGGAGTTAGACACTAGCTGGTGCATGAGAATGTGAAAGTAGGTGCAAACCTTAGAGAATATGGGGTGGATGAGAAAGTGAAGGCCGACGTAAAATTGGTCCTTAAAGAATGAAAGAAAACCGTTCGAGGGTAGGTGAGGGTGGTCATAAGCAAAGGGGATGACAATCTGATAACCCTGGGGGAAACGATAAGTTAATTGCATCTGGTCGACCTCGTCGCCGTTAAATTTAGATTCGGTGGAGGTGTACCAGAGCCCGAGGACGACCGAGGGAGGATGAGGAGATTCAGCCATGAAGTAGAAAAAGAGAGGAAGATCAAGGATTCAAAGAAAGAAAGGAGAAAGAGCTTACTACAAGGAAAATCACCAACAAAGGTTGTGGGCAAAGAAGAAGAGAAGATGATGGTGAGCACGAGGAAGACGATAGGGTAAGAGAAAAAGTTGGGGGCTTAAAAACTTGGAGGACGGCTGCTCTGAGTCATCCGATCGAAGGCTTTGGAAAATGGGGATTCATCACCATCATTGAATTCAAAAAGGCAGCTGTCACATGAAACCCAGACAGTCGTCTGTCACATCACACATGCGGCAGCATGCAGAGGTGACACGTGGCATTATGTTACAGGTGACATTAATGATGAGGCAGAAAGCATGATTACAAGTCATGGCTAAGCATGATCTGCATTAATGGTTGAAGATTTGAATGGTTTTCAAGAAATTACGGTGACATCAGTGGCAATTAGCAAGTACTACAGTCAAACCAAAGATCAGCAAGAAGTTGGAAAATTGGCTAAGTGTGGCATATGATAGAGCTGAATAGCGGCTATAAAATCGTGTGATGTCGACATCAGTAGCCAAACGACGGCTATAAAACCATGTAAGGTTGACATCAACAGCCGAACAATGGCTATAAAACCATGTGAGGTCAACATCAACAGCCAACAACGGCTATAAAACCATGTGAGGTCGACATTAGCAGCTTAACAACAGTTATAAAATCGTGTGAGGTCAACATCAGTAACAGAATGCCGGTTATAAACTTGAGGGTGGCAAACAGCAAAGCTGAATGACGACTCTAAATGGTGGAGCACTCGATCAAGAATAAAAGCTCGAGAACATACTAATAGTCCAGTCAATCAGACTTGCCGCCCCCTTCGACTAGACTTGAAGGGAAGACTTGTGATGCAGTGATGAAGAGGCGCTCCACCAAGGGCTCAGAGTATAAGAAAAGCGTCTGACATGGAGGTTAAAGTCAGAATAGTTAAAGGCCTAGGCCCATGAAGCAAACTAATTAAGCCGAGCTGCGATGTCGTCTGTCCGGTCTTATATAACCGTCAGATCGGCCTGCGACAGAGGCTAACAGATAAGCAGCAACTCCCCCGGGCCATTTCTTTTGAGCGGGAGGCATGTCTGATCGGACAAAGGGCAACCCTCTAATAATAGCGTAGTCGAACGGGAAGCAGGACAATAGCTCTGCTCATTACGTCCGAACAGGGACCACCTGACCGGGCAATGGCCAGTCGGTCGCGTGTTGACCCTTTAACTATCTTATCATATCCTTTTGGGAGTTTGTGTCGCTAACAACAGAGCATGTCTACTAGGCAAATCATACTTTAGAAGCTTCTAGGTTGTCATATTAGAGAGTTGTATGGTTGCTTAAGGAATGATGTCAGAGACACTTTTTGACTTGTCTTTCCCTAGGATGCCTAGGAAAATGTGTCTATGCCTTGAAATGCGTACATGAACACTATAGTGATACTATAAAAGGGAGTTCCCATCTATAGGGACAAGTATACGTAACTTGTTTTCTACACACTTTAGCTACAGTTCTCTATTTTTTTGCTCACCGGAGACTGACTTGAGCGTCAGAAGTCCAATGCCGGAAACTCCTTCCAGGCTCGACACTAACGACTTTGTGTTGCAGGCTTGTGTGGAGGCTTCGCTTCATCAACCTTCAAGCCACATCTCCAGCTTTCCGTTTTCTCCGCTTTCAGATAGGTTCACCTTACAAACTAGCCGTTATAAAAATAAACTTTACAAACTAGCCATTATAAAACTAGTTATTACAAATGACTCTATATATTCAAGTATGGAAGCTAGAATCCTCCATTCTACTAATATTATCTTATCGAACCATATTAATAGTATTCATTTATTTCAAATGTCTCACGATTCCAATCACTCTAGGCGTTCTATTCTCCATGATCAGTGGAGAAATTTTTAGCAGATTCAGATGATGACTTAGATAAAATGATGTTGATGCTACAAGAGCATGAAGAAATGAAAGTTCTAACAGCTCAAATTTCTTCTGGCAAAACTCATAGAAGGTATTTAAATCAAGATCGTGAAGTCGGACATGATCACCCCTTGAATGATTACTTCTCTGGTCAGTCGGTATATTCTGATGAAGTATTCCAACAGGGATTTTGGATGCAAAGAGAGTTATTCCTTAGCATAGTCAATGCTTACAACACCATTCAGAATATTTTAAATGGAGAGTTGACGCAGCGGGAAGATGTAGTTTGTCACCCCTTCAGAAATGCATGTCTGTTATCCATCAATTGACGTATGGATCCCCTACCGACATTTGTGATGAATACTTACTCATGGGTGAAATAATTACTCTAGATTGTTTGGTCAACTTCTACAGTGTGTTATTGAAGTATTTGTACCACAATACTTAAGAAGATCTAATGTTTCTGACATCCAACGTTTACTTGAAATGTATGAACAGAGACACGACTTTCTTGGTATGTTGGGTAGCCTTGATTATATGTATTGGGAATGTAGAAATTGCCCTATTGCTTGGAAAGACCAATTTACTCGAGATGATCATGGGGTCATAATAATTGTGCTTTAAGAGGTTGCATCTGTAAACTTGTGGATATGTTACGCTTTTTTTGGAATCGCAGGGTCACATAATGATATCAATGTGCTTAACAAATTAACTTTATTCAACAAAGTTCTACAAGAAAATGCAGTAGAGATTAATTTTACAATAAATAACACACAATATACAAAAAGATACTATTTAACTAATGGGATTTATCCAGAATATGCTACTTTCGTTAAAAGCTTTTTGTGCCCCCAAGATTTCAAGAGAAAAATGTTCAAACAAAGACAATAAGCTGTAATAAAGGACGTCGAGCGAGCACTTGGAGTGTTCTAATCTCATTGGGCAATGATCAGATATCTAAGACAATTTTGGTATAAGAATAACTTAAGCATATCATGTATACGTGTATTATTTTGCATAACATAATTGATGCGGTGATAAAGGGGGCCCTACCCGGTACGGGTCAACTGCCTAGGTGGAGGTCAAAGTCAAGGTGGTCAACGCTAAGGTGTCAAAGGGCTTGCCTACGGAGGTCGAGCGAAGGTCGACCACAAGGGTAGGTCGGGCGGACAATGTCTGATCCGTAACGGGCTTGGCCGAACTGACCACTCACCTAGCTCAGAACAGTATGGTAAGATCGCCAGCCGCTCAGTACGAAGCGGCAGAACACTAGGAGATTGAAGTGCTTGTTTGATAGGAGGCGGTAGCCTACTATACTCAATCGCCACAAAGAAGAATAGTCGAGGCCGACCAAGCAAAGGACTACTGGGCCGAGCAGCTATCTCGCTCGGCCGATCAGCAGGATCGCTGACCTATCTTAGGATATCCTTTTGAGAGATAGGGTTGTCGACATGGGGCATGTTCAATAGGCAGATCATACGGTGATAAATCGGAGGACATGCCCACGATCAATTGGAAAACATATCCATGACCATGTGTCCGCGACCAATGGGAGAACGTGTCCATAACCAATGGGAGAACGTGTCCATGACAATGTGTCTAGGACCAATTGGAGAACATGTCCGCGTCCATTAGGAGAACGTACCTACACATCGAAAAGCGCGCAAGTCGCCCACCAGGGCATTATATAAAGGGGGTCCATACACCGATGGAGGTATGCATTATTTACTATTCATGCCTGTATCTACTGTTGCTCCATCTTTTTCTTCTTTCTAGTGATTGACTTGAGCGTCGAACGACCAACGTCGGGGATCCCTCTCTGGCTCGGCATTGACATTTCTTGTGATTGCAGATCGGAGCATAGTCTACATCCAGTTAACGCAGCAGTCACATCCTTATTTTTTGTCTCCACGATTTTCGGACAGGATCATATTGGCGTCATCTGTGGGAATAGAGCTTGAATCTGAAACGTGAAGATGGAGGACGTTGGACGACTCACCATGGTTACTTTAACAAAGGAGGACCTGGATACTCTGATACAAGCCCGAGCGGTAAAAATAGTGGAGCAACAATAGAAACAGGCGCTGGTCGATCGCCATGTATAGGAGCTCGCGACCTCAGCAGTAGGTCATCCAGCCGAATATGGAGACAGAGCGGATCATGTATCCATTCGGGGACAGAGTAAGAAGTCGACCGACACATACAGAGATGCACCCCACTCATCGATCCCCTTCCATCAAGTACTGTTCCACACTCCAACAGAGGAGCTAGGCCAAGCGGATAAGGAACTAGGATTCTCCTCGGATGATGCTCCCGTTCGGGATGCACATAAAGGGAAAGCACCAAGGAATGATGATTCGCCCGAGCAGATCAATCAACAATTTTCTTAGGGAATCTTGGGCGACCCTCTGCCAAAGTACTACACACCATTGACGATCGGTGAGTATAACGGAACGATCGATCTGGACGACCACCTGGCCCAGTTTGATAACGTGACCACACTTCATCAGTACACCGATGGGGTGAAGTGTCAGGTCTTCCTCACTACATTTTCCAGGTCAGCACAACGCTGGTTCAGACGAATGCCGATTGGTTCGATTCATACCTTCAAAGAATTCCGAGCAGCATTCTTACACCACTTCACCAGCAGCTGCCACTACCAGAAGACGAGTGTTAACCTATTTTCCTTGAAACAAGGGCCCAAGGAGGTACTGAGGGCCTACATCAAGTGCTTCAACCAGGTGACCATGGATATTCCATCGATCTCTTCGGAAATATTGGTGAACACCTTCGTCCAGGGGCTGACCGAAGGAGAGTTCTTCCACTCACTCATCAGGAGGTCGCCGAAGGACTTCGACCACCTACTCAGGAGGGCCATGGAGTACATAAACGTTGAAGAGGCCCAAGTAGCAAGAAGAAAGGAGGAGGCATTTGAGCTCGCAGGAGCGCCTGAATGGCGACCACCTAGTAGCCATCAGCCACCCAAAGGGCCCCAAGCGAGAGGAGCACAACAACACTAAGAGCCTATAACGTAGGTCGTACAGCATGTGGCATCCAATCGCCTAAAGGCAGCGAAGGGAAAGGTATGAATGACAATATTTTGCTCGTTCCATCAGTCGACAATGCACAACACGCGCAATTGCTATGATTTGACGATAATTACGAGCCAATCGGCTCCTCGAAGATATCACCGTCGATCATCATCACCCGATCAACATAAGAGTCGCCGATCAGTGGGGTAGCGAGATGACGATCAAGTGGCATCTGAGCGGTGTCATCATCCGCCTCAAAGGAGAAAAAACACAAGTCTTGCTCGAGCTTATGCTGAGCGGACTAGGACCTTGTCTCGGGAGGAGGAGAACCGAAACAACGCCACTCGGGGAGAGATTGAAATGATTGCTTGTGGGTTGACTGACGGTGACTCAAATCGAGCAAGGAAGTCACACGCCCGACACCTAGAAATACATGTCGGATGTAGCAAGGAAAAAGCCGAGGGCCCTGAGATAAGTTTCGACTCCAAGACCTAGAGGGAGTGAAGATCCCTCACGATGACACCCTGATCATCCGAGCGGTAATAGCTAATTATACTATTCACTAAACCTTTGTTGATACTGGAAGCTCGGTGAATATTATATTCGAGAAGGCATTTGACCGACTAGAAATTGACCGAACCAACTTGCAGTCAATGACGACCCCACTCTACGAGTTCATAGGCAATGAAGTATTGCTAGCCGGCCAGATTCAACTGTTAGGGTGTATACTAAATGTCTAGCTTTTGGTATAAACATTTATTTAGTAATAAGAATCACATTGGTCAAATGTCTACATTTATGATAAATGTAGTTGTTCAATTAATTTATATTGTAGATAACATGGTGTGTGGTGTCACACACAGAGGATCATGTTATCAGTACCTTATAAATTATAAACAGTAGCTCACGACCAAAATGGAAAGGAACAAACCATTAGAATGTCGTAGTGTAATTAGGTATCAGTTTATTTTGACTGTATAATTACACTAGTACACTTAGAGTGTATTGAGTAGGACCATTTGAGGTCGTTTCTTTTATACTGATTTTATAAAGAAACAAAGACCTCGGTTATTATGGAAGTGTGTGCTCTTAATCCTAATATAATAACAAACACATATATTTGATATTTATTTCTTTAATTTATCAATGGGTGAGATTTAGTTCGATGAATCAATAAGCCCGATAAGTTGGGAAATGGTATCACTTATAGTGTGTGTTGTTGATTATAGAAGGAAACTGTGTCCTAGAGATACTAGGTTGATAATGTCCTCAAGAGGAGCTCATAAGGATTATCATGTTAAACCCTGCAGGTGGACCTAGTCCGACATGATGATAAGGTTGAGTGGTACTACTCTTGGACTAAGATATTAATTAAATGAGTTGTCAGTAACTCACTTAATTAGTGGACATTCGATATCTTAAACACAGGAGACTAACACACTCATGATAAGAAGGAGCCCAAAATGTAATTTGGGATTGGTGCGTAGTTCAATAATAGTTCTCTAGTGGAATGAATTATTATTGATAAAATTAAGTTGTGTGTTCAAGGCGAGCACGGGATGCTTAATTTTATCGGGAGACCAAAACCAATTCCTCCTCTCGGTCCCTATCGTAGCCTCTTGTATATAGAGATTTATACCCACCACATACCCACCTTCTTACCCAACCAATAGGGGCCGGCCAAGCTAAGCTTGAAGCTCAAGCTTAGGGCCGGCCAAGCCTAAAGGTTGGCCTTAAGGTGGCCGGCCAATAGCTTGGAGCCCAAGTTTAGGTGGCCGGCCACATCATATTAAAAAGGATTTTTTATTAAAATTATTTCTTATGTGGATATCATAGTTTTAAAAGAGAGTTTAAAAATTAAATCTTTCCTTTTAAAGCTTTCTACAAAAGATTAAGAAAAGATTTGAAATCTTTCCTTATTTGTAGATTGAAAGGAGATTTTATTTTTAAGAAAAACTTTCCTTTTTAACCATGATAATAATTTAAAAGAGAAGTTTAAAAATTAAATATTCTCTTTTATTAGTTTCTACAAAAGATTAAGAAAAGATTTGATATCTTTCCTTATTTGTAGATTAAGAGAGATTTTAATTTTTTAGAGATAACTTTCTTTTTATCCACATGTTTAAAAGAAAGATTTTAATTTATTAAATTTCCTTTTTATTAACCACCATGAAGGGAAAAATTATTTGAGAAATTTTTATAAATTTCCGAAAGCAAATAAGGAAGTTTTAATTCTTGTGTGAATTAAAATTTTCTTGATTAAAGGGATTAAGGTGGACGGCCATTACAAATAGAAAAGAAAATTTATTTTTAATTAAATAAAATTTCCTTTTTAATGGCAAAAGAATTAAGGAAGTTTTTAATTAAATTTCCTTATTTGCCAAGACCAAGGATTATAAAAGAGGGGGTAGAGGTGCCTTCATGGGTGATCAACTCTATTTTATTCTTCCTCTCTTTTCCTCCTTGGTGGCCGGCCCTAGCTTCTTTCTCTTCTCTTCTTCTTGTGGCCGGTGGCAATCCCTCTTGGAGCTCTTGATGGTGGCCGGTTCTAGCTAGAAGAAGAAAGAGAGAAAGGAGGTTTTGTTTCTTGCATCCCTTGGAGCTTGGTGGTGGTGGCCGGACCTCTACTTCTCTTGGAGAATTTTGGTGGCCGAAACCTAGAAGGAAGAAGAAGGTGCTTGGTGGTTCTCATCTCGGAAGATCGTTGCCCACACAACGTCCGAGGTTAGAAGAGGAATACGGTAGAAGATCAAGAGGTCTTTCTAGAAGGTATAACTAGTATTTTTTCTTTCCGCATCATACTAGTTATTTTTGGAAATAATACCAAATACAAGAGGCTTACGTTCTAGTATTTCGAATATGTTTTTTGAAGTTGTGTTCTTTTGTTTTCTTTCTTTTCCTTGTGATTTGATTGTTCTCTTTGGTTAACCTAAAGTTATTTTAGGAAATTAAATATTAGCTTTCTATTAAAGGTTTTGTCTAGTCGGTGGTGGTTGCTCCCATATCTAAGAAGGCCATGTGCCTCGCCACGTCAGTACTGGGAACCTTTTATGGAAATTAATATTTAATGGAATTAATAACTTAAGGAGACTTGGGTCGAACGTGTTAAGTTCCGCAGGAGATCCAAGACAAAACCTAAAAGAACAAATAGATTAAGTTTTGGATCAAACGTGTTAAGTTCCGCAGGCGATCCAAAATTTAATTTAAAAGAACACATGGTAGCTAGGAAAAGGTTCAGACCTTTGTACAAAATTTTTATACAGTGGAACCTCTAGGTTTTCCGAGTAGCAACCAACATCAACTGGCCATTTCACTCAGAGAGGAGCCACTTAAGAGGACAAGGACCACAAACTTCATTGTGGTGGATGCATCGTCCGCCTATAATGTTATATTAGGCCGACCTACCTTTAACGAGTTCCGAGCGGCGATGCCCACTTTCTGTCAAAAGATCAAGTTTCCCGTGGATAACAAGGTGGGCAAAGTGAAAGGTAATCAGCTGGCTACTCGGTGATGCTACGTAGAGATTGTCAAGTCCAAAGCAAGAGCCACGCGGAAGGCCCCTCGCTTGGAAGTGAACACTATCAGGGAAGAACCTCCCGCGCTAGTCTATGAGGAAAAGGAGGAAGTCCAGATTTATCTCAACAAATCGAAGGCCACCACCTTCATCGCTGTCGACCTGACAGAGGAGAAGAAGGCAGAGCTGGTCACTTGCCTTAGGCAAAATCATGACGTGTTCGCCTGGTCAACCCACGAGCTCTCGGACATCTCACCAAGTGTAGCTCAGCATGAGCTTGACGTCCGAATGGACGCTCGGCCTGTGAAACAGAAAAAGAGGGACTTCAGTGTAGAGTAAAACCAGATCATCCAGGCGGAGATAGAAAAACTACTTGAAGCTGGTCACATCCGCAAAGTTCAGTTTCCAACTTGGCTCGCCAATGTCGTGCTGGTCTCCAAGCCGAGCAACAAATGACGAGTTTGCATCGACTTTCGTGATCTGAACAAGGTTTGTCTGAAGGACTTTTATCCCATGCCTAGGATAGACCAGATGGTGGACTCCACGGCGGGTTGTGAGCTGATCTGCATGCTCGACGTATATTAAGGTTACCACCAAGTGCCGCTCGCCCGGGAGAATCAAGAGAAGGTCAGCTTCATCACTACCGACGGAACTTATTACTACAATGTCATGTCGTTCAGATTGAAGAATATCGGCGCCACCTACCAGAGACTGATAAACCAGGTATTCCGATGCTAGATCGACCGTAACATGGAGGTATATGTCGATGACATATTAATAAAATCCCTCTAAGCTGTTGACCTTTGTGCAGACATCGAAGAAACTTGCCATACTTTGAGGGCGTATGGGATAAAGCTAAACCCGAACAAGTGCCTGTTCGAAGCAAGGAGTAGCTGCTTCCTCGGATACATCATCACCGAACGGGGAATCGAAGCGAATTCGAGCAAGGTGAAGGCACTAAAGGACATGCCCCCATCCTGTAACTTGAAGAGGTCCAACGGCTGACTAGATGGATCACCACGTTATCAAGGTTTATCTCCAATCGTCCGACCAGAATCATCCGTTCTTCAAGATCTTGCGCTGAGCGACTAAGTTCCAGTGGGACGTGGAATACAATAAGGCGCTAAAAGAGATCAAGAAGTACCTTACCTCCTTGCCTGTATTGGCCAAGCCCATCGCTAGAGAGCCGCTAATGAT
Source organism: Zingiber officinale (assembly GCF_018446385.1). Lineage (NCBI taxonomy): Eukaryota > Viridiplantae > Streptophyta > Magnoliopsida > Zingiberales > Zingiberaceae > Zingiber > Zingiber officinale. The sequence continues at coordinate 75,039,077 of NC_055997.1, read as the reverse complement.
TTACTTGTCATCCACCCAGTATGTGGTTGGCTCGGCGTTGATGTGCCAGAATGACTCTGAGCAACAACCTATATATTTTATAAATCATATATTAAAAGACGCAGAGTCCCACTACATCTGTCTCGAAAAATTGGCCTACGTGCTACTACTCGCCACTTAGAGACTCCGTCCGTACTTTCTATCACATCCGATCATCGTGATGACCAATAGTGCCTTGGGAAGAGTCGTTCTTAACCTAGAGGCATCCAGACGGTTAATTAAATGGACAACTAAGCTAAGTGAGTTCGACATATAATATCAACACAGGACGACGATCAAGGCCCAGACCTTAGTAAATTTTTTCACTGAGGTCTAGAACGCCAAGTCAGACATGATTTGGAAAATATACGTAGAGGGATCATCCACTCGGTAAGGTAGTGAGATTGACATTCTCTTGATTTCTCCTAGGGAGGACAGGATGCAACTGTCTGTGTGGCTAGACTATCAGACTACAAACAATGAAGTCGAGTACGAGGCCTTAATAGCCGACTTGGCACGTCAGAGCTGCAAAAGTCATCATCCACTCGGATTCTCAGCTGGCTGCTCAGCAGCTATTGGGGGCGTTCGAAATAAGCAGCTCCCGACTCAGGCTATATGTAGAAGCTTTCGAGAAGTTGAAGGCAAAGTTCCAAGAAGTTGTTATACAGAAAATCGTCCAATCAAACAACTAGATCGCGGATGAGTTGGCTAAGTTAGCTAGTTCGTGATAGAGCAGCCGATCGGGCAAGTCTCACTGGTGGCGCACATCAACAGGATGGATGGAATAAACTTTTCGAGCGATTGGTGAAGCCCGTTGATAGAGTTCTTTCGATCGGGTAGCATTCTAGCTGATCAGGAAGAAGCTCGCCTATTGAAAAAGAGAGCCGGATGGTTCACTCTGATCGGAGACTAGCTGTATAAAAGAACTTTCTCAAGGCAATTGCTCAAGTGTGTCGGACTGGAGGATGTCGAGTACATCCTTCAAGAAGTGTATCAGGGCTCCTTAGAGGGTTACGGGCTTGGCTCGACCACGCTGGAGGAAGCTGGGTCGATGAACTCCCCAGCATCTTATGGGCCAATCACACCATACCAAGAGAGGTGACCGACGTCACTCCATTTCATCTGGTGTACAGAGGAGAAGTGGTGGTTCCAGTAGAGGTCGGAGTAGAGTCCGATCGGGTGCAACTTTACGATAAGAGGACCACCGAGCGGAGTCTCATGGAGCTCGACTTGGTGGATAAAGCGCGGGATAAGGTCGCCATCTAGCTAATGGTGTACATGCAACGCATGAGGCAAAACTTCAACCGGAGGGTGATTCCAAGGTCATTTCAGGTCAGCGATGTCACCAAATTGGATGCTCTATGGGGAAGACCTTTTGAAGTCATTCAGAAGCTTCACTCGGGAGCCTACTACCTGCAGGACGAGGATGGGAGAAAGATCTAGCAACCTTGGAGCGCGAACCATTTCCAGCCATATAGGGCCGAGTGAGAGGTGCATGGTTAAATCCGAATATACTTGTCTAAGTGTATGTCTTGTGGATGCAAGAAGACAATGAATAAAAACCCTAAGTGTTCCAGACACTTGTGTCGTTCAGCCAAATTAATAGTCTAGCGGTGACTTTAAACCCTTATCTACGTCAACAATTAAGTGGCGACTTTAAAGCCCTGTCTACATCAACAGTTGAGCGATGACTTTAAATCCCTGTCTACGTCAAAAGTCGAGCAGCGACTTTAAATCTCAGTTTACATCAACAGTCGAGCGACGATTTTAAACCCCTATCTACATCAATAGTCGAGTGATGACTATAAACCCATGTCTACGCCTTCAACAGTCGAGCAGCGACTATAAACCCCAGTCTATGCCTTCGACAGTCGAGCGGTGACTATAAATTTGTCTACGCCTTTAATAGTCGAGCGGTGACTATAAACCTCTGTCTACACTTTCAACAGTCGAGCAGTGACTATAAACCCCTGTTTACACCTTTAACAGTCGAGCGATGATTATAAACCCTTGTATATGTCAATAGTCGAGCGGCGACTATAAACCCTAGTATTTGTCAACAGCCGAGGGGCGTCTAGAAACCCGAGCCTACGACGAATATCGGCCAAGCGGTAGCTCTAAAACTAAGTCTACGACAAATAAAGCCGATCGACAAGTATATAAGTTGAGAATAAGGATGACAAGGAAATATGATGCTCCTAGAAACAACAATTTTATGCTAAAATGAGACCATTTGGTTAGACTAGAGTGATTACTCCGACAACATAGTGGCCAGTTACATCAATGATTGAGAGCGCAAGACCTACTTAAGCCGAACGGCAATGCATTCATTAACAAGTGCAAAACCCAACAAAGGGGAAACGCCGAACGGAGATGCATGAGGGAACATTGTAGAAAGCAACTAAACAAAGATTCACCCAATGGACGATCATGTATTAGCACTTAAAAAATGTTCTACAAGGTAGCAAGAGACGGTACAAAAGGAGGTGAGCTTCGCAGTGGGCAGGGATCACTCAAGGTAATCCAACACATCATTGGGCAGTAACTCGGTCAGCTTGTCTCGACTGATGACCTTATTGGTCACTAAGGTGGGGATATAGCCGTCCTTCAGCTGGTTGAGCGTCCCATCAATAGCGAGGTTGAAGAGGTGAAGCGCCTAGTCGGTGAGCCGATCATTGAAGGGGTCCGATCGGAGGTAATCCCGCTTCAGAATCTCAAATCGACTAGACTCTGTGCCTTGATAAACTTCCAAGGCCGTTTGGGAGGCCTCCAGCTCAGCATCTTTAGCGGCCAGCTGCTCTTGTGTCGCTGCTTACTCAGCTGATCAGGTATCCCGCTTAGCATTCAGAGCTACCTCCGCCTCCTTCAAGCTCTATGCTAGGGTTTGAGCCTTTTTGTTCTTGATCTCCAAGTCCTCAATGGCTCGGAGCTTCCTAGCGTTGGACGAATTGGGCTTCACCTCAAAGGAGCTGGCCTACTTATTGAGCCTCACCAGTTGCGAACCCTGCTCGACGCTCTTGTTCCTCTCCATTTGTAGTAGCTCAGAGCTCTTATTCAGATCGGCTTTCAATTAGGCCACCTCAGCAGTCAACTACTCAATGCGTGCCTGAGCGGCCTCTGATTGGTCACTTAGAGAGCGCAGCTGTTGGACTTCATGCTCAAGAAAGGCCAGCCTTTAGCACATGGTCAGACTCTCGACCCAATACTATAGCAACAATAATATTGTAAGTACTGAATGGATGGAAGTAAGTAAATATAAAGGAAACATATGTACCCTAGTGGCCATCTAGGTATGGCTGTTCGTGAGCTCCTCCAGTGAGATGATCGCCACGCGGGCTCAGGCATCGACCCATATTTGTGCTAGCGACCCTTGAATCCGAATCTAGTGCTCAGGGATGCGGAACACGATATCGCCTGAACTGCACCATCTATCGATAGGTAGGTGGATGATGGTCGTTATTTGTCTCTAGCCATACGATCTAGAGGGCTCCGAAGTCACCTTGCCCGTGGGCTTGGGAGTTGGGGACGATCAGATTGTGGACACTTGTGCAGTCGACGAGGATGGAGGTGGCATGTAGGCGATCGATAGTGCATAGATGGTCCCCGACGACAGCCTGGATAGCGACGGCGCCCGGTCGAATGACAGGGAAGTATGGATCACTGCAGCTCCTTGCTCGGGAAGAGTGGGAGTTGATGTCTCACCCCGCTCGGAAGTAGGGTGTGAGTCGGCTCGGGCGAATGTTTGTAGGGCGGATGTGGCAGAGTGGGAGGAAGCTTCCCCACGACGCCTCTTGCGTTGTTACAGGCGTTTGCCAGAAGTAGTCGACTCCGAAGCCACCGCGATCGACAGCATAAAAGGCTGCTCTGGAGGAAGGTCAGCTATAGTGGTCGTTGTCCCACTAGCCGCCGTTTGACTCGCTCCACCCTCACTGACCGGCACAGAAGTCTCTCTCGCCTCGCTGTCGCCGACCGACTGCAGGTCGTGACTCTCCAGTTCGGCCACCCCTGTGGCGTTGATCTCGGCGTCCACAAGTCTGCTCTTGCCGGCAAGACGTGCCCTCAAGATGATGCGAGCTACAAAAAAAAAGCAAAATCAGTTAGATTTAAAGATGAAGAGAAGAAAGAACATACTTACGCTGGATGGAAGCCGCGTTCGGATAGGGCTCAGGCCAAACACGTAAAGGGCGCCCTCCAATAGCAGTTAGTTGATGTGATACTTCTGACCGGCCAAGTTGGAGGCTGCTTAAAGATAATCCGCTCAGCTTCGATATCTCTCCAACAACAGTTGCTTCATCACTTCCATTTGCCAACCGGTCCAGAAGTCGGGCCGCTAGGGAAAATGAACAAAGAAATAATATTTCATCCAATTCTTATTAGAAGACGACATTTTATCAAAGAAGACTAAGCCCACTCGGACTTGGAATAAGAAGGTCTTCGACTCGGACAATTTAGGATAATAGAAATAATGGAAGACCCAAGGCGTCAAGAGAATGTCGTGCAAGCGGAAGAGGACTACTGCCCTGCATAGCAACCGAAAGGAGTTCGGCACTAATTAATGAAGGGAGATGTGAAAATATTTACAGACGATAGAAAAGAAGGGATGAACGAGAAATCGGAGGCTTGCACTAAATTGGTCATTGAAGGTCAAAAAGCTGACTGGAGGTTCGTGTGGGTGGTGGTAAGCGGAGGGGATAACAACTTGATAAGTAGAGGAAAAATGTATGTGGACTTCATCTTTTCTATGTCGTCCCCGTCAAACCTGGACTCGGTGGAAGTATACCAAAGTCCAAGGATGGACACAGGGGGTTACAAAGAACTAGCCATCAAAAACAAAGAAATCGAGAAGAAACAACGCATTGATTCGACAAAGGAAGCAGAGAAGAACCTTACTAAGAAAGGTCACCGAAGAAGAAGGGGAGAAGAAGCGTCGCAGAGAAAGGAAGCAAAGAAGAACCTTACTAAGAAAGGTCGCCGGAGAAGAAGGGGAGAAGAAGCGTCGTAGAGACTGCTCGAAGAGGAAGGCACAATGCATGGTGAAGACAGCGACGAGCAAAGGGAGGTTTATAAACCTTGTGGTTGATCACCCACAACCGTCCGATCAAGGTGATGTGTGTAGATCTTATGATCATTTATACATGTTTGGACGCATGCCTACTTGTATTTTATTGGCATAATCTATGTTTATTGCACCCTATTTCTTTATAATATCATACTTCCATTATATTTTGTTCAGAGATCTGTTCTTTGCTTGTTTTGATTGACAGGACGTGATTTGGAGCAAAAACGGAGCTTAAAGGAAGTCTAGAGTTTCCAGAGTGTCAAGGACATGCAAAAACTAACTTCTTGCAGGTTCTGGCCACGCGGAGACCACATGGCCATGTGAAGGCCGTGTGGGGGGCGTGTTGAGGCCGTGTGAATGTCACACGGCCGTTTAGAATTTTCAGCACTGCAGACCAAAAGTAAAATGACCATAACTTTGTGCTCGGTTGGATTTTTGGGCTGTTTTTTATATCGATTTGTAGATAACTTAAAGATCTACAAATTTTATGAAGACTTAAACCAGAGAAAACACCATCTTGATAGTGTAAAAGACGTTTCAATAGAATATAGTCATTCAGAGCCAAGACAAGGGGTGTGCAAGGGGTGTGTGAGCTCCACACGGCCGTGTAACCTTGTCAGAGCAGAATGAAGGCACGACCGTGCCAATTCGCACGACCATGCGGAGTAACCAGAGCAGAAGGAAGGCATGGTCGTGCCAATTCGCACGGCCGTGCGGTGTAACCAGAGTAGAAGGAAGGCACGACCGTGCCAATTTGCACGGCCGTGCAGTGTAACCGGAGCAGAAGAGAGACACGGCCGTGTACATCTCGCACGGCCGTGCCACTCGACCCGAAGGGAGAAGGCAGTTGGTCGTGCGGATCTCACACGGTCGTGGCACAGGTCGTGCGACGCCCGCACCCTAACTTATAAAAGGGCCAAGAACCCTATTCTTGGGGGTATCTTTGGTTCGGGACTTCGTCCCTCTCCTTGGTAAAGGTTCTCCCCTTTAGGGGAAACTCTAGAGCTTCATCCACCGCTATCTTTTCACGTTCCGTCTATCTCCAAAGCAAGTAGGCATCCCCAAGATATCGAAAACCTCGGCAAACATCTCTTCTTCCCCTTCTTCTCACATCAAGGGTTGTAAGTATGCTTTACTTTATGTTTTGGGATTGTTCTTCCCCCACAATAGAGTAGATATCCTCTTCTAGGATTAGGAAGTATTTGTAATATGATGAAGATGCAGAACTATGTAGATTCGTCATATTTCTATTCAATGACTTGTTAATGTTTTGTTCATGATGAATTGTGTGTGACATATTTATATTCCTTTGCATGCTTTGTTGATTGATGTGGAGGATTGTTAATCATGTAAAGGGGATGCCCTAGAGCGTATTGACCAAGATATCCTAGTGACAGGGGTAACCCTTTCCGGACGTCTAGGACGTTCCCTTAAAAAGAGAAACAATCCCTTAGGAATTGCTGCTCTTGTAGAAAGAGTGCTCTAGATCGTATACCCGATGAGCTCTAGTGATAAGGGTAACCTGTTCACAGACGTCTAGGACATTCTCTTAAAAAGGGAGGCAATTCCTCTATAAGGAAGTAGGAAACTGTACCAAATCTCTACCTTTATCCTTATTGTTATTTACTAGACATATATTCCTGTGATCTACCGAGGTGCCCTCGTGACAGGGGTTTATCGTTACAGGATTTTACAAGGATCGTCTCTATTTGATACTTAGGGATATTGACCAATTTAACTTCCTGCAAGAGGATGGACATATAGGGTAGAAACTAAGCAATCTATGTAATATCTCCTAATATTATAATGAAATCGAAATTCTAGAATCAATTTCCCAAAGCTCAATCCCTCTAAGATCAATTCTCTCTCTCCTCTCTCTTTGTCTCAACCTTCTTTCGCTCTCTTTAATCACACTCGTTAGTTTGCAAGCGCCAAAGTCAACTTTCGACCGTCTAAATAACTTACTTTACGACATCTCTAATGCTTAATCAACAGTCCCTGTGGTTCGACAATCTTATATATTACTGATGATGAATCTGTGCACTTGCGGTTCGTAACACAAGGGTTGTGCAAAATTAGGATGAAATTTGGCGGTAGAATTTGAAAAGGCGCATGCCACATCACAAGCAGATATCCGTCTGTCACATCAAATGTGCGACGACAAAAAGTGGGACACATGGCAGTCGGCTACCGGAAGACATTAATGAAACTTAATTAAAAGGTATGGTCGTGTGCTCGACCATCATTATCGAGTATTTGTACAGTTTCTTAGAAATTTGGAGGACATCAGCTACTATCACAGGGCACTCATTTGAGAGAGCACAGGAAAAATAGAAAATTCGCTAAATGTAGTCGTCAACAATCTCAAGCGGCACAGATATTTGAATATCACACAGTCGAATGACCGATTCATCATCAACCTTATGAGGTATGACCTAAGTGCCAGCTACCAACCTAGGGCAGCGAAATGAAGCCAAACGGCGACGATATGTAAGTTGATCAGAAACTCGAGGGTACAGATGGTCCGATCAGACGTGGAGATCGCCGAAGACCCTACTTGTCTAGTCAGTCAGACTTACAACCTTCTTCAACTAGACTTGAGGGGAATGCTTGTAATGCGGTGATAAAGGGGGCCCTGTCTGGTATGGGTTAACTGCCTAGGTGGAAGTCAAAGTCAAGGTGCTCAACGCCAAGGTGTCAAAGGGCTTGCCTACGGAGGTCGAGCGGAGGTTGACCACAAGGGTCGGTCCGACAAACAATGTCCGATTGGCAATGGGCTTGGCCGAGCTGCCCACCTGCTTAGCTCGGAACAGTATAGTAAGATCGCTAGACACTCAATATGAAGCGGCAGAATACCAGGAGACCAGAGCGCTTGTTCAATTAGGAGGCCTACTATATCCAATCGCTGCAAAGAAGAATAACCAAGGCCGACCAAGTGGAGGAGTACTGGGTCGAGTGACTATTGTTGGTGCAATTTCCAGTAAGTCAAGGTTGACCTAGTTGACCAAGCGTAAACCTTGGTCATGGTTTCGATGTTGGACAATACAGAAAGACATGTAGACATGGACAATGCAGGTGCAGTTGTCCATGCGGAGAGATACTGATCAGGGTCTGATCAGGTTGGATGAAGAAGAGTCAAGTAGGTCAAGGTTGACCGGATACTTGACTGGGAAGTCCTAACTGGGATGTTAGGCAGTTCGGGAAATCCTGGTGAGTGAAGCCAGGTGAAAATCCTAGTGAGTGAAGCTAGGTGAAAGTCCTGGTGAGTGAAGCCAGGCAGTTGGAGAAAGTCCTGGTGAGTGAAGCCAGGCAGATGGGAAACCCTGGTGAGTGAAGCCAGGTAAAAGACTTAGTGAGTGAAGTTAGGCAGTCTGGAAGTCCTGGTGAGTGAAGCCAGGCAAGGGAAATCCAAATGGGTCAAGGTTGACCAGACATCTGGTGAAAAGTCCAAGCAGGGAGCTTGGCACGGGAAAAGTCCAAGTATGGAGACTTGGCACGGAGAAGACCAAGATGGAGACTTGGCACGGAAAGTCGGAGAGGGCTCGGTAGCTCGTTCTCTGGACCGTAGGGTAGGGCTGGGAGCTCTGCCTGGACGATCTGGAGAGGGCTCGGTAGCTCGTTCTCCGGACTGTGGTCGGAGAGGGCTCGGTAGCTCGTTCTCTGGACCGGACGAAGTCGGAGAGGGCTCGGTAGCTCGTTCTCAGGACCAAGTAGGGTTTAGGGCTGGGAGCTCTAAACCTGGATCGGTCTGGAGACTGATCAGTGATCGTACGGTGAAGTTCCTGATCGGTCTGTAGACCGATCAGGAGACGATCAGAAGGAGATCACCTTCGGGAGGGAAAGGTCCTGATCGATCATGGGACCGATCAGGGAAGGACCTGATCGGTCTCCATGACCGATCAGGGAAGGGCCTGATCGGTCTTGTGACTGATCAGGACCCTTGTGGACCGATCAGGATGAAGCCTGATCGGTCCACGTCCTAGCCGTTGCGTAGCAACGGCTAGTTTCTTCTGGCTTCTTCTTCGCAGGTGGATGCAGGTATAAAAGAGACTGAGGGCTTCTAGGCTGCAACTTCCGCTCCGAAGCTTCTGCTTCTTATTATTACTGCCTCTTCTTCTTGCTGCTGCAAGTTCTTCTGCGAGCTTTGCTGAGCTCTTCGTTCCTGAAGCTTTTTGTGAGCTTCCACTCGGATGGGACCAACTGATCAGTTGCTGTTGCTGTTGTGGTTGGATCCGAGAAGCTGCTGCTTCATCCAGTCGAAGAGAAGGCAAGTAAGCGAAGGTGTTTTATACATTTGTATTGTATTTTGCTTCTTGCTGCTTTATACTCCTGTATTGCTTTTGCAAAACATTGTGGCGAGGTTTCTCCACCCAGAAGGAGTTCTTATTAGCCGGTTTTCCGGGGACTCATCCACCGACGGATTGATAGGCTTCGTCCACCTTACGGACACGCCGAGGAGTAGGAGTTTCATCTCCGAACCTCGTTACATCGACGAGTTTGAGGTTTGCTATTCTCCGTTGTCGTTTCTATTGTTTATTTCCGCTGCGCTAACCTTGATTTGTAGAAAGAAACGAAGATTTGGGGTCGGCTATTCACATCCCCCCTCTCTAGCCGCGATCATCGATCCTAACAAGTGGTATCAGAGCGAGGTCGCTCTTCGCCGGATTAACAACCGAGGGAGCACAAGCAAGAGATGGATCAACTCGGAGAAGACATCACAATTCCACCCTTCTACGATCGCGACGACTTCGCGTTTTGGAAGGTAAGAATGAGGTATTTTATTATGACTAACCTTGAAAATTGGAGTTGTGTTCAATTAGGTTTCAAGCCTCCGATGGACAAGAAAGGAGAAACTCTAGAGAAGAAGGAGTGGACCAAGGAACAAGTCCACCAATCCCTAGTCAACGATGAGGTATTGAAAATTTTTGAATTTTCTTTACCTAATGATATTCTATGTAAGATAGGTGGATACAACAATGCCAAGGAGTTGTGGAACAACTTGGCTAAGTTCCATGAGGGGAACTCCACTTCAAGCCATGAAGAGGAGTCAAGTGAGCCAAGGAGCTCACATCATGGAGGAGAGGAATTAGAAGTTGAGGGCTACTCAACATTTAAGGAAGAAGATGAGGAGAGTTCTTCTTCAAGAATGGAGCAAGAGGAAGAAGCTTCTACCTTCGGAAGGGATGAAGAAGAAAGTCTTCATCCATCCTCAACCCTAGGTAACTCAAGCATTTCAATTTCAAATAAATTACACATAATGTGCTTTGAGTGTAGGGAGTATGGACATTACAAGAGTAAATGTCCAAAGAGGATTAGGAAGACTCCACCGGCGCCAAAGGTCAAGGAAGCCGGAGTCCCAACACGCAAGGGCAAGGAGCACGTGGTATGCTTCCAATGCAAGCGAAGGGGACACTATAGGAGCCAATGTCCGAGGGGGAGGCAACCTCACAAGGACAAGAGGACGAGCACATCGATAAGGGGAGCTAAGGCAAACCCTAAGGTAATCTCTAAGGCACATTATTGCAATAATAATAAGACACATGCTAGTAGCCTTATTGCTATTGTTAATAATGGTAAGCATGATAACATTAGAAATCGATACACATGTTTAGGTGCCAAACATGTGAGCCTAGATAAGGATAACACTTGGAAAGCCAACCCTAGAATTAACCCATCTAAGGCTAAGGAAAACCTAGGTAGGAATCCCAAATCAACTAGACACATGCCTAGGAATACCTCAAAGAAAAATGAAAAATTAAAAATTGAGGTATTAGAGAAGGAGAATCAAGTCTTGAGGTCAAGACTTGATACTTTGGAAAAGGCTCTTAAGAACTTGGAGAAGTCATCTCTAGGGTTTAAGGGTCAAAAACCAATGTCCAAGGACAAGAAAGGTTTGAGTCACAAACCTAAGTCCCAAATGGTCAAGCCCACTTATCATAATGTTCCATTCGATTATGGAACAAAATCTAGGGCTAGGAAGACCATTACCAAGGTCACAAGGGGAGTCACCCCTGTTGGTGCAACATCCCTCAGGTCAAGGTTGACCTGGGTGACCAAGCTGAGTCTTGGTTTGAGTTTAAATGTTTGACAATAAGAAATTGATTGAAGAAGAGTCAAGTAGGTCAAGGTTGACCGGATACTTGACAGGGAAGTCCTGGTGAGTGAAGCCAGGCAGAAGGAAAACCCTAGTGAGTGAAGCTAGGTGAAAGTCCTGGTGAGTGAAGCCAGGTGAAAGCCCTAGTGAGTGAAGCTAGGCAGATGGAAAACCCTAGTGAGTGAAGCTAGGTGAAAGTCCTGGTGAGTGAAGCCAGGCAAGGGAAAATCCAGATGGACATCTGGTGTTGGGAAGTCCAAGTAGGTCAAAGGATTGACTGGATACTTGGCACGAGGAAATACAGATAGGTCAAAGGGATTGACCAGACATCTGATGGAAGTCCAAGTAGGTCAAGGGAGTGACCAGATACTTGGCATGAATAGAAAAGTCTAAGTGGGTCAAAGGGATTGGCCAGACACTTGGTGGGAAGTCCTAGCAGGTCAAAGGATTGACCAGATGCTAGGCATGATGTACCAACAGGTCAAGGTTGACCGGATGTTGGTTTGAGAGGCTTGGAACTTGGTTTTGGGCAAAAACCAAGTGTTGGATCGATCAGTGGATCGATCCGTGGAGCCGGATCGATTAGTGGATCGATCCAGCCTCTGCGAGCAGAGACTCGGATCGATCCGTGGATCGATTCAGATGTTCCAATCGATCGGTGGATCGATTGGGACGGTCGCCAGCGATAAGCGCTGGATCAACCCGTGGATCGATCCAGGCGTTTTCCAGCATAGGCGCTGGATCGATCCGTGGATCGATCCAAAGCCTCCCCGATCGATTGGGAACATTCGAATCGATCGGGATCCGACCGTTGGCGTCGATAAAGGCCGCAGGCGTTCATTTCCTTCGGCATCTCTTCTCCTATTCACTCCAGATTTCTCGCCAGCTCCTCCACAGCACTCACAAAGCTCAGATCGCCAGTTCTTGAAGAATCTTGGAAGTTTTCCAAGTCAAGAGGCGGATCAAAGCCAAGAAGAGAAGCTAGGGTTAGGGTTTATACTCATTGTAAGCTTGTAAGCTTGTATTTCTTGTATCCTTTCCCTCTCTTCTTGTATTGAGTCTTGTAGGGCTTCTCCGCCCTTGGTAGTTACCATAAAGGAGAGTTTTATTTAGTGGAGGGTGTGTGTGTTGGTGTGGATCCTTGGATTAGTCACCTCTTGTGAGGTGGATACCAAGTAAAACCAACCGTGTTAGCGTTGTGTGTTTGTTTCTGTATTTTCCGCTGCACATCTTTGAAGGAACAAGCAACGCCGAGCAACGAGCGAACGTGACGAGCTATTCACCCCCCCTCTAGCTACTTTTGGTCCTAACAACCCCTAGAGTTGATCTTGATGAGTCCTAAATGACCAAGGCTTTAAAGCCTAGGAGGGTCATTAGAAGGGTTGCTAGGGAAGTCATCCCTAGTGAATACTTAGTAAACCCAATGAGCTCCAATAGGTATTGGGTTCCTAGGAGTGTGATTTCATCACGCTAGATGAGTTAGGGTGTGTCAACCTTACTTGAATAGGTAGTTAACCTAATCATGGCAAAAGGTGGCACTTTAGGAATTTTCAAGGTGTAATCAAGCCTTGGAAATGAAATGGAAGATTATTCCTAAGGTGTTTAGGAAGTGTCAATCACAATTGAAGAGTTTTCTAGGGTCAATCTAATTAGCACATAGTGATCTAAAAATCCTTAGTATATGATTTTAGGTCTAATACACTTAGGAATATGGATTTTATGGCAAAATGATCAAAAATGGCAACTAAGGCTAGAGTTAGGTATTTTCTATACCTTTACGTGTTATTTGCCATATATTGTTTGCCATATGCCATGTCATGACATCATATTTATTTTATGATCATTTAAAATATCATGATAATGCTTAGGTTAGTTAAATGTCATGCTTTATTTAAGTTTCATACTTTATGCCATGACATCATGACATTGGCACATGTTTCCATTTATGATACAATTATATGCCATGTCATCATCTTGTGCATTAATGATCAATGAAATTGATTTAAGGACTAAAACACAATTTGATATGGAGATCAAATTGTTATTTAGAAAAATGCATGAGAACTTAGATTAAGCTAACCTAAACCCATATCTCACATCAAAATTGACTTGGAAGTGTTTGATACACCTTAGATGTGTGTGAGATATTAGGATTGTGAGTTAGGATCAAGGTGCATAGTTCTTGTACCTAGATAAGCCTAATTCTAATTGGGGATCATAGGGAAAGCTTGTGTACAAGTCATGTACATTTAGCCCTAAGATTGTGGTCCTAAATTAAAGAGTTTAAAATCATTTTAAAATTGATTTGAAAAACCTTGATGAAGCTTTTCTAGTGATAGCATTCATCATTGAGCAAAGTGATACAAAGATGAGTTAACTTTGAGCTATTTCAAAGACTTGTGAACTTTGTATCAAGATTGAAAAATGGAAGCTATTTTCATAGAAAACTATTTTTCCTTGATAGTATATGTTATGAGGAATGTATCCTCAAAGTTTTATAATTTCTGGAATTTTCTGGAATTTTGTAGGGGTTTCTGAATTTCGGGAGGAAATTCAGAAACTGATATCAGAGGTTGTGGACCGATCAGAAGGGAGTCTGATCGGTCCAGGCAGTTGTGGATCGGTCACTGTGACCGATCCAGGGAAGGCTGATCGGTCTGGTGACCGATCAGAGCGTGCCAAATGCTGATTTTTCGACTGTTGACTGAAATTTCAGCTGGGAGTTGGTGTTTTGGATTTCTAAAGGCTTGAAACTCTCCAAGACATTGTTGGTGTAATGGTCAAGGGGGAGTTGACCTTTAGGGGGAGTTTTACCTACTAGTCAAGGAGGAGTTGACTTTTAGGGGGAGTTTTTACTCCTAAAGACTTGAGTGATGTGGGATTTTCAAGGGGGAAATTAAGGGTTTCAATGAAAGGTATGGGACTTTCATTAGGAAGAAACTCTTGATCTTGATTCACTCTTTTTGATGTGTGTCAAAAAGGGGGAAAATGGAGAATGTCTAGAGAATGTTCAAGGAAGAACACTGGAGTTAGTAGGAGAGTTTGTTGATCACAACGAGTGAAGTTGTGAACAACGATAACTTACTCTTCAGGGGGAGAGTCTGTTGATGTGTGCCAATAGGGGGAGAATGAAGGGTTTAAGTTAGACCTTCATTATCTAAGAAGGAGGTTGCCTTCTTAGAAGGAGAATGTAAGGTTGTAACTTATGTTTCATTATCTAGTGGCATGAAGAAAGTTGAGGCTATTGGTTTAGCCTAACTTAAAGGTATTATCAAACATCAAAAAGGGGGAGATTGTTGGTGCAATTTCCAGTAGGTCAAGGTTGACCTAGTTGACCAAGCGTAAACCTTGGTCATGGTTTCGATGTTTGACAATACAGAAAGACATGTAGACATGGACAATGCAGGTGCAGTTGTCCATGCGGAGAGATACTGATCATGGTCTGATCAGGTTGGATGAAGAAGAGTCAAGTAGGTCAAGGTTGACCGGATACTTGATTGGGAAGTCCTAACTGGGATGTTAGGCAGTTCGGGAAATCCTGGTGAGTGAAGCCAGGTGAAAATCCTAGTGAGTGAAGCTAGGTGAAAGTGAAAGTCCTGGTGAGTGAAGCCAGGCAGTTGGAGAAAGTCCTGGTGAGTGAAGCCAGGCAGATGGGAAACCCTGGTGAGTGAAGCCAGGTAAAAGACCTAGTGAGTGAAGCTAGGCAGTCTGGAAGTCCTGGTGAGTGAAGCCAGGCAAGGGAAATCCAAATGGGTCAAGGTTGACCAGACATCTGGTGAAAAGTCCAAGCAGGGAGCTTGGCACGGGAAAAGTCCAAGTATGGAGACTTGGCACGGAGAAGACCAAGATGGAGACTTGGCACGGAAAGTCGGAGAGGGCTCGGTAGCTCGTTCTCCGGACTGTGGTCAGAGAGGGCTCGGTAGCTCGTTCTTTGAACCGGACGAAGTCAGAGAGGGCTCGGTAGCTCGTTCTCCGGACTGTGGTCGGAGAGGGCTCGGTAGCTCGTTCTCTGGACCGGACGAAGTCGGAGAGGGCTCGGTAGCTCGTTCTCAGGACCAAGTAGGGTTTAGGGCTGGGAGCTCTAAATCTGGATCGGTCTGGAGACTGATCAGTGATCGTACGGTGAAGTTCCTGATCGGTCTGCAGCCCGATCAGGAGACGATCAGAAGGAGATCACCTTCGGGAGGGAAAGATCCTGATCGGTCATGGGACCGATCAGGGAAGGACCTGATCGGTCTCCATGACCGATCAGGGAAGGGCCTGATCGGTCTTGTGACCGATCAGGACCCTTGTTGACCGATCAGGATGAAGCCTGATCGGTCCACGTCCTAGCCGTTGCGTAGCAACGGCTAGTTTCTTCTGGCTTCTTCTTCACAGGTGGATGCAGGTATAAAAGAGACTGAGGGCTTCTAGGCTGCAACTTCCGCTCCGAAGCTTCTGCTTCTTCTTATTACTGCCTCTTCTTCTTGCTGCTGCAAGTTCTTCTGCGAGCTTTGCTGAGCTCTTCGTTCCTGAAGCTTTTTGTGAGCTTCCACTCGGCTGGGACCAACTGATCAGTTGCTGTTGCTGTTGTGGTTGGATCCGAGAAGCTGCTGCTTCATCCAGTCGAAGAGAAGGCAAGTAAGCGAAGGTGTTTCATACATTTGTATTGTATTTTGCTTCTTGCTGCTTTATACTCCTGTATTGCTTTTGCAAAACATTGTGGCGAGGTTTCTCCACCCAGAAGGAGTTCTTATTAGCCGGTTTTCCGGGGACTCATCCACCGACGGATTGATAGGCTTCGTCCACCTTACGGACACGCCGAGGAGTAGGAGTTTCATCTCCGAACCTCGTTACATCGACGAGTTTGAGGTTTGCTATTCTCCGTTGTCGTTTCTATTGTTTATTTCCGCTGCGCTGACCTTGATTTGTAGAAAGAAACGAAGATTTGAGGTCGGCTATTCACACCCCCCCCTCTCTAGCCGCGATCATCGATCCTAACAACTATCTCGCTCAGCCGATCAACAGGATCGTTGACCTATCTCGGGATATCATTTTGGGAGATAGGGCCACCGACATGGGGCATGGTCAATAGAAGGATCGTACGACGACAAATTGGAGGGCGTGCCCACGACCAATTGGAGAACATGTCTATGACCACATGTCCGCGACCAATGGGAGAATGTGTCCATGACCACGTGTCCGCGACCAATGGAAGAACGTGTCCATGACCACGTGTCCGCGACTAATAGAAGAACGTGTCCATGACCAATTGGAGAACATGTCCGTGCCCATTACGAGAACATGCCCATGCCTCGAAAAGCGCACATGTCACCCACTAGGGCATTATATAAAGGGGGGTTCGTACACCGACAGAGGTATACAATATTAACTATTCACACCTGTATCTACTATTGCTCCACCCTTTTCTTCTTTTCGATAATTGACTTGAGCGTCAGAGGGCCAATGTCGGGGACCCCTTATCTGGCTTGACACTGACATTTCTTGTACTTGCATATCAGAGCGTGGTCTACATCCAGTCAACGCGGCAACCACATCCCCAGCTTTCTGTCTCTATGATTTTCGGGCAGGATCAATGATTATTGAGAATGAGAGGGATACAGTAAGCAATTGGTTGAATGATGAAGAAGATCCTCAGGCATAGATATATCAGGGCTCTACCTAAAAGTTTGAAGAATATCTTCAAAAAAACTACGAGCTACGTGATAATCAAATACATCATCAGCTTCAAGCCGATTTGGTTGTGTTGGAGTTGCAAGATTACAAACATAGTTCCATATTAAAAACGCATGGAAAAGATCATCAGTTTATTAGAAATATGTATCTCCATTGGCATGAGACCTTTTGAGTAGAGTCAAGAGCAAAGTTAAGTGCACAATATCATGCCATTATGGAGATATCTAAATCCCTTTTGATCCTAACAATTGGTATCAGAGCGAGGTCGCTCTCCACTAGACTAACCGCCAGAAAAAGCATGAGCCAGAGCCATGATCCAAGATTGAACCATGTGGTTGAAATCTTGAGCAAAGTAGGGGAGGCCCTAAGCAGGTCAGTGACCTGATGCTCGAGGGGAGGCCCTGAGCAGGTAAAGAGTGACCCGATACTTGAGGGGGCTCTGTGGTCCTTTGTTTGAAGGGGGGATTGTTAGAGTTGTAAGGTTGCAAACATAGTCCCACATTGAAAACACATAGGAAATATCATATGTTTATAAGAAAAAGATATCTGCATTGACATGGAGCCTTTTGAGTAGAGCCTAAGACCAAAGCCATGAGGGTCTATGCCCAAAGTGGACAATATCATATCATTGTGGAGATGTCTAAATCCCTTTTGATTTTAATAGGTTGAGCATATTTGAACACGCTATGAGTACGATCAATAAATTTTTTTTTATATAAATTATTTGTAATAATTTATTATTTAATGTTGTATTTTTTATTTATAAATTTTTAATATTATTTTTTTAACAAATTAAGTGATATAAAAGTGACTCATTAATAGTAATTGAGATTTTTTTAAAAGATATATGAATTGTTAAATGTGGGACTGAGAAAAAAATAAAGGAAGTTTTTTTTTTTTATAGCGGAGAAGAAGTCAAATTTTTTTCATTTGATGTGACATCTTAAAAATAGAAAAATCTCATTTTTAAATTTTTTCCATTGGAAATGTAACAAGTTTCAATTAAAGATAAAAAAATTATGGATTCAGCTTATAACGTGACTAGGGTATGATGTTTTTTTTTTCCCGGTGTGATGAGTTTCAAAACTTTAGGGTGTATTTTGATGATTTTAAAATCAATGCGAATAAATTATAGAGCAAAGTACAGAGTGTAAAGTGCAATTTCCGTAAATTGAAATCAACTAGGCCCAGACATCGATACGGCCCAATTAAAATTGATATTATACAGCCCAGCCCGACCTGCCTTACGGTCCAATCGTGTATAAGACTTCGGCCAACCAGTCTGGTCGCGATCGAGGTCGGGAGACAACTAGACGATGCATCGCCTTCTCTCCCTCGTCTTCTCCGCCTTCACCTTCCTCCTCGCCGTCGCCGGCGCAATCGAATCGCCTCAGTACACTGTTATTCACTCGGAGTCCGACTTCGAGGTGCGGCTGTACAGGAAGTCGGTGTGGATGTCTGCTCCCACCGATCAGATTTCCTTCGAGAAGGCCACCAGGCTTGGATTCCACAGGTTAGGAGATCCATCCTAATCGCGCTATCTGATCCTTGTTCGTATGGTAGACTGACTCGAATTTTGAACCATGGGAACTTAGATGATCTTTCTGCCATACAATTCGACATTTCTTCTCTTTCGTGGAGTATGTTTGTTATTTGTTAGAAACCCTAACCGCCATCTCTGGAGTAGACTTCACTATTGAATAAGTCATAGAGATTCGATTTAATGAATTTTTCTTATACCTTGTATTGATCAAGAAACCAAGGAAGCATGTTCCTTTTGAGAGAATAAGTAAATGGGATAGCCAATGGCCTACGTATATATGTAACAGCAATGTGCAGAGTAGACTGGACATAGAGAAGAGTTGTTGATTATAGAGCGCAAAAGTTGTAGAGGCAATTACTCAGTGAAGGGGGTCTTGCAGTGAAGTAGTTTTGATATGGGCGCTAAGAAACAAACACTGATGAGGGATCAAAGCTAAAGATGGTCCAAATGTCAGGATATGAGCTGTAATGGCCAACAAGAAGAGTATGCTCATTGTAGAGTGTAAAAATTTGTGATGCACTTCCTCAGTGAAGGATCTTGCAGTGAAGTGGTTTCGATATAGGAGCTAAGAAACAAACACTGATGAGGATCAGAGCTTAAAATGTCATAAATGGAAAGATTCATATGGGTGAAGGAAATAAGTTTGAGGGAAAAGAAATGCATATTTCATGTCTCAGGTCCTGTCTCAGGCTCTTGATTTTCAGTTAAAAGATATAACCACAATACTTAGGCCATTTTTTGAAGTTGGCATCAACATGATGAATTGACAACCGGCAGAATTTTCCTTAAAACTAGTGATGCGACATTAAACCTACTGTTGTTCAGATGCGAAGCCCTTTTCAGATAATATATGGAATGAAGTATAAATCTATCTGCCCTTAAGCAACATGGTAAGAGTAAGGCTTTGGAATTGGACTGGTATCAAGACTGGAATAAAATAACATGATAAGTGGGATGATTGTTTCAATTGTTAGTTTCACTCAATTGGAATACGGTATATGAAATTGAATAAATATATGGCTCTTATCAAAGTTCAAAATGTCTTTCTGTTCAATGAATCCTGTTATGGGTGAATATGTGAAAAATTATAAAGTTGGATCACCTCATTATTCCATGGGAATAATGAATGATGAACGAAATCAAGGCATTCGTCCATGGGAATGGAACATTTCAGTTCCAGTAGTCCACCTGTGAATGATCATTCCATTTCAGGCTTCATTCCACCTTACCAAATATACCTTTACCTATTCACACGTGCTTTGGATCTTGTTCTGTCATCCTGGACCTTTACTTTTAAAACAGAAGTTTATTACATTAAATAGGTTGATCTTCAATATTCACGGCCAAAGATTCTGCAAATGATTTATTTTAGATGTATATTATTTTTTTTAGCTACGTCATCTTGTTGAAAATTTGTGCTACACTTTTCATTCTTCAACTCCTGGAATGATCTCTAAGTCATCCTTTTCATTTTGTCAGATTATTTCAATACATTCAAGGAGCAAATCTCAACTCCTCAAGGATCAGAATGACTGCTCCTGTAGTCACTAGCATTGTTCCATATGCTGGTCCTCTTCATTCTTCCGCCTACTATGTTCGCTTCTACCTCCCACTAAAATTCCAGGGATCCCCTCCGGTTCCCCTGCCCGAGCTACACCTTCATTCCGATGAATGGGATAGTCATTGCATCGCTGTGCGAAAATTCTCCGGCTTTGCTCGTGATAACAATGTCATCAAAGAAGCAGAGAAGCTTGCCGTCAGCTTGAACCAAACTTCTTGGGGTGAGTTCACTTTTGCTGATACGGACGCTTACTCCATTGCACAATATGATTCACCGTTTCATTTTGTCGGTCGCACCAATGAGGTTTGGGTCAATATTGGAGCTGAAGCACCTGGTTGTGAATCGAAACATGCCTATGCATACTAATTCCTGAACAACTCATGCTCAACCATGATGTTTCGGTGTTTGTCCAATACAATCTGTGTACATGAGCTTTACTATGACAAACTCTCATTTGGCTGGGAGCCGAAGAAATAATATCTCGATGTTGTGCAATCAACTAAGTGTTATAGGATCTCATGTAACCATGACTCTTGTGTTCATGATGTCGTGTCAAGAAGCAACGAGTTTTAATGTTGCTAACTGTGTCTTGTACTATGATTTTCTGTTATTAGAAATCTGGAATGGCTTATTAGATACAAGGAATTGGTCTTTTTGAAATAATTCTAACGAAATGGGTAACAGTAGATGGATCTTGCTAGCAGTAGATGTATTTTTTTTTTTTTCTAGTAGAATTGATCAATGCCCCAGCTACACTTCACTTCGACTAATTGTTCTCAACTTATTTAAATATCTCCATATGGTCTTAGAAATTATGTTTTATTTCATTCCCTACACAGCTAAACACTACAATAGATGGTCCCTGTCGACACAGTGAGTCTTGTTTTCAAATTATATACTGATTGGTAGACGAGTATAATCAATAAGAGTAAAAACTACTGCTAGTTCATACCATCAAACTCTTGATTAAAAATGCATGTAACGAACACAGCAGCATACCAAAAAGGAATCAGCAACACTAGAAATTTCTATCTTGGGCAGGGCAACATAATAATGTGAAACAAACATCACCAATTTGATTCCCTATAATCACAGTTTATCATATATTTTAATGTAACATGCAAATTGTTCAAATTGTCAGGCATACAGGTACAGCATTGTGACTATCAAACGATAAGAAACACTGTCTACTCCAAGACAAAATGGGTATAAACAGAGATGTTCATTAAACCCATAGCAGTTTGAAAGATAATTGTACATAGATACATGGGTATAACATTATCTGAACGTTTGTCTTACCAGGGAAGATAACAGAGTGATTGGGGTTAATTGAATTATCCAGTTAGTGAAATCCTTCTAGTGTCAGATTCAGACTTAACTGTGGGTATATCCCTGCTGTGTCTCAATCGGCAACAAAATCCCAGATGATGAGGTGAGATGGCTTTCTACCTCCTAAATTAACACTAGACTTCATTGTTAATTGAGCTCCCTTCATTAGATAATGCAGCAACAATCTTATCCTTCATTTGCTGTTCAGAACCTGATGATTTGATGATGAGAGTATGTTGTATACTGTCTCCACCATCAGATATCTTCGACTCTGCTACATCAATCTGTGCATCTTTTAAAGCTTGAAAAACTTTGGAAACGGGATGGGTGTTGAAAGGGGAGCTAACTTGCACGATCACCTCATCTTGCATTGTTTTCACATCGACCTTGGGATGCTGCATTCGAGCCTCATAATTCACTTCCCCTGATTCCAAGAGTGTTTCCTTCTCCGTCTCCAGCTCCTTCAATCTGTTTTGGAGCTCAGTGATATAGGAAATGGCATCGCCTAGCAAAGAGGCTTTGTCCATCTTTGAAATGTTAGGCACCACCGCCCGCAATGCGTAGAACCTCTGGTTAAGCTTTTCCCTTCTCTGCCGCTCTGCCTCAACGTGATTGAGAGGTTCCTCCCTTCCATTAGCAGGCTTCCTTCCTCTCTTCCTTGGCCGTCGCTCCTCGACCTCGACCGGGCCGAGTCTCTCCTCTTTGCAAGAAGCCTCCATGTTTGTTTGTTCCATTTCCAATGTTGCGACATTCCCGATCGTGGCTGCAGCTCTCAAAGTCCCACCCCCACTAAAATTGATCTGCCTTGGCGATGGCTGGAGCAGCTGTTGTGATTTTAACTGATTCTTCTGGATCCGCAGTTGGCTGAGCAGACGATCTCCTCCCATGCCGTTACTATGGTTACTAACATCGTTACTAGCGATCGAGATGCCATTGTCGAATTGCTTCTGGTCAGAATTCACACTTCGGACATGGTTCCAACTGAAACTCTGCATTCCCTTGTGAACATTAGGAAATAACAACCAAGTGTCGCTGCTGCCACTCTTCAAGTTTGTATCCCAAGAATTGTCTTCTACTTTTGCAACCAAAACCTTTTCAGTGACACTGGAAGTCCCGAGATTGAGATCCTTTCCGAAGATCTTCGTGCATGTATCTGATCCATTCTTTTCGATCTTCTCACTGGCTCGGGGCATCTCTGCAGGAACCTTGCCCCAAAACACCGACTTTATCATCTGCAAGGCATCCGGGCTTTCCGCTAGCGATCTAACAGACCCCAATTCGAGGACACCCGTCTCAAATGGAACGACAACGATCGTACGAAACCCTGCCGACGCCGCTAAGAAACCCCTGTAGCAGTAATCGGAAGGGGAGAGTATCCAGAAGTGCTGACCTGCCGCCAGAGCCTTGCCAGGCGCGCCCTTCCCCGGCGGGAAAGAGAAATACATCGACGCGAGGAAGAACATCTCGGCTTCGGTGACCTGATCGAGACGGATGGCGTAGTTGTCCTCGTCCGATCCGCCGAAGAACACGTGGAGCTTCTGGAGGACGGACCTCCTCATCTTGTGCCGGCATGATTCATCCTCGCCGGAGGATCTCGCCGACGCGGCAGCGGACGCGGCGCCCTCTTCCCCCTCCCGGGGCTCGCGGCAGGACCCGTCGCCCCAGCCGAGAACGACGTCGCCGGTCTTCGAGCGGGAGATCTGCCAAAATATGGCGTAGTTCCAACCCACTCCAGGGCGGTCAGGGGGACCCTCGACGAGGTCGAGGAGGCGGCTCTGTAGGTCGGCCTCCGCAGCGTCGGTGAGACCGTCGGAGCAAGCTTGGCTGGCCGCGAGGTAGTCGAACGCCTCCGGGCCGAGGACGGCCGCCGCCATGGCCTTCTCCTCCTCGCTCCACGTCGATTCCGCCATGGGAGTTCCCAAATTTGGAAACTTTGGATCGAACACAGGGGAATTTTGGGGGCACGAACTCAATTCATCGATCGACAGATAATCGATTTGAGGTGGGCAAGTGAGAACAGTAGGGTTCGGGCATTTGGGGATCTAATTACGCACTCCGGGACCTATCCAACTATTCCACAGATCATTTTTCAAACTTTCCGTCGGACGGGAAACACGTGTTTCCTTTGACGAATATAACGGTCCGGAAGTATTTGGATGATACTTTTACACGGTAACGTTGGAGGGGATCCAGACACTTTCTTTGTGTGGGATCCAAAATTGGACACCGGATAGGATTACGACGATGACCATTAATGGACGGTACGATGATTCAATTGTACCTTGAAGCCGGCTCCGATTGAGCCGAGCCGAGCTGATGCAAGTGAGCCTATGTTTTTAATGGATGACGGTGTAAATACTGAAGGTCATAATTTTTTTAATAAATACTTTTATTTCCATTATTATCTATATTAAACCAAATATTAAAAAGAGGGTTTATCTTAATTTCTTATTTAAAAACATTTTTTATTAGATTGATTCTAATTTTAGTTATAACTATTTAAATTTTGGGGAAAATTATTTTAGTATTGATTAAAATTTCTCAAATATTAATTAAAATTAATTTAATGTTAATCAAAATTATTTTAATATTTAGCTAAAACTATTTAAATTACTATCAACTCCATTAAAATTGTCCTAACATTAATAAAATTACTCCAATATTATTATTATATTTTAATATTATTTAAAACTATTCAGATGTTAATAAAATTTTACTTAAAGTTTAATCCAAACTACTTTAATATTTATCAAAGCTATTTCAATAATCGTTAAAATTGGACTCAACATTTTTCTATTCAAATTGCCTCGATTTTAATTAAAATTACTCTAATATTAATTAAAACTTTCCAATACTAATTAAAATTATTTAAAATTTATTAAAATTATTTTAATATTATTAAAATTATTTTAATATTTACCAAAATTATTCTAATTTAATTATATTTTAGTAATTTCAATAGACCCATTGCAATAGTAATAAATTGCCCAATTAAAAAGAGGTACTTTAAAAAAAATAAGATGGAGTAATATTTTTAAAAAATATATAATTTTTTATAATAATAAAATAAAGGAGGAAGTGCTCGGCTCAACCAGAAGCCACCAAAGCCGGTCGTCCTATCCACGTTCCTCCATCTCCACCTCCACCTCTATCTCCGTCTCTATCTCTATCTCCATCTCCATCTCCATCTCGTCCATTCATATCATATATCGGACGGTTCTCATGCTGAGTCATTGACCGAGTCACGTGACTGCGAGACGACATCATCTGACGGACAGATAGTTATAGGTCGACACGTGGTAGTCGTGGTTCATCATGCGATGCACGTGATGGAAACACGTGAATGGGACTATGATAATTTAATGCCACGGTCGTAATTTAATACGGTGTGAGGCTCACTTTTATTTATATTTACCTAATTTCTGATGACTGAAAAAAATAGCAAAATTTTAAATGCCGTAACTAATTGAGTTGACTTTTAAATGGCAAACGAACTGTAGAAATCGAAAAATTTATTACGTATTGGTTTAATTTATAATAAATTTATCACGTCATTTATATATATATGGAGAGGTAATTATATATATATATATATATATATATATATATATATATATATATATATATATATATATATATATATGGCAAAGGACTGTGAAAGAATTAAAGAGAGAATGAGAGACAATTTGATCTTTTCATTTGGGAAAAATTTTGAGGGTTTAAGGTGGCACTGTTCATCAGAAAAAGGGGAGGGGGCTGGTGGGCTGGTTCGTGGGTGCGACTGTCGCCACCAACAGAGACCAAAAGGAGGGTGGCTTCCTTCCTCCATCTCCTGCTCCTCGCCGGCATCAACGTCGACCGCCGGCCTACAACTCTTCTCCTCTCCCTCTCCTTCTTCCACGACTAGATTGCATCTCAAGCTTAGAGGGGGCTGGGATTTTCTCTTCCGCTGTCGCCAAGACAACTCCGCAGGCCGCTCTCCCTCCTCTCGTCGACAGCTCTGATCGTCAAAAGCCTACGAATTGGTAACGTCTCTAGGGTTGAGGTCTCCCCCACCGTCTTCCTCACGCCAGGAAGCCACTTCCCCTCATGCGCGCAACTCCACCATGCCGCTGCCGACATCGGCGATGACTCTGACACTGCTCCCCGCTCTGGGGGCACACCGGTGCCTTCTGGCCTTCACCTGCCGTGTGACACGCCGCCGTAGGAGGACAGACCTCCCCTTTCTCCCTCTCGACACGCCACAGCCCTTCTCTTCCCGTCACCACTGTCCACCTTCTCCTACACCCATTCAGCCACCCTGGGACGCCGCTACAGCCGACTCCAGCCCCTCTATAATTGTTGTCACCGCTTCCGACATAGATCCGACCATTGCTATGTGCAGGCCATCGAGCTGTTATGTTTCGCTCTTTGTATCGTTGTTATGTTTCGGCTTTTGAGTTGCAGTTGGATCCCAATCTGTGGGCCAGTGTTATATCTCGACTTGTGTGTCAATATTATGTCTCGGCCTGTGTGTTGTTTAGTATCTCCCAGCTTGCGTGCCGCTAGTATTTCTCGGCCTGCGTGCCGCTAGTACTTCTCGGCTGCGTGCCGCTAGTACGTCCCGGCCTGTGTGCCGCTATTATCTCCCGGCCTGCAGCTCGTCCTCAGGCTCCGTGTCGCATCCGGGCCCACGACGTCAGATCCAGCTCTCCATCCCGATTGGGAATCATCTGCTCTTCCCGGGTCACGACAACTCGACCAGCGTCCCATCCGAGGGCGCCCCCTGGGCCAGAGTACGTTCTCCGTTCATATTCTATACGTATTTTCATTATTTTATGGCTTAATCTGTTACTTATATGTTCGTTGGATCCGCCTCGAGCTTCGGGGTACCAGGGACCGGGGGGACTCGGTCACTGGCTGCAGGTAGCGTTGACCAAGAGACTTCTGAAGACTTGGTCAACACAGAAGCCATCTCAGTACACCTCCTCCTCTGGGACGTCGTGACTCGGTCAACATTCACGCCACCTCCCCCGACAGTCCGTCTGACTCAGCTTCCGGACGGGATCAAATTTTGCACCGTCTGTGGAAACACATTCACCTATTCTGGAACATGAAGATGGACGACGTCGGGAGGTTCTCTGCTATTATCACAATCCCGGAGGATCTCGACGAACATATTATCTTCTATCCTCACTCCACTGGTATTTGGGAGTCGAGGGATCGAATGGAGTTTCAGCTGGCTGACAAGTTTGTTTTTCCATTATGTTTTTTCCCTGACTCCACGGGTATTTGGGATTTAAGGGACTGAGACAAACCCTTAGCCGGTTGGCACGACTCCCCGATCAGGTACGTTACCAGCTCTGCTCCTTTTTTATAGTTATAGGAGCTGCTATAGCTCCCTGATAAGAGAGTAAGATCCTATTACTTGATCAAAGACTAGGGCCTTCGATTTTTGATCGGACACTAGGGGCCTAACTCCCCCCTCATACACTAGGGACACTGTAACGCCCAAAAATTCTCGAAAATGCATTATAAATATTCTATGATTTTTCTGGAATTTTTAGATATTTTTTCGAAATTTTCCGAGTAGCGGAAGCAGCAAAAATAATTAGAACCACAAAATAGCTTAGGCGGGGATCGAACCCGAGACCTATAGCTTAGGGATAATGTTAGTAACCAGTTGAACCCAGCAGGGCCGTGCTGAAAGGAAAGGGAATCAATTATATTTATAATTGGTTTGGCCGAATTAATTACTTGGTATAAATAGGAAGGTTAAGTTGGGGTTGGTTTATTTTGAGAACTTGGTTCGGCAACACCTTCTCCACCGAGACCCAACACCACCGCCGCCTCTTCCTTCTTCTCCTCTTCCTCACACACGGCACACCAAGCCAAGGGTCAAGGGAACATCTTCCGGCGACGACTCCAACACGAAAAAGGTTCTTCTCCGCGAGAGGAACGCGAAGACGCGAGCGGATCGCCGAGAAGATCATCTCCACCGGAATTCTAGCGAATAGAATCATAAGAAATTACGAACAGGAGGTAAGAAACCCCTCACCTGTAGTATAATAGCTACCGTTTGATTTTCTGTGCATTAGTTTAGTTATATGCGTAGGTTTTCGACACATAGGGTGTAATTAACCCTCGTCGCAGGTTTAGGGATTTAGTGAGTACCTTTAGATGGGCCGGACACGTCTTTTCTCCTTCAGTTGGAGGTTTAGATGCTGTTGGGTGCCTAAAGGTAGACTCTCCAATAGAGAGGGGAGTTAAAGCACACTAGGTGTTCGATTAAATGACCAGCTTAGAAAAGAATGCAACTTAGGCATATTTTTTTATTAGCACAGTTGAATGTATTAGAAGCATCTAAATTAGTAGATCAGTTCATTCTAGCTTATATGGGACTACGGTCCAATGGGTAGGCTCCCACAGTCGCCTCTAGGTTCAGACAACCTAGCTCTAGGTTCAGATAACCTAGAAACAGCAAATTAGAACAGTTTAGCTATACTCAGTATTTTACTTTTCAGTTGGCACTATATTGGATTAGATATCCATTGGGCTGGGCTCCCATAGTCGGTCCCTAGGTTTAGATAACCTAGTAGCTCTACTAAATTCGGGACTTGCAACCCCGGGTCTAGTTAGAGATGCGCGCATAGCACGTACAGTTGCCGGGCCCATCAGCAGCATGTTTAGTATTTTCACTTACTATGTGTATATGGTTTTCAAACTTTCACAATTAGTTCATGAATTCAGTACAGTCCTAGCCGTAGTTCAGTATTAGCTTAGCTTAGTTTTTAGTATCAGCTTAGTTCTCCATTGATACCATGTTCAGTTTTAGATATGCCATGATTGTATGCTCATATGCCATGCCATGTTTTAGTTTATTCAGTATACTTAGCATATCCTTTCAAACAGCATGATTTAAAATCATATTTGCATCGTATGCATGTTTTAGTGAGGTAGATGGTTCCTTACTAAGCTTTTTAGCTTACAGATACTATTTTCCTTATACTGCAGATACAGGTAAAAGGAAAATGGACTAGCTGCGGAGGCTGGAGGTCAATGCAAGGAAGATGTGTGTGGGTGGAACTTGGAATAAAGATCTTAGGGATCTAGCCAGTTTTGTTTTAAGCATTAGAACTATGTAGTTTTATTCATGCCGCACTTTAGTATGTTTAAATGCCATGAACTAGTGAACTATGCATTAGGCTATGCTTAGAATACTAAATATTCGTTGTTAGATTGTTTTCCAGTTATATTAGAACTTGTGAACGTGAGTTTGGCACGAAATAGTGCTGAAATCAGAGTTTACTGCGAAATCAGAAACCCCAATCGATCCGTGGATCGATTGGGGGCCATCAATCGATCAGAGGATCGATTGGGAGCCTGGTTCCGCGAACAGTAAGCCTCTGGATCGATCAGCCGATCGATCCAGTCGCATTCTGTCGCGAACAGTAATCTTCTGGATCGATCAGCCGATCGATCCAGTCGTGTTCTGCCGCGAACAGAGAGCTCTGGGATCGATCAATGGATCGATTGATCAGCCTGGATCGATCAGCCGATCGATCCAAATTATCGTCCCGGGCACAGTAGTATGCTGGATCGATCACTGGATCGATCCAATTTATGTCCCGCATACAGTAGCCGTCTGGATCGATAGACGGATTTTAGATGAGGCTCACAAGACTCCCTATGCGATGCATCCAGGTTCCACCATAATGTATCAAGACCTGAAGAAACATTTTTGGTGGCCCGGGATGAAGCGAGACATCGCCAGATATGTTAGCATCTGCCTCACCTGTCAGAGGGTCAAGGCAGAACATCAGCGACCAGGAGGAGTTCTGCAGCCTATACAGATTCCAGAATGGAAGTGGGAGGATATCTCTATGGATTTTATAGTGGGACTGCCCAGAACCACGAATGGTTTTGACGCCATCTGGGTAATAGTCGACAGGTTGACTAAATCAGCCCACTTCTTAGCTATCAAGATATCCTACTCCATGGAGAAGCTAGCTCAGTTGTATCTTCAGGAGATCATCAGGCTACATGGAGTCCCACGAACCATCATTTCGCATGTGAGATTCACATCACACTGGGAGTGTGTACAACAACAAGCACTAAGTTAAAGTTCAAGAAAGATTCCATCCCGCATGATGGTCGACGGAGCGAGTAAACCAGTATCAAGATATGCTCCGAGCGGTGCCCTAGACTTCATAGTTGGTGCAAATATCCGAGCTTAGCAGAATTTGCATACAACAATGCTATCGTGCCACCATCGGCATGGCACCTTATGAGACTCTCTAGGGCTGAGGTGTAGATCTCCAATATCGGTATGAGAGTGGTGAATGAAGAACTAGAGCTTCGATGATCTAGTAGATACTATAACAGCTATACAGCAGATCCGTTGAGGATAGAGATAGCTCGAGCCGCTAGAAGAGCTATGCCGATACACTACGCAGACCCTTAGAGTTTTCAATGGGGGATAAGTGTTCCTCAAAGTAGCTCCCATGAAGGGAGTAATGCTTTTGGGAAGAAGGGCAAGCTAAGTCCGATATGGGACCATACCTTATCGAGAAGAGTGGGCAAGGTAGCATATGAGCTAGAGCTACCGGAAATGTCACCGTCCACAACGATTTCATGTCTCTATGTCAAGAAGCATACCCCGATGCCATCCAGTGATTGAGCTCCACTTGCATGCATCCGCTAAGACCTCAGCTATGATAGTCGGCCTATTCAGATAATAGACCGAGCAGTTAAGAAATTGCGGAACAAGGAAGTACCATTAGTCAAAGTTATTTGGCACAGTCACACAGCAGAAGAGGAAACTTGGGAGACAGAAGTCAGCATGAGACAGAAGTACCCAGAATTGTTCTAAGTTCGAGGACGAACTTTTTATAAGGTATGGGGGATTGTAGCGCCCGAAAATTCTCAAACTTGCATTAGAATTATTCTAGGATTTTTCTGGAATTTTTAGATATTTTTCCGGAATTTTCCGAGTATCGGGAGTAGCAAAAATGAATAGAAAAGTAAAGTGGTTTAAGCGGGAATCGAACCTGGGACCTCTCGGGTCCGCTAAACCTTTAGTTAGCCTTAGTAGCCGGTGAACCCAGCAGGGTCGTGTTGAAAGAGAAGGGAAACATTTATATTTATATTTGAGTTGGGCCTAGTTACCCACTTAATATAAATTAAAAACTTAAGTAGGTTTTGGTTTATTTTTGGGTTCGGCACCTTCTCGACCCTCACCATCGAAACCTCACCGCCGCCTCTCCCTCTCCTTTTCTCTCGGCGCCCTAGCCCCAAGGTCCATAGGTTCATTTTCCGACGATGACTCCAACACGAAAAGGGTTCTTCTCCGCGAGAGGAACGCGAAGACGCAAGTGGATCGTCGAGAGGATCGTTTCTTACGGAAAACTAGCGATCCAATTCATAAGAAACTACGCGCAGGATGTAAGAAACCCCTCACCTGTAGTATAATAGCTATCGTGTGATTTTTCTGTGCATTAGTTTAGTTATATGCGTATGTTTTCGACATATAGGGTGTATTTAACCCTCCTCGCAGGTTTAGGGATTTAGTGAGTACCTTTAGATGGGCCGGACACATCTTTTCTCCTTCAGTTGGAGGTTTAGATGCTGTTGGGTGCCTAAAGGTAGTCTCCCTAATAGAGAGGGGAGTTAAAGCGCACTAGGTGTTCGATTAAATAACCAGCTTAGAAAAGAATGCAACTTGGGCATTTTTATTAGCACGGTTGAATGCATTAGAAGCATCTAAATTAGTAAATCAGTTTATTCTAGCTTATATGGGACTACGATCCAATGGGTGGGCTCCCACAGTCGCCTCTAGGTTCAGACAACCTAGAGTTCAGATAACCTAAAAACAGCAATTTAGAACAGTTTAGCTATACTCAGTATTTTACTTTTCAGTTGGCACTGTACTGGATTAGATATCCATTAGGCTGGGCTCCCATACTCGGTCCCTAGGTTTAGATAACCTAATAGCTCTACTAAATTCGGGACTTGCAACCCCGGGTCTAGTTAGAGATGCGCGCATAGCACGTACAGTTGTCGGGCCCCTCAGCAGCATGTTTAGTATTTTCACTTATTATATACTCGAAGATATGCTCCGAGCCTGTGCCCTAGAGTTCAAGGGAAGTTGGTGCAAATATCTGAGCTTAGCAGAATTTGCATACAACAACAGCTATCAGGCCACTATTGGTATGACACCGTACGAGGCTCTCTATGGGCGGAGGTGTAGATCTCCAATCTGCTGGTATGAGAGTGGTGAACAGAAAGAACTAGAGCTTCAGACAGATCTAGTAGCAGATACCACAGCAGCTATACAGCAGATCCGTCAGAGGATAGAGATAGCTCAGAGCCGCCAGAAGAGCTATGCTGATACACGGCGCAGACCCTTAGAATTTTCAGTTGGGGATTCAGTATTCCTCAGAGTAGCTCCCATGAAGGGAGTAATGCGTTTTGGGAAGAAGGGCAAACTAAGTCCCAGATATGTGGGACCATACCTTATCAGTAGAAGAGTGGGCAAGGTAGCATATGAGCTAGAGCTACCCCAGGAAATGTCAGCTATCCACAACATATTTCATGTCTCTATGCTGAAGAAGCATACCCCAGATGCCACCCAGGTGATTGAGCCCCAGTCGGTACAGATCCGCGAAGACCTCAGTTATGATAGTCGGCCTATTCAGATAATAGACCGAGCAGTTAAGAAATTGCGGAACAAGGAAGTACCATTAGTCAAAGTTATTTGGCACAGTCACACAGCAGAAGAGGCAACTTGGGAGACAGAAGCTAGCATGAGACAGAAGTACCCAGAATTATTCTAAGTTCGAGGACGAACTTTTTATAAGGTATGGGGGATTGTAACGCCCGAAAATTCTCGAAAATGCATTATAAATATTCTATGATTTTTCTGGAATTTTTAGATATTTTTCTGGAATTTTTCGAGTAGCGGAAGCAGCAAAAATAATTAGAACCGCAAAATAGCTTAGGCGGGGATCGAACCTGAGACCTATGACTTAGGGATAATGTTAGTAACCAGTTGAACCCAGCAGGGCCGTGCTGAAAGGAAAGGGAATCAATTATATTTATAATTGGTTTGGCCGAATTAATTACTTGGTATAAATAGGAAGGTTAAGTTGGGGTTGGTTTATTTTGAGAACTTGGCTCGGCAACACCTTCTCCACCGAGACCCAACACCACCGCCACCTCTTCCTTCTTCTCCTCTTCCTCACACACGGCACACCAAGCCAAGGGTCAAGGGAACATCTTCCGACGATGACTCCAACACGAAAAAGGTTCTTCTCCGCGAGAGGAACGCGAAGACGCGAGCGGATCGCCGAGAAGATCATCTCCACCGGAATTCTAGCGAATAGAATCGTAAGAAATTACGAACAGGAGGTAAGAAACCCCTCACCTGCAGTATAATAGCTACCGTTTGATTTTCTGTGCATTAGTTTAGTTATATGCGTAGGTTTTCGACACATAGGGTGTAATTAACCCTCGTCGCAGGTTTAGGGATTTAGTGAGTACCTTTAGATGGGCCGGACACGTCTTTTCTCCTTCAGTTGGAGGTTTAGATGTTGTTGGGTGCCTAAAGGTAGACTCCCTAATAGAGAGGGGAGTTAAAGCA
The DNA here is from genome assembly GCF_018446385.1 of Zingiber officinale. Classification (NCBI taxonomy): domain Eukaryota; kingdom Viridiplantae; phylum Streptophyta; class Magnoliopsida; order Zingiberales; family Zingiberaceae; genus Zingiber; species Zingiber officinale. The sequence continues at coordinate 75,006,177 of NC_055997.1, read as the reverse complement.
CACTAGGTGTTCGATTAAATGACCAGCTTAGAAAAGAATGCAACATAGGCATTTTTTTTTATTAGCACAGTTGAATGTATTAGAAGCATCTAAATTAGTAGATCAGTTCATTCTAGCTTATATGGGACTACGGTCCAATGGGTAGGCTCCCACAGTCGCCTCTAGGTTCAGACAACCTAGTTCTAGGTTCAGATAACCTAGAAACAGCAAATTAGAACAGTTTAGCTATACTCAGTATTTTACTTTTCAGTTGGCACTATATTGGATTAGATATCCATTGGGCTGGGCTCCCATAGTCGGTCCCTAGGTTTAGATAACCTAGTAGCTCTACTAAATTCGGGACTTGCAACCCCGGGTCTAGTTAGAGATGCGCGCATAGCACGTACAGTTGCCGGGCCCATCAGCAGCATGTTTAGTATTTTCACTTACTATGTGTATATGGTTTTCAAACTTTCACAATTAGTTCGTGAATTCAGTACAGTCCTAGCCGTAGTTCAGTATTAGCTTAGCTTAGTTTTTAGTATCAGCTTAGTTCTCCATTGATACCATGTGATTGATACCATGTTCAGTTTTAGATATGCCATGATTGTATGCTCATATGCCATGCCATGTTTTAGTTTATTCAGTATACTTAGCATATCCTTTCAAACAGCATGATTTAAAATCATATTTGCATCGTATGCATGTTTTAGTGAGGTAGATGGTTCCTTACTAAGCTTTTTAGCTTACAGATACTATTTTCCTTATACTGCAGATACAGGTAAAAGGAAAATGGACTAGCTGCGGAGGCTGGAGGTCAATGCAAGGAAGATGTGTGTGGGTGGAACTTGGAATAAAGATCTTAGGGATCTAGCCAGTTTTATTTTAAGCATTAGAACTATGTAGTTTTATTCATACCGCACTTTAGTATGTTTAAATGCCATGAACTAGTGAACTATGCATTAGGCTATGCTTAGAATACTAAATATTCGTTGTTAGATTGTTTTCCAGTTATATTAGAACTTGTGAACGTGAGTTTGGCACGAAATAGTGCTGAAATCAGAGTTTACTGCGAAATCAGAAACCCCAATCGATCCGTGGATCGATTGGGGGCCATCAATCGATCAGAGGATCGATTGGGATCCTGGTTCCGCGAACAGTAAGCCTATGGATCGATCAGCCGATCGATCCAGTCGCATTCTGTCGCGAACAGTAATCTTCTGGATCGATCAGCCGATCGATCCAGTCATGTTCTGCCGCGAACAGAGAGCTCTGGGATCGATCAATGGATCGATTGATCAGCCTGGATCGATCAGCCGATCGATCCAAATTATCGTCCCGGGCACAGTAGTATGTTGGATCGATCACTGGATTGATCCAACTTATGTCCCGCATACAGTAGCCGTCTGGATCGATCACTGGATTGATCCGACTATTCCAATCGATCCGTGGATCGATTGGGAGGTCTGATAACAGCTGGAAAACATATATTTCAGTTCCTTGACCATAGGGGATGTAGTATATGTTAGGTATACTTGAGATTACACTCCTTAGTACATGTAGCACCAAGAAATGTTAACAGCTTAGCAAAATTTTAATTAGTCCAGCTTCCGCATCTAGTTCTAGAGATGGTCAGGGAATAGTTTAGCACAGCATAATGTGACGATCGGCCTTACAGCTTAGTTAGTAGAAGGCAGGTCGTTACAGACACAGCTCCCCGCTCCTACACTAGGGACACAGATCCCCGATCATTGACTCGCAGTACAACTTCTCGATCAGGATCTAGGGGCCTCACTCTTTGATTACAGGCTAGGGGCCTTACTCTCCAATCAGGGACCAAGGGCCCAGCTCTCCGATCAGATGTACTACAGGCTCTGCACCCTTCACCATGAGGGTCTGCATCCTCTTACTGCTATAGGCTCTACACCCTTCATCATGAGGGGTTGCATCCTCTTACTGTTATAGGCTCTGCACCCTTCACCATGTGGTTCTGCATTCTTTTACTGCTATAGGCACTTCACTCTATTATTACTATATGCTCTATATTCTCCACCTATTTTGCGTGCTTTCTACGTCTACACGCTCTGCTCCTTCACCCGCGATGCTCTGCTTCTATTGCTACGGACTCTGCTTCCTTATATGGCTATGGACATCACTCCCTTTGACGGTCGGGGCTCAGATTATTCTTCTCCCTGACTCAGCGGACATTTGGGAGTCAAGGGATCGACACTATTTCTCTTACTAGCTGTACGGGCCTTTGGGATTCGAGCCAACCGGTTGACATCACTTCGCCATCACGTATGATAAAGGCTCTGTCCTCTCATATTGTTATGGGCTCCGCTTCTATAGATTTCAAGGCTTATCCTCCCTCGGTCGGGGTCGAGTTATCGCCACTGGTCTCGGACCAGAGTATCACTACCGGTCTCGGATCGGAGTATCGCTAACGATCTCTTGGTCGAGCTTCCAGACCAACTCTCGGTCAAGCTTCCAGACTAATTCCTGGTCAGGCCTCCAGATCAAGTCTTGGTTAAACATCCAGATCAAGTTTGGGTCAGACCTCTAGACCAATTATTGGTCAAACCTCCAGATCAATTCCTGATTAGGCCTCCAGAATGCTTCTTGGTCAGACATTCAGATTGTTCCCTGGTCAGGTCTCCATATCAATTCCTACTCAGACTTCCAGACTCTCGTCCCAGTGCGAGTTATAAGTGAGCATGCTCTCACGCCCAACGACCGGCAGGCTCGATTCGAGACTCTCGCCCCAGTGCGAGTTATAAGTGAGCATGCTCTCACGCCTCTAGACTCTCGTCCCAGTGCGAGTTATAAGTGAGCATGCTCTCACGCCTCCAGACTCTCACCTCAGTGCGACTTATAAGTGAGCATGCTCTCACGCCCAACAACCGGCAGGTCGGTGTCCTAGACTCTCGCCCTAGTGTGAGTTATAAGTGAGCATGCTCTCACGCCTCCAGACTCTCTCCTCAATGCGAGTTATAAGTGAGCATGCTCTCATGCCCAACGACCGGCAGGTCGGGTCCCAAACTCTTGCCCAGTACGAGTTATAAGTGAGCATGCTCTCACGCCTCCAGACTCTCGCCTCAGTGCAAGTTATAAGTGAGCTATGCTTTCACGCCCAACGACAGTCCAATTCGATGTCCCAGACTCTCGCCCCAGTGCGAGTTATAAGTGAGGTATGCTCTCACGCCCAACGACCATCCAGGTCGGTGTCCCAGACTCTCGCCCTAGTACGAGTTATAAGTGAGCTATCCTCTCACGCCCAACGGTTATCCAGGTCGGTGTTCCAGGCTCTCACCCTAATGCGAGTTATAAGTGAGCATGCTCTCACGCCTCCAGACTCTCGCCTCAGTGCGAGTTATAAATGAGCATGCTCTCACGCCCAACGACCGGCAGGTCGGGTCCCAGACTCTTGCCCCAGTGCGAGTTATAAGTGAGCATGCTCTCATACCCAACGACCTTCCAAGTCGGTGCTCATCGCTCACCCGCAGCTCTACCTGGCACTCAACCCACTCGCTTCACTCGTCGCTCTGCCCGACACTCATCACACTTGCTTCACTTGTCGCTCTGCCCCGCACTCTCAGTTTGCATTTTCGCTCACCGTTATTGCTCCGTCGGCACCCACTCGGTTCACTCGCCGCTCTGCCCGGCACTGATCACACTTGCTTCACTTGCCGCTCTGCCCGGCACTCTCAGTTCGCGTTTTCACTCACTGTTGTTGCTCGGTCAGCACCCACTCGCTTCACTCGCCGCTTTGCCCGACACTCATCACACTTGCTTCACTTGTCGCTCTGTCCAACACTCTCAGTTCGCGTTTTCGCTCATCGCTGTTGCTCGGTTGGCACTCACTCCTTACTCGCTGCTCTGCCCGGCACTCATCACAATTGCTCCACTCATAGATCTGACCGGCACTCATCACACGCGCTTCACTAGCCGCTCTGCTCGACACTCATCTTTCGTGTTTCACGATTCACTATCGCTCGGTCAACATTCACTCGATCGCGCTCACGACTTTGCGCGTCCATCATTCTCTTTATCGCCCTGTCGCGATTCACTATCGCTTGGTCGTCATTCTCTCGTTCGCGCTCACGGCTTCGCTCGTCCATTATTTTCTCTATCACCCGGTCGCGATTTACTATTGCTCAGTCGATATTTTTTCTCGGTCACGCTCATGGCTTCGCTCGTCCCTCATTCTCCCTATTGCTCGTTCGACATTCTTTCGATCGCCCGGTCATGATTTATTGTCGCTCAATCGCGCGCTTGATACCACTCGCCCCTCGTCTTTCGATCCGCTTAGCATTCTTTGATCTAGGTCAGCCTTATTTGATGCCCCGGTCACGATTTACTATCGCTCGGTTAACACTTGCTCGGTCGCGTTCACAGGTTTGCTAGTCCATCAGTCTCTCTATTGCTTGGTTGCGATTTATTGACGCTTAGTCAGTATTTTTCTCGGTCACGCTCACGCCTCTGCTCGTCCATCATTCTCTCCATTGCCCGATCGTGATTCATTAACACTCGGTCAGTATTTTTCTCGGTCACACTCACGGCTCTGCTCATCCATCATTTTCTCTATTGCTCGGTCGTGCTTTATTATCGCTCAGTCGGCACTCGCTCAGTCACGATCATGACTTTGCTGATCCATCATTTTCTTTATTTGCCCGGTCACGATTTACGGTCACTCAGACAACATTTTCTCTGTCGCGCGTTTGATATCGCTCGCCCATCGGCTTACGACTCGCTCAGCATTTTTCGATTGCTAGGTCAGCATACTTTGATCCAGGTCGGCATTCTTCGATGTCCCGGTCACGATTTACTATCGCTCGATCATCATTTTCTTGATTGCGTGCTCGACATATACTCGACATTATTTTTCGTTGCTCGCTCGATATTATTCGAGTCACTTGCTCGGCATCGCCACAACTACTCATTCGATGTGATAAGACGAGCCTAGTGATCTGATTTCGCGTTCGATAGCGATTCTGTTTTGGGATTGGTCTAGTCAGTCGGACTTGCACCTCCTTCGACTAGACTTGAGGGGGAGGCTTGTGATACGGGATGATGGCAAAGGGCAATGAAAGAATTAAAGGGAGAAGGACGGGCAATTTGGTCTTTTCATTTGGGGAGAGTTTTGAGGGTTTAAGGTGGCACTGTTCATCAAAAAAAGGGGGGGTTGGTTCGTGGGTACGACTGCCACCGCCAACAGAGACCAAAAGGAGGGTGGCTTTCTTCCTCCATCTCCTGCTCCTCGCCGGCATCAACGCCAATGCCGATTGTCGGCCTACAACTCTTCTCCTCTCCCTCTCCTTCTTCCAAGACTAGATCGCATCTCAAGCTTAGAGGGGGCTGGGGTTTTCTCTTCCGCTGCCGCCAAGACAACCCCGCAGGCCGCTCTCCCTCCTCTCATCGACAGCTCTGTGTTGGATCGAGACGCGCTAGAGGGGGGGGGGGTGAATAGCGCTCGTGGCTAAATTTTACGTTTATCGGAATCGAAAACAGCGTTAGAGTAATTAAAGCAGCGGAATTAAAAACAAACAAACACAAACAGAAGGACACAGAGATTTACTTCATTCGGAGCCTGTGACTACTCCTACTCAAAGGCCCGCGATCCTTGATTGCTTCTAGTGGGCAACAACTATAAGCTCGTTAAAAGATTACAATTATGAGTACAATTAAAAGCTATAAGTATTATACCGACAACAAGAAATGCTAAATCTGAAGCTTCGGGTCGTTGGGCACTTGTAGCAGCACTTCGGAACGTCTTTTGGAGCAGCACGTTGATGAAAGATCACTTGGTATTCATTGTCTTGAAGTGCTGGTCGAAACCCCCTTATAAAGGTGTTCAAGGCGCCTTGAAGGATGTTCAAGGCGCCTCCATGCTGCCTGGTCTTCCGCGTGGATTAAGTCTGATCTGGTCGAACTTCATCCATTCAAGGCGCCTATAAACCTCACTCAAGGCGCCTTCCAAGGCGCCTTCTGCCTTCTTCAAGGCGTCTCTAATGGTGCTTCACAGCCAGCTCATCCTTTGCACCCGAGGCGCCTCCAAGCTCCATGGAGGCGCCTCGGACACTGTTCATCCGAGGGAAAACTACCTTATTTTGTACCTGCAAGACTTGTTAGTCCCAAACAATATCCTGCAACACAAAATTAGCACAAAATAACAGTATGAATAATAAAAGAATGTTTATGACAGTCTTCGGACTGTCCGGGTCTGACTTCGGATTTCCAACCGAAAACCCGAGGTCGACCCGACGCCTACTGTTCCCTCTACGGGGAACGCGTCCTCACCTACTCCACTCAGGAGATTTTACCTGTTGCCAGTGCGATCCTACAGATCGACTGGACTTTTGCTCAGCACTCGATACTTCCGGACTTTCTACTAGACATTCGCTTCCCGGCTAGTCCAGACTTTCACCTGGTTCGCGACACCAGGACTTTCCACCTAGGGTTACCACCCCCTAGAACTTTTTGCCTGAAGTCATCGACCTACCAAAACTTTCCGCATAGGGTTACGACCCCCTATGACCTAGGGTTACTGCCCCCTAGGGTTTTCCCTTTGCCTAACTGCAGCTAGGACTTTCCTGAAATCCTCAAGTAGACTTGTTAGACTACAAAACATCTTAACTTTGAATTCTTTGCCATTATCAAAACACGAGTTCGATCGTCGGATGCTTCCTGCACCAACAATCTCCCCCTTTTTGATTATGGCAACTCAAATTCAAAGTTAAGTAGACATTTTTAACACAGGCAAATCTGCTAAGTATAGATGTACAAAGTAACTAAAGCAAATTTGCCTTATATGCTCCCCCTTAACTTTTGCTCCCCCTTAATTTTTAACTTTAACTTGAATTTCTATTTTTACATTTTTGCTACTCTCCCCCTTTGCCATATATCAAAAATGGGCAATAATAGGTATTTGATTGAGTTGTACATGATTTTACTAAGGTCAACAAGTTAGCAAAGTTCAACAGGGTTTGAAAGTTAATGTCAATTGGAACTTAGTTTCAATAATATTTTAAGTTTTAGGACAAGGTTATTCATTTAAGTTCAGTTGATCCTTAAGTCCAAGCACAAGTCATGTTCACTAGATTGATTTACTAGGTATCAGAGCCCTAAAGATCAAAACATTCTTGACTAGAAAATTGAGTATCCTTTACCAACTGTTTAACCTTTAGTTATTTGCTGATTGTCTACAGGACAATAGCTTTCACTTGGTTAGTCAAGTTAAGTTATTTTGGTCCAGATAGACTTGGCTAGAGCTGGAGGACTTAACTTGATTAATGTATATTGCGTATTTAATGCCCAGACTCATATTGATGCACAGATATAAGCATTCTTGAGTCCAGGCTATACCCTATGCATCTCACGCCGTTCTATGTTTTTCAATCACAATCAAGGTAAACCTAGATGTTTGTGAGATGCTCTGGCTTAATTCTAGGGGATCATGATTTCTAGGGGGGAAGCCTAGGCTAATTCCAATTTTTTTTTTTTTTAAATCTAGGAACTTGGGAATTTTGAAAACTATTTTTCCTAGAATTTGAAACACAATAAAAGAAATAATGGTAAGATGTCTATTCTACCCAATATATTCCTATTTGCCTTCTAAGTCCACTGAACTCAAGTTCAGGTAAGGGTTTTGTAAAAATGTCAGCTAGGTTTGATTTGGACTCAACATGGTTGAGTGCAATTTCACCTTTAGCTACATGATCCCTTACAAAGTGGTGTTTTACCTCTATGTGTTTGGTCCTAGAATGGTGAATAGGATTTTTGGTCAGATTAATCGAGCTGATATTATCAATAAAGATTTTAGTATTTTTATAGTCTAGTTGATAGTCTTTTAGTGTATGCATCATCCATAACAATTGAGATGCACATTCTCCTAGAGCTATGTATTCAGCTTCTGTAGTGGATAAAGCAACACAATGTTGCTTTCTGTTTGACCAACTTACTAGGCACTGACCTAAAATTTGACAGCTACCACTTGTACTTTTCCTATCTAGCTTGCACCCAGCATAGTCTGAATCAGAATAGCCATAAAGGTCAAAGGTGCAAGTTCTTGGATACCAAAGTCCTACATTTAGAGTTCCTTTAATATACCTAAGTATTCTTTTAACATATGTTAGGTATGACTCTTTTGCACAGGATTGGTATCTTGCACACATACCTACTGCAAACAGTATGTCAGGTCTACTTGCAGTTAGATAAAGTAAACTACCTATGGCACTCCTATAGTATTTTGGGTCTACAGGTTTTCCTTCAGGGTCAGAGTCAATGTTTATGTTGGTTGCCATTGGAGTATTTATAATTTTTGAATTTTCCATACTGAATTTTTTGATTAACTCCTTAGCATATTTAGTTTGATAAATGTAGATTCCATCTTTGGTTAGTTTTATTTGTAAGCCTAAGAAAAAATTGAGTTCCCCAACCATGCTCATTTCAAATTCACTTTCCATTAATTTAATAAATTCTTTTAGAAATTTTGAGTTAGTTGAGCCAAAAATTATGTCGTCAACATAGATTTGGGCTATAAAGATGTCTTTTTCTATAGTTTTCACGAACAAGGTCGGATCGATTTGACCTTGGTTAAAGTCTTTGGATATTAGGTAATTAGATAATCTTTCATACCATGCTCTAGGGGCTTGTTTTAGTCCATATAATGCCTTTTTTAATTTAAATACATGGTTTGGGTAGTCTATGTCTTCAAACCCTGGAGGTTGGCTTACGTAGACCTCTTCTTTAATAAATCCATTTAAAAAGGCTGACTTAACGTCCATTTGGTATAATTTGAACCCTTTATTTGCTGCATAGGCTAATAGCATCCTAATGGACTCGAGTCTAGCTACCGGAGCATAGGTTTCATCATAGTCTAAGCCTTCGACTTGACTAAACCCTTTGGCTACTAGTCTAGCTTTGTTTCTTATTATATCACCGTGATCATCCAACTTGTTCCTAAAAACCCATTTGGTGTCTATTATTGATTTATCTATGGGTTTAGGTACGAGGTCCCAGACTTGGTTTCTCTCAAATTGTGCTAATTCTTCTTGCATTGCAATGATCCAGTCTGGGTCAGGAAGAGCTTCTTCTATAGTTTTAGGTTCAATTTTGGAAATGAGGGCAATCTGACTAAGGTTTCTATGGGATGATCTAGTTCTGACTCCTAGGTTTGGGTCACCCAGAATTTGGTCAGGTGGGTGAGAAGTACTTATTCTAGTTGGTTTTGGCTATGGTTCAAGTACTGGTTCTTCTGTCTCATTAAGATTGGGTTGGACTTCATCATCTTCTGTAGCTCTTGGATGAATGTCAATATTGTCAGTTATATTAGGTAAATTGTTTTCTTCATCAAATATTATATTAGTTGTTTCTTCAACTTTCAAGGTGTTTTGATTATATACTCTAAAGGCTCTACTGGTTGAGGAGTATCCTAAAAATATTCCTTGATTAGACTTGGGTGTAAATTTTTCTAAGTAATCTTTAGTATTTAAAATGTGAACTTTACAACCAAATACTTTTAAATAGTTTAGGTTGGGAATTTTATGATAGTAGAGTTCATACGGTGTTTTATTGTGATATTTGTTTATTAAAATTCTGTTTTGAATATAATTTGCCGTATTTATTGCTTCAGCCCAAAATTGATGACTTAACTTATATTCGTTTAACATTGTCCTAGCGGCTTCTTGTAGTGTTCTATTTTTACGTTCTACTAGTCCATTTTGTTGGGGGGTTCTAGGGCATGAAAATTCATGTTGGTATCCATTTATTTTACAAAATTCGGTAAACCTATGATTTTCAAATTCTCCCCCGTGATCACTTCTTATTCTTTTAATTTTAGTATCTTTTTCATTTTCGGTTAATTTACAAAAGTTACTAAATATTTCGTAGGTTTCATCTTTTATTTTTAGGAATTTTACCCATGTGTACCTGGAATAGTCATCAATTATTACTATGCAATATTGGTTCTTGCTTACTGACTTGGCTCCATGTGAGTCAAATAAGTCAATATGAAGGAGCTCGAGTATGGTGTTGGTTCTTTCTAGATTGGTTGATTTGTGGATTGACTTGGTTTGTTTCCCTTTTTGACACGCATCACAGATTGAGTTTTCAATGAATTTTAATTTGGACAAATCTCTAACTAGACCATTGTGACTCATTTTTGAAATGAGTCTAGTGTGAGTGTGACCCAGTCTTCTGTGCCACAGTTGAGTTTCCTCCTGTTGTGTCAAGAGACACTTTATTGAGGATATTGATAAGTCAATTGTGTAGATGTTATTCTTCCTAAGTCCCTTAAGTCTAATTTCAGGGTTTTCTATGTTTTTAACTAGACATCCAGATTTGTCAAAATTGACTAGATATCCATTGTCACATAGTTGACTTATACTTAATAGATTAAAGTTAAAATTTTCAACCAATAAGACATTTCGAATAATGAAATCGGAACTAAGTTCAATATTACCTTTTTCGATTACTTTAAGTTTACCGTCGTTGCCGAATGCAATTGATCCTAACTTTTTGTACTTGAGTTTAGTAAACTTCAACTTATCTCCAGTCATATGTCTAGAGCATCCGCTATCCAACATCCATTGATCCAACTCCTACACATGAAGTAGTTTGAATTGGTTTTTAATGGATTTAAAGATAGCTTATTTGAAGTAGACTTCTTAGATTTTCTATTTTACTCAATTGTATTCAAAGTAATTCAGCAAATATTTAAGCCTATTTTGAGCGTTTTGAAATGATATAATTAAATTTTGATAAGAATAAGGTAGTTAACTTTGGAATGATATTAAAGATAATTTTGAATTTTAAGTTTTTAAAATAATTTTGAAATTTAAGGTTTAAGAAATTTTGAAATTTAAGGTTTAAAATAATTTTGAATTTTAAGTTTTTAAAATAATTTTGAAATTTAAGGTTTAAGAAATTTTGAAATTTAAGGTTTAACATAATTTTGAAATTTAAGTTTTTTAAAAATAATTTTGAATTTAAGTTTTTTTAAAAAAAATAATTTTGAAATTTAAGTTTTTAAAATAATTTTGAAATTTAAGTTTTTTAAAATAATTTTGAAATTTAAGTTTTTTAAAAATAATTTTGAAATTTACGTTTTTAAAATAATTTTGAAATTTAAGTTTTTTTTTAAAATAATTTTGAAATTTACGTTTCTATAATAATTTTGAAATTTAAGTTTTTTTTTTAAAAATAATTTTGAAATTTAAGTTTTTTTTTTAAATAATTTTGAAATTTAAGTTTATTTTTAAACATAATTTTGAAATTTAAGTTTTTTTAAAATAATTTTGAAATTTAAGTTTTTAAAATAATTTTGAAATTTAAGTTTTTTTTAAAAAAAATAATTTTAAAATTTAAGTTTTTTTTTTAAATAATTTTGAAATTTAAGTTTTTAAAGATAATTTTGAAATTTACGGTTTTTTAAAGATAATTTTGAAATTTACGTTTTTTAAAGATAATTTTGAAATTTACGTGACTTTGAATTAATTATCAGTTTGATTATAATTACTTAGTCATCTCACCCGATCTAAATTTTCGATCAGGGAATCCTATAATTTTTGTGAGATGAATTATGGTTGATTTTTAGGGTAAGATTTAACTTTGTGTTAGATTCAGGTTTAGCTTTGGGTTCAACAAGTAGGTATTCTTTGGATAAACTTCTGGGCTATGGTGAGTCACAAGGAACTCATTAAAGCAACCATGCCTTCGAGGTTTTCCAAATAGTCCTACCCATTGAACTTAATACTAATCCTTGGTCTAACTAGTTAGGATCCATTTAAGGGTAGCTTCGGTCAGTTCCACTTGGCCAAATGCACCAGGTCGAAGCCATATCTTCCTAGACATGCGATGCCCAAGTTTCCCTAACGTACTATCATCCAAAAAACTTCACCGGTACTGTGGTTCAAGTTAAACTCAACCCTTTTCAAACTAGCCTTAATTACCCTCCGGGTAATCTACTCTTGTTTTACCCATTTCGGGTAAATTAAGTTCAGTTACCCTGTCGGGTAGTTGAGTTGGAGGTGCCAGCTAGTTTGGATCCACCATCTATTTTTTACTTTTATAATTTAATTTTGAATTTTTAATTTGATTTTGAATTTTTTAATTTGATTTTGAATTTTAATTTCGAATTTTTTAATTTGATTTTTAATTTTAATTTTGAATTTTAAATATTTAATTTCGAATTTATAATTTGATTTTGAATTTTAATTTTGAATTTTGAATATTTAATTTCGAATTTTTAATTTGATTTTGAATTTTAATTTCAAATTTTTTAAATTTTTTTAAAATGATTTTGAATTTGAATTTAGATTTTCAATATAGTTTTTCTTTTAGCTTTCCCTGGATCATATCCTCGGTATGGTTTATCGAGGTAGTATACTTGATCCTTCGGAACCAAGTATTGGCCAAGTCCAACTTGATTGATCAATTTGGACTTGGGGACCCATGCTTGGACTGATTTACTATTTTGTTTGTTTATTAAGGATAGATAAGATCTATATTTTTTTTTACTTTTATATCCCAGCCCAGTTTTGTTGTAAATGACTTTTTGTGTCCCAAGAATTAGATCCAAATTCTTAGAGCCCAGAGAAAACTTTTCTAAAGTAATTTTTAAGTCTTTTACCTGATTTTTCAAACTAGAGTTTTCTTCCTCAAGTTTTTGAACTTGAGTAGAGTTTCCAGTTTGAACTTGATTAGGTAAAGAATTAGTGTTTGTCACTTCTTTAAGGACGGCTACTTCCTTTAGAAGTGATTTAATCCTAAGGTTTGATTTAGCTAGTTTGCGAAGTAAGTAATTAACTAAATTATTAAGCCTTGGAATACTTACATTGGAGTCTGACCCTTCTGAAACGGATGCGGATCCGTAGCTTTGCTCGGACTCAGCTTCTGACTCGCTCTCGATGATCTGGTCTCGGGCCATCAGTGCGAGTAGACTTGTTTGATCAAGTTCATCGTTGTCGTCCTCTGAAGAAGATTCGTCCCAGGTTGCTTTCAGGGCCTTCTTTCTCCTTTGCTTTTTGGCCTCCTTTTGGTTGGGACAGTTGGCTTTGATATGCCCCTTCTGGTTGCACCCGTAACAAGTGACTTCGAATTTTACCTTTGAGTTCGGTTGGGCCTCCCTGGACTGAACTGCCTTCTTCAGATCTTTCTTGTTGAAGCCCTTCTTCTTCTTGTAGAGCTTTTTCACAAGGTTCACAAGTTCGCTGGTCAGTTCATCTTCTGAATCTTCTGAGTCGGATTCGTCTTCTGATTCCGATTCAATTTTTCGCCGTACTCTTGATTCCCGTGTTCGACTCGTACCTGCAACCAAAGCAATACCCTTCTCGGATGGCTGTGCATTAGTCTGTTCATAAAGTTCAAATTCAGAAAATAACTCGTCTAACTTTAAAGAAGATAAGTCTTTGGAGACCTTGTAGGCATCTACCATTGATGCCCACAATGTACTCCTTGGAAACGAATTTAATGCGTACCTTATGACGTCCCGGTTTTCAACTTTCTGTCCTATTGCATGAAGGGAGTTAAGAATGTCCTGGATGCGTGCGTGCAGCTGGCTCGCCGTCTCACCTTCCTGTATTTTTAAATTATATAATTTATTAAATAATAAATCACGCTTACTTACCTTGGTTTCCGAGGTGCCCTCGTGAAGTTCGATCAGTTTCTCCCAGAGTCCCTTTGCGGTTGAAAAGGGACCGACTCTGTTGAGTTCCTCCTTGGTAAGACCGCACTGGATGGTGCAGGTAGCTTTGGCGTCGGCTTCCACCTTTTTGATGAAGACTGGTTCCCAGTTCTCACAGGATGTAGGCTTACCGTCTGTATCAGTTGGTAGTTGAAGTCCTGTCTTTACTATCATCCAGATGTCGAACTGGATCTTCAGATATATCTCCATTCGCCCCTTCCAGTATCCGAAGTCTTCTCCGGAAAATAGTGGGGGACGAACAGTGCTATATCCTTCTTATTGAGTCATTTTTAGACCTAGATGAGCAAAAAAAATCTATTCCAAGACTGTGTCTTGGATTAGTAGTGCGGGAGGAAAAAAAATAACGAGCTCAAGTGGTATTGACCAACTTTGAGCAGCACTGATTAAAAAAATTAGAACTTTAGCTAATTAGCTAATTTCTAATTGACTCCGAAACAAAATACCACGAAAAAAATGTTTTGAATGGTGGTTGCACCAATTCAAAACAACCCCGCTCTGATACCAATTGTTGGATCGAGACGCGCTAGAGGGGGGTGAATAGAGCTCGTGGCTAAATTTTACATTTATCGGAATCGAAAACGGCGTTAGAGTAATTAAAGCAGCGGAATTAAAAACAAACAAACACAAACAGAAGGACACAGAGATTTACATCGTTTGGAGCCTGTGACGACTCCTACTCGAAGGCCCGCGATCCTTGATCGCTTCCGGTGGGCAACAACTATAAGCTCGTTAAAAGATTACAATTATGAGTACAATTAAAAGCTATAAGTATTATACCGACAACAAGAAATGCTAAATCTGAAGCTTCGGGTCGTCGGGCACTTGTAGCAGCACTTCGGAACGTCTTTTGGAGCAGCACGCTGATGAAAGATCACTTGGTATTCATTGTCTTGAAGTGCTGGTCGAAACCCCCTTATAAAGGGTGTTCAAGGTGCCTTGAAGGCTGTTCAAGGCGCCTCCATGCTGCCTGGTCTTCCGTGTGGATCAAGTCTGATCTGGTCGAACTTCATCCATTCAAGGCGCCTTAAACCTCACTCAAGGTGCCTTCCAAGGCGCCTTCTGCCTTCTTCAAGGCGCCTCCAATGGTGCTTCGCAGCCAGCTCATCCTTTGCACCTGAGGCGCCTCCAAGCTCCATGGAGGAGCCTCGGACACTGTTCATCCGAGGGAAAACTACCTTATTTTATACCTGCAAGACTTGTTAGTCCCAAACAATATCCTGCAACACAAAATTAGCACAAAATAACAGTATGAATAATAAAAGAATGTTTATGATAGTCTCCGGACTATCCGGGTCTGACTTCGGATTTCCAACCGGAAACCCTAGATCGATCCGACGCCTACTGTTCCCTCTACGGGGAACGCGTCCTCACCTACTCCACTCAGGAGATTTTACCTGTTGCCAGTGCGATCCTTCAGATCGACTGGACTTTTGCTCAGCACTCGATACTTCCGGACTTTCTGCTGGACATCCGCTTCCCGGCTAGTCCAGACTTTCACCTGGTTCGCGACACCAGGACTTTCCACCTAGGGTTACCACCCCCTAGGACTTTTTGCCTGAAGTCATCGACCTGCCAAGACTTTCCGCATAGGGTTACCACCCCCTATGACCTAGGGTTACCGCCCCCTAGGGTTTTCCCTTTGCCTAACCGCAGCTAGGACTTTCCTGAAATCCTCAAGTAGACTTGTTAGACTACAAAACATCTTAACTTTGAATTCTTTGCCATTATCAAAACATGAGTTCGATCGTCGGATGCTTCCTGCACCAACACTCTGATCGTCGGAAGCCTAAGAATCGGTACCATCTCTAGGGTTGAGGTCTCCCCCACCGTCTTCCTCACGCCAGGAAGACACTTCCCCTCATGCGCGCGACTCCACCACGCCGCTGCCGACACCGACGATGACTCTAACACTGCTCCCTCCACTCCGGGGGCACACCAGTGTCTTCTGGCCTCCACCTCCCGTGTGACATGCTGTTGTAGGAGGACAGACCTCCCCTTTCTCCCTCTCGACACGCCATAGCCCTTCTCTTCCCGTCACCACTATCTGCCTTCTCCTACACCCATTCAGCCACCCTTGGACGTCGCTACAGTCGACTCCAGCCCCTCTATAGTTGTTGTCGCCGCTTCCGGCACAGATCCGACCATTGCTATGTGCAGGCCATCGAGCCGTTATGGTTCTCTCTTTGTATCGCTGTTATGTTTTGGCTTTCGAGTTGCGGTTGGATCTCGATCTATGGGCCAGTGTTATATCTCGACTTGTGTGTCAATATTATGTCTCGGCCTACGTGTCGTTTAGTATCTCTCGGCCTACGTGCCGTTAGTACTTCTCGTCTTGTGTGCCGCTAGTACTTCCCGACCTGTGTGTCGCTATTATCTCCCGGCGTGCAGCTCGTCCTCAGGCACCGTGTCGTATCCGACACCACGACGTTAGATCCAGCTCTCCATCCCGATCGAGAGTCATCTGCTCTTCCGGGTCACGATAATTCGACCAGCGTCCCATCCGAGGGCGCCCCCTGGGCCAGGGTATGTTCTCTGTTCATATTCCATACGTATTTTCATTATTTTATGGCTTAGTCTGTTACTTATATGTTCGTTGGATCCGCCTCGAGCTTCGGGGTACCAGGGACCAGGGGGACCCGGTCACTGGCTGTAGGTAGCGTTGACTAAGAGACTTATGAAGACTTGGTCAACACAGAAGTCATCTCAGCACACACCCCTCCGGGACGTCGCGACTCGGTCAACATTCTCGTCACCTCCCCCGATGGTCCGTCTGACTTAGCTTCCGGATGGGATCATATATATATATATATATATATATATATATATATATATATATATATATTGATCTCCTGTGTGACGCGCACAGTGCGTGACTGTGCGCGTCACGCAAGAGATCAATTAATAGCTTTGTTTTTTTTTAATATTTTAAATTAAAAAAAATTAATATTTCATTATATAAATTTCTAATACATTAATATATCCCCTCAACATATTACAATACTCAATAAATACTTAAATTAATTTTATTTTAATTTTTTTAAAAACCAAACACTATAACCTAAATGGGAAGCCTGAACCCTAGAGGTAAAATCTAAAAAAAAATAGCTTTGATACTATAACCCAAAGCCTGAACCCTATAGGTAAAATCCAAAAAAAAATAACTTTGATACTAAAGCTTGAACCCTAGAGGTAAAATCTAAAAAAAAAAACTTTGATACTATAACCCAAAGTCTTAACCCTAAATAGCTTTGATACTATAACCCAAAGTCTGAATCCTAGAGGTAAAATCTAAAAAAAAAATAGTTTCGATACTATAACCCAATGCCTGAACCCTAGAAATAAAATTTAAAAAAAATATTTTAATTATTTTTTTAATTCAAAAATTAAAGAAAAAATAAAAAAAACTAAAACCAGTGATATCCTGCGCGCGCGCACAGTCACGCACTGTGCGGGCGCTTAGGATATCAAAATTCTATATATATATATTGGTTCGTGCATGTTGGAGCGAGTGATTAACACTTGAATTTGAATATAATTTTACTATTTTATTAACAGCCTAAAATGAAATTAGGTTATTATTTTTTTTCTTTTAAAATTGAAAATAATTTTAAAATTTATTAATAATTTTTCCTGATTATTTTTATATAAAAATATTCACTGCCATGATTCTTTTACTTCCATATTTTAGGATTCATAACACGAATCGAGAAGCTTCTATAAATACTTTGAACCAACGATATTTAAAAGCATACGTTTCTCGACCTTTTGAATAAGATCAAGTGTAGTATATGTTCTTATCAATTTAATATCTAATATAAAAAATTAAATTATTTTTATTTTAAGTATCATCATTACGTTGCACTTAGGGGTGACAATTCGGGTCGGGTTCGGGTTGGCGGATTGACGGGTTGGAACATCAAAACCTGAATCCGACCTAATTAATATTTTGGGTCAAATTGTTCAACCCAAACTCGACCCGTTTATTTGTCTTTGATCCGAACCTGACCTGAAATGGCCTGCAACTCGAATCCAACCTTAACCCCACCTGACCTAAAATGACCCATTTATAAAATATGTTCATTTTAACCCGAACTCAATCCGAAAAAACTAATTTTATTAAAATATGCTTATTTTAATCCAAATTTAACTAGAATCCGACTCGAACCCGATCTGAAAATATTTATAAACGGGTTTCGCGGGTTGTAATCAGGTCATTCAGGTTGACTCGAACCCGACACATTTATTAATCGTGTCAATCAGGTTGACTCAAACCCAATAAGACCTAATCCTACCTGATTTTTTTCGTGTTCGGTTCAAGTCATGTTTTCATGTCGGGTCAGAAATTGCCACCCCTAGTTGCACTACTGCATGAGCCTAGGCCTATCACACCTTTACAAAGTTTAATTTATGAGTCTGGAGCACTAATTTACATATATTTGTGTATTATATTACATATGTAACGTGTGTGCGTGGTGACTAGTTTTTTTAATAACTATAATTCTATTGATACGTGGAGTATGGGGATTTTACATATATCAAGAAGGTCAAATAGTCTGGTTAGATGGAGATCAAAGGCATTAAAGTCTAGAAGGATCAATCTAGACTTTTAGTCGGACTAGGGATGTTCAGTCGATTCAGATAAACCAAGACATTCTGCCTCGACCAAGATGACTCCTCTGCATCTCCACTTGGTCTATCTATCTACAACAAAGATAATAAACCAATAAGAATGTCTTTCAAAGGCACACCTGACTCTAAAGGTTTAGCTCCCTTGATAACATGCTTTGCTCAATCAACACCACTTGATTCCTTCAATTGGTTCGCCCAACTCCAAGGGCTCAACTCCTTTGACAACCTACTTCGTTCAGTCTATAGGATCATAAAGCACTAGAGGGAGGGAGGGAGTGAATAACGCTCGTGGCTAATTCATTCTTTTTTAAAATAATCGAGTAAACACGCAGCGGAAAATAAAGATCAAACACAAACACCAAGAATTTACTTGGTTCGGAGCCTGTGGTGACTCCTACTCCAAGGCCTGCACGTGAGAGTGATTTCGATGGACAATCACTAATCAATCGTAAAATCTTTACAAATTACAACAAATATATAATTTAAGTGCAGAAAAAGTATAACAACAACTAAGAATGAGAAATTCCGGGCTTCAGGTTGTCGGAGCAGTGCTACGGCATCTTCGGATCTTTTTTGGAGCAGTGCACGGAAGAAGGATCACGATTTTGTGTTGTTACTGTGCATCTGCTCGAGAGTGGCTTAAATAGCCTGCTTAAGGCACCTTTAGTCTCCATGGAAGGCACCTCCAACAGGGATTCTTATCCCCTGTCGATCGATGTCGATAACTCCCGCTACCTGCAATGTTTATCCACCCGAAGGTGCCTTCAGTGTCCTTGGAAGGCGCCTTCCATCAGCTGTCCAAGGTGCCTTCAGCATACTTGGAAGGCGCCTCCATCCCTGCTTCCTATTCAGCTGCAACCAAGGCGCCCGAGGCGCCTCAAACACTGTTCATCCAAGCATTTTATTGTGATTCACCTTCCCTGCAAGGTATGTTAGTCCAAACACAACGTATACCCTACAAAACAAAGTTAGCACAATAAAGACATGAATAATAAAGCATTTGATAGTCTTCAGACTGTCCGGTTCTGACTTCGAGTTTCACGAAAATCCTAGGTTGAATTGACGCCTACTGTTCCCTCTTCGGAGAATGCATCCTCACCTACTCCTATCAGGAGAAGTTACTGGTTGCCAGATTGATCCTCTAGACCGACTGGACTTTTGTTTAGCGTCCGAAGCTTCCGGTCTTCATGCTGGACGTTCGCTCCATGACCCGTCTAAACTTCCACCCGATTCGTGACACCAGGATTGCAACATAGAGTCCCCGACTCTAGGATTTTGCCCGAAGCCCTCATCCCGCTAAGATTTTCTACCTAAGGTTACCGCCCTTAGGACCTAGGGTTACCGCCCCCTAGGGTTTTCCACCTGTCTAACCGCAGCAAGGACTTTTACCTAAGAATACTTAGGACTTTCCTGCAATCTCATTCAAACTTGTTAGACAACAAATAACCTTAACTTTGAATCCTTTGCCATTATAAAAACTTAGGTTCGATCGTTTGATGCTTCCCACACCAACAATCTCCCTCTTTAGAAAATTCAAAGTTAAGTAAAATAACTCGATTATAAGAACATAAATGCACACAAGTTAAAAAGATGCAATATCAAGTGCAATTAAAAAGATGCAATATTTAGAACAACTTGTTGTAGCTCCCCCTTAATCACTTAACTTTCACTTTTTTCCCCTTTGTCATATATCAAAAATAGTTGAAATAATTTAAACCAGATTGAGTTTTTTGAAAAATGTTTAGTTAAAAATTTGAGAAAACTCATAGTTAAAAAAAATTAATTCCTGATAAAAATTTAGTTTTAAACAAATGTAGCTTAAGTACATAGCTTAAAAAGGATTGTGATAAAAGGTTAGTCTTTAAACAAATTTAGATGTAGTACTTAGCTTTTTCACCAAACTATTTAACTAAACTTAGTTTTGAAAATACTTAGCTAAATTAGGTTTTTTTTAAAAAAAAAGAACTAGCTAAAATTTAAGCTTTGAAGGGATTTTGATAAACAATTAGGTTAAAAATAATTTTGTTTAAATACTTAGCTTAAACACTTAGCTTAAAGATTATTTTATTTAAACACTTAGCTTAAAAATAATTTTTGTTTAAATACTTAGCTTAAAAATATTTTTTGTTTAAACACAAAGAAAAAATAAAAATTGAACTTTCTTTTTCAAAAAAACTTTTACAGAGATTTAACTTGGCTCCTTTCACTCCCCCTTGATTAATGCCAAAAACTACTTTAAGTTTTAGAGTCCTAGAGTCCAAGCATGAGTAACAACATATTTTCAAATTTAAACATCTACTTTTAAATAAATGTCTAACCTTTAGCTACTAGCTATTTACCATGAGATAGTAGCTTCCACTTGGTTAGTCAAATTAAGTAAGTGTTCCAATTAGTTTGACTAAGCATGGATAATTTAACTTGATTAATTTGATTTGGTATTTATTGTCCAAACTTATGTTGATGCACAAATATAAGTATTCTGAAGTCCAAGCAGTATTCTATGCATCTCATACCATTCTAAGTGTTTTTCATACACAAGAAAGGTAATCCTAATGTGCTTGTGAGATGTTCTACTGAGGCCTAGGCAAACATGCTTTCTAGGAGGTAGATATCTTAGGCTAACTCCAAATTTTGAAAAACTAATAAAATTAGAATTTTGAAAATATTTTTCCTAGAATTTTAAAACTAAGATGATTTTAAAAAATAGCAACAGTAAAGAGGAATATTTTCAAAAGTAAGCTCTATTCTACTAAGCACATCCCTATTTGTCTTCTAAGTGCACTAAACTCATGTTCAGGTAAGGGTTTTATGAAAATGTCAGTCATGTTTGACTTGGACTCAACATAGTTAAGTACAATATCACCCTTAGCTACATGATCCCTTACAAAGTGATGCTTTACTTCTATGTGTTTAGTCCTTGAGTGGTGAATTAGATTTTTGGTTAGGTTAATTGAACTTATATTATCAATAAATTTTTTTGTATTTTTATATTCTAATTGATAGTCCTTTAAGGTATGCATCATCCACAATAGTTGAGATTCACATTCCCCCATGGCTATGTACTCTACTTTAGTAGTAGATAAAGTAACACAGTGTTGCTTTATGCTTAACCAACTTACTAGGCATTGACCTAGAAATTTACAACTTCCACTTATGCTTTTTCTATCTAGTTTGCACCTGACATTGTCTAAGTTAGAATAGCCAATTAGGTCAAAGGTGCTAGTCCTAAGATACCGAAGTCCTACATTTAGGGTTCCCTTAATGTATATAAGTATTCTTTTAACATTTGTTAGGTTTGATTCTTTTGCACAAGATTGGTATCTAGCACACATACCTACTGCAAAAAGGATATCATGTCGACTTGCAGTTAGGTATAGTAGACTTCCTATAACACTTCGATAATATTTTTAAGTCTACTAGGTTCCTTCTAAATCAGCGTCAATTTTAACATTAGTTGCCATTGAGGTATTTATATTTTTAGAATTTTCCATGCCAAACTTTCTAATTAGTTCCTTAGCATATTTTATTTGAAAAATGTATATTCCTTCTTTCGTTTGTTTAATTTGTAAGCCTAAGAAAAAGTTAAGTTCTCCTAGTAAGCTCATTTCAAATTCACTTCCATTAATTTGGTAAATGTTTTTAGAAATTTAGTATTAGTTGAGCCAAAAATTATATCATCTACGTAAATTTGGGATATAAAGATGTCTGTTTCTAAGGTTTTTACAAATAAAGTTTGATCTATTTAACCTTGTTTAAACCCCTTAGATGTTAGATAAGTTGATAGGCGTTCATACCAAGGCCTAGGTGCTTATTTTAGTCTATATAGGGCTTTCTTTAAACTAAAGACATAGTTTAGGTGGTCCAAATCCTCAAATCCTGGGGGTTAACTTACATACACCTCTTCCTTGATGAACCCATTTAAGAATGCAGATTTTACATCCATTTGGTATAACATGAATCCTTTATGTGCTGCATAGGTCAGCAACATCGTAATAGATTTAAGTCTGGCTACGAGTGCATAGGTTTCATCATAGTCTAACCCTTCTACTTGATTGAACCCTTTTACTACTAGCCTGACTTTATTTCTCACTATTTCACCCTTATCATCCAATTTATTTCTAAATACCCATTTAGTGTCAACTATGGTTTTACTCAGGGGTTTATGTACAAGTTCCCAGATTTGGTTCCTTTCAAATTGGGCTAACTTCTCTTGTATTGCTAAGATCTAGTCTGGGTCAGGTAGGGCTTCTTCTATAGTCTTGGGGTTCAATTTTAAAAATAAAGGCTATCTAACTTAGGTTTCTATAGAATGATTTAGTTCGTACTTCTAAGGTTGAGTCACCCAAAGTTTGGTCAAATGGGTGGTTGGAACTTATTCTTGAAGATCTTATGTCAGGATTAACAGTTGGTTCTTGTGATTCTTTAGGTTTAATTTGAATATCTTCATCATCTTCTATTGGATTTGTGTTTCTTGTATTTTGATTAGTATTTTCATTTATTGGTAAGTTATTTTCTTCATCAAAAATTATATTAGTTATTTCTTCAACTTTTAGGGTAATTTTGTTATAGACTCTATAAGCCCTACTAGTTGTGGAGTACCCTAAAAAGATTTTTGCAGTTGATTTCGATGTAAATTTTGCTAAGTAGTCTTTAGTGTTTAGAATGTGGACTTTACATACAAATACCTTCAAATAATTTTAGTTAGGGATTTTATTATAATATATTTTATATGGAGTTTTATTTTAAAATTTATTGATTACAATTCTATTTTGAATGTAACAGACTGTATTTATTGTCTCAACCTAGAATTGATTATTTAGGTTATATTCATTTAACATGGTTCTAGCGGACTCTTGTAGGGTTCTATTTTTCCGTTCTACTAGATCATTTTGTTTGGGGGGGGGGGGGGGGGGGTTCTAGGGCATGAGTACTCATGTTTGTATCCATTAATTTCAAAAAATTTAGTAAATTAATAGTTTTCAAATTTCCCTCCATGATCACTTCTAATTCTTTTAATTTTAGTATCTTTTTCATTTTCTATCAACTTGCAAAAGGATTTAAAGATTTCATAAGTTTGATCTTTAGTTTTTAGAAATTTTACCTAAGTAAATCTTGAGTAATCATCAATTATAACTAAGCAATATTGATTTTTTACTTAGTGATTTGGCTCCATGTGAATCAAATAGGTCTAAGTGTAGGAGCTCAAGTATTGAGTTAGTTCTATTTAAGTTGGTTAACTTGTGGGTTGACTTGGTTTGTTTACCCTGTTGGTAAGTATTACGGATTGTATTTTCTATAATTTTTAATTTGGGTAAATCTCTAACTAAGCCATTTTGACTCATTTTTTAAATGAGTCTGGTATGAGTGGGATCCAGTCTTCTGTGCCATAACTTAGTTTTCTCTTATTGTGTTAGGAAACACTTTAGTGAGGTGGTTGGTAGGTCAATTGTATAAATATTCTTTTCCCTAATTCCCTTAAGTGCAATTTCAGGATTTTTAACATTTTTAATTAAACACTCAAATTTTGAAAATATGACTAAGTACCCAGAGTCACATAACTGACTAATGCTAAGTTAAAATTCAATTGATCAACCAATTTCGAATATAAAAATCGAAACTCAGTTTGATATTACCTGTTCCGATTACCTTAAGTGTTACGTCGTTGTCAAATGCAACTGGCCCTAGATTTTTTAATTTTATCTTGGTGAAGTTCAATTGATTTCCAGTCATGTATCTGGAGCATCCACTATCCAACATCCATTGGTCCAAATCGTTATGTTCCTACACATAAAGTATTGATTTGGATCCAATTTTAAAGGATTGTAAGATAGATTGGATTGAGTTCAGCCCCTTATTTTCCATCTCACCCAATCTAGGTCTTCAATCATGTTATTCCTATGGGTGACTGTGAGATGGCTGATTGAGTTTTGTGTTTAATTGAATTTATTAAGTTAATTAGAATTATTAAGTTAAGTTAAGTTATGAATTGATTAGATTGATTAGATTTATTAATTTATTTGATTAATATTTTTTTATTTTAAATTTTGCCTAAGTCCATCTCACCTTTTTCTAAATTATCAATCAGGGAATCTTATAGGTTTTTGTGAGATGATTAATTTTATCTTTAATTTAGATTACCATCTAAGGATTGATTTATAATTGAGTTAGACTAAGGTTTTATAGTTAGTCAATTAAATATTTATTTCAATGATTGGCTTCCAAGCTGTAGTGAGGCACTAGGTCTTCTTGGGTATGAGATCATTCACCACTTCTAGACAAAGTCTTTCAAAGAAATTAGATATTTAATTTTCTTTCTGAAACTCCTAGGTCTAACTAGTCAAGTATGAATCATGCCTAGGTCCTTATCTAGTCTAGTCTAAGCATGTATAATAAAAAGCAGTGAAGCAAGCATAAAAAAAAAATCTATTTATCGATAAAGATAGATTTTCTATTGGCTCCCCCTAGATCATAGCCTCGATAGGGTCTATCAAGGTAGTGGATTTGATCCTTGGGGATCCAATATTGACCAAGTCCAACTTGATTAACCAAGTTCAACTTGGGGACCCATGCTTGGATTATTTTTCTATTAGTTTTATTTATAAGTGGTAAGTAAGATTCGTATTTTCGTTTAGCCTTAAATCCAAGTCTGGATCAATTGTAAATGGCCCTTTGTTTTTCAAGAATTAGATCAAGATTCTTGAAACCCAAGGTGAATCGTTCCGACGTGTCCTTAAGTTCCTTAACTTGAGTTTTCAAATTGGAATTTTCTTCCTCAAGTTGTTGGACTTGAGTTGAACTTCCATTTTGAACTAGCTCAGTCAAAGGACTTAGTTTAGTCTCCTCCTTAAGGATTGTTACCTCCTTTTGGAGTAACTTGATTCGGAGGCTGGATTTGGCTAACTTACGCATGAGATAATTAACCAAATTATGTAATTTATTTATCTGAGAAGTTCTTATAGTGGGGTTAGGCCCATCGGAAATGGATATGGATCCATGGCTTCTTTCGGATTCTGTTTCTGACTCGCTCTCGGTTTCTGATTCGTCGACTTATTCCCGGGCCATAAGCGCAAGGAAGCTCGTCTGTTCGAGCTCTTCATCAGAATCTTCTGAAGAAGATTCATCCCATGTCGCCTGCAATACTTTCTTCTTCCTTTGCTTTTTTGTTTCCTTTTGGATCGGACAGTTGACTTTGATGTGTCCCTTCTTGTTGCAGCTGTAGCAGGCTACTTCGGACTTCACTTTTGGACTGGATTGCACCGTCTTGGACTGAATCACTTTCTTGATGTCTTTCTTGGTAAACTCTTTCTTCTTTTTGTAGAGCTTTCATACAAGGTTGACGAGTTCGGTTGCTATCTCATCGTCGTCTTCTGAGTCCGGTTCTTCTTTGGACTTGGGTTCAGTTCTGCACTATGCTTTTGATTCCCGCATTCTGCTCGTTCCTGCAATCAAAGCAATACGTTTCTCGGCCGGAGTAGTATTAGTTTGTTCATGAAGCTCAAATTCAGAAAATAATTCATCTAATTTGATTAATGACAAATCCTTAGACACTTTGTAAGTATCTACCATGGATGCCCACAAGGTGTTCCTTGAAAATACATTTAATATATACCTGATGACGTCACGATTTTCAACCTTTTGTCCGATCGTGTGGAGTCTGTTCAGTAGATCTTGTATGCGAGCATGAAGTTGGCTCACTGACTTTCCCTCCTGTATTTTTATATTATATAATTTATTTAGAATTAAGTCTCGTTTGCTTACCTTTGTGTTGAAAGTTCCCTCGTGCAGCTTGATCAACTTTTCCCATAATTCTTTTGCACTTGAGAATGGCCCGACTCGGTTCAGCTCTTCTTTTGTTAGGTCGCATTGTAGAGTGCATGTTGCTTTGGTGTCAGCCTC
Organism: Zingiber officinale; assembly: GCF_018446385.1. NCBI lineage: Eukaryota > Viridiplantae > Streptophyta > Magnoliopsida > Zingiberales > Zingiberaceae > Zingiber > Zingiber officinale. The sequence continues at coordinate 74,979,971 of NC_055997.1, read as the reverse complement.
AATTTTCTTCATCAAGGTTGTGTCCTAGTTCTGGTATGACATTGGCTTTCCAACACCGTCGAGTGGAAGTTCTAGACCCATTTGGATTATTATCCACATCTCGACTTGCGTCTTGAGGTGGTACTCCATTCGGCTCTTCCTGTAGCCAAAATCCTTGCCAGAGAAGAGGGGACGACGTGCAATGCTATACCCTTCTTGGTGGGCCATTTAAGAAGAAATCTCGTACACAATAAAAAGACAGCAAAGATTCAAAGACTTGGTCTTGGATTAGTAGTGTGAGAACAAAAAAATATAATAAAAACTCAAGTGGTGTTTGCACCGACTTCGAGAAACGAAAGAACTCGATCGATAAAATAGATCGGAAGGCGGCAATTTTACCGATTGCGATTGACTACGAAAATTAAAAAATTACCATGAAAAGAAAAAAAATTCTTGAATGGTGGTTTCACCGATTCGAAGCGACCTCGCTTTGATACCAATTGTAGGATCATAAAGCGCTAGAAGAGGGGTGAATAGCGCTCGTGGATAATTCATTCTTATTTAAAATAATCAAGTAAACATGTAGCGGAAAATAAAAATCAAACGCAAACACCAAGAATTTACTTGGTTTGGAGCCTGTGGCGAATGTTAGGGTCGAAATGTGCTAGAGGGGGGGTGAATAGCTCGTCGCGCTTGATTGCTTGCTTCATTGTTGTTGATAGGCAGCGAAATAAGACTACAAAGCACTCTACAATGCTAACACGAGGATTTACTTGGTATCCACCTCAAGAAGAGGTGACTAATCCAAGGATTCACACACGCGAGCACTCTCCACTAAGAAAATACTCCTTCTCGGTAACTACCGGAGGTGGAGACACTGTTGGGACCTTGACGCCCGCTAGAGGGAGGGGTGAATAGCGTCTCACCCAAATTGATCGCTTCCTATAATGTTAGTGCACAGCGGAAATACAAAAACAAATCTAATAAATAGAATGTTAAACCTAGAGGTAATAACCAAGACAATCAAACCTCTAACACATTTATGTAACGTGGTTCAAAGATCACTTACTCCTACTCCACGGCTGCCCGTAAGGTGGACGATCCTGATCCGTCGGTGGATGACTCCCCGGAAAACCTCCAGCTAGCTCAAGCTCCTTGTCGGTGGAGAAACATCGCCACAAACACTTGAATACAAGCACATCGATCACACAAGGGCTTGGGAGACTCTAATAGGCTTTAACCAAGTCTATTTTGTCAACCTTAACCAAGCTTCTAATGCTTGGTTATATAGGCCATGAGTTGGAAAACCCCACCTACCAGTCGTTTGTCAAAACCATCAATCGACTGCCCTCTGTGGAGATTCGACCGTTACAACCCAACGGCTCGATACCAATCGACTGATACTTCTATCAATCGACTACTCCACTCTAACTGAATGAATAGAACATTCTATTCGCTCCCAATCGACTGCCCGGTCGACTACACTAGTCAATTGATAAAAACAACAGTCGACTGCTGCAATACTATTATAGTAAAACTCTAATCCTAGGATTTAACCCCTGAGTACATTCATTCAGCACTCGCCCTCGCCCGACCAACCTAGACCTAGCCTTCTAGCCTCCTCCATCAACCTTGTATCCCTCAGATGCCTCCCCATCTTTCACGTCTTTCCTTCTGGAGCTTCCATCGACCTTGTCATTGTTGTGGGTCTTTCTTTGCCAAAAGGTCGCACCTCCGGGACTTCATCCATTGCCAAGTCACACTTGGACTTATGTTGACAAGACTACATGCTGGACTTACACCACCAAGACTCATCTTTGGACTTTCGTCCTTTGCTAAGATCACCATTGGACTTTCCTTTTTGTACCTGTATCGTGCACACTCACAATGCATATCAAATACAACAATAAATCTAACTTAAACCTTTACCCAAACATCAAAACTTAGGGTCACTAGATTGCTTTAACAGAAACCTTGTATAACACTAACACATACAACACTCAACACAAGAAGAAAAATACAAAGAGTACAAGTGTAAAACCCTCTTTTCTTGCTTACTTGTTGCTTGTTGTTGCCTCTTGAACCTTGGAAGTGCACCAGCACTTGCCTCCAAGAACCTTCAAAAACTGGCGGTGAGAGCTTGGAAAGAATCACTGAGAGTGGAGTCAAGATTTACTGAGGAAGATGCTCGACAATGGCTATAACTTGTGTAGCAGTTGAATCCTAATTGAATTTGCTCTCAATCGATTGGGAAGACTTTAAATCGATCGGTCGATCAATTCAAAGCCTCTGTGCTCTCTGGAAATAGCATGAATCGATTGACCAATCAATTCAGGCTTTCTTGTGATCCCGCAAGAAATCAAGCCTGCCCCCAATCGATGGGTCGATCGATTGAAGGTTCCTAATTGATCGGCTGATCGATTGGGAAAGCTTCTATGCACGCGACATAAGCTCCAAATCGATTGACCGATTGATTGGGCCATCATTCTTCATGGCGCACATCCAATCGATCAACTAATCGATTGGACTTCGGTTCAATCGATCGGTTGATCGATTGAACCACCTTTCACTTGCCTAAAACCAAGTCCAAGGTCTCCAATTCCAACATACGGTCAACCATGACCTGTTGGAATATTATGCCTAGCATCCGATCAACCTTGACCTATTAGGACTTCTTCACCAAATGTCCAGTCAATCCCTTTGACCCACTTGGACTTTTCTTCTCGTGTCAAATGTCCGGTCAACCTTAATCCACTTGGATTTACCATCTCGTGCTAAGTGTATGGTCCTTCATGACCCACTTGGACTTCCTTCCACCAGATGTCTGGTCATCCTTGACCCATCTGGATTTCCTTGTGCCAAGTATCCAGTCAACCCTTTGACCTACTTGGACTTCCCACACCAGGTGTCCGGTCAACCTTGACTCACCTAGATTTCCACGTGTCTGGCTTCACTCACTAGGTCTTTCCACTACCCAACTTCACTCACCGGGACTTCTACCTGCCTGATTTCACTCACCAGGACTTTCCATTGCCCGGCTTCACTCACCGGGACTTCTACTTGTCTAGCTTCACTCACCTGGCTTCACTCACTAGGATTTTCCATCTGCCTAGCTTCACTCACTAGGACTTTTCCAGTCAACTTGACTCTTCTTCACGTCAATCTAGTCAAACCTTGACTAGAGGGGAATTGCACCAGCAATCTCCCCGATCGGACGATTGTATCTATAATCTCCATGTATTGTCAAACATCGAAACTCAAACAACAAGACTCAAGCTTGAGCCAACTCAAGCTTGGTCAACCAGATCAACCTTGACCAAAAGGATATTGCACTAACAATCTCCCCCTTTTTGATGTTTGATAATACTTTTAAGTTAGGCTAATCCCATAGTCTCAACTTCCTTTCATGTCAAAGTATGAATGAGGGTTTCCTTCATTCTCTCCCTTTCCTAGAGGGCAAACTCCCTCTTTAGGTAATGAAGGCCTAACTTAAACCCTACATTCTCCCCCTATTGGCACACATAAAAAAGAACTCTCCCCCTGAAGAGTTACTCATCGTTGTTCATAACTTCACTCGTTATTCACAACACCATAATGAAGGTCTCATACCCGTCATTATCTCCAATGCTCACCCTTGAGCATTAACTGATCCAACAATGAAGGTCTCATACCCGTCATTATGTCTAATGCTTATTCTTGAGCATACACAACTAAACAATGAAGATATTCACTCTTCATTGTGTTTAAATGCTCACCCTTGGGTATTTATGCTAAGGAAAGTTAACCACCTTCCAAGGTGTATGAAAGATTAATTTTCATGTCCTTAAAGAGTAACTCCCCCTAAAGACATACGCGTAACTTCTGTCATTGCACCAACAATGACTTGGAATCCCTAAGCCTTTAGGAAACCCAAATTTAGAAGTTTTAAGGTTCAAAATTTCAATATTGAAACCAAACCTTAACCTAAACTTCTACTTAATCTCCCATAACCAATCTATTCATGTTTTCATTATGAAAACTCCCCCTAAATGTATACAAATGTATTTCAAGGGGTTAAGAGAGGTTAAAAAGGCTAAAAATGGTTGAAAGTGCTGAAATAAGACCAAAATCAACAATCACAATCGATTGAAGTTGGGTCTCAATCGATTGAAACCATTTCAATCGATTGCCTGCTCGATTTCGCTAGTTTTTGTTTGTAGAAACTCCCTTTGAATCGATCGCCCAATCGATCCAGTCGAGGCCAATCGATCGACTGATCGATTCTACGACATTCTGTGCGCGGAAAATGCCTTCTCAATCGATCGCCCGATCGATTGAGGCCTCCCAATCGATCGACTGATCGATTGGGGCTCTGATTTCCTGAAATTCAATTTCAGCGAAATTCAGAAACTCCCCAAAAATTCTAAAAATTCTAAAAATCATAAAATCATTGTAGACATTATTTAGGATATATACTATCATGGAAAAATATTTTTCTAATAAAATACTTCATATTTTTAAAAATTGACATAAAATTGGAAACTTACAAAAACTTCAATGTTTCTTCCAAGTTTATGGCAAACTATTCAATGATGATTTTTATCAAAAGATAGCCTTCACCAAGGTTTTCCAAAAACATTTTTAAAATATTTTTAAAACTAATTTCCAACCATGTTCTTTGAGCTCAATGCACATGACTTGTACATTAGCTTTCCCAATGATTGGAGTACACATAACTACGTGTTTTGATGAAACCAAAACTCAACTAGATGCACTAAACCAACATATTGAGTCGTGTTCATCATCCTATCATCCCACTTGTATCTAATGTGTGCTAAAACATATACAAGTCACCTTATAATCTTTGTCAGATGTAGATTTTGGTTTTGTCCTAAATTGGGATCATGCATATCTATCTAGCCATTTTAAAATTATGAACATCCACCTAGGATGTTACTTGATAGTAAATGACATTGTCTTTAATTGCAAGGAAATTAAAATAATGCATGATGATTTTTATGACATACATCAAAATGAAAATAATTTTCAAAAGAAAATATACTATAGCTACATGATGTATGTATGACATGTCATGGTATTTTTGTTATTTTTCATAATAAGCATGAATGCAAAATATGATGTCATGGCATGTGATGGGAAAACAAAGTATGACAATTAGCATAAATAAAATATACCTAGATTATCTATCTAAGTGTCCTTAAATCATTAGCTAAACTTAAAAGTAATCCTAGATTGCCCATATCTTCTTAAGAAAATGCCAAAACCCAACTTGACATTTCTTTTGCACTTGATTAATTTGTGCCAATATAAATTACAGCAAGTTTTTAAGTTAGGTGCTATTTGGTTTAACCCTTGTGTCTAAGTGTGCAGGAGCTTAGGAGCACAAGAAGTCGAGCGGAAGACGCGGCTAGCAAGAAGGATGATACAGGGAAAGAGCCGACGGGCTCGGTGCGTTCGAGGCACGAGGTGCCGCGGAAGAGTACATCAGTGGACAAGAAGAACGTACATGACATTCAAGGGACAAGAACCCGGGAAGGAAGGCTGCTCGAGGAGAAGGTCGGAACTTGAGTTCGGGTGAGCCCTTTTCTGGATGGTCGAGATCACCCAAGCAAACGGAGCCGGAGTGGAAGACCCGGAATGAGGCGAGCTGAACCAGAGCAGACGGCCCGGACCAAAAAAGTCAATTCTGTTGACTTTCTTGGTCTGAGCGCCCGGAACCATTCCAGGCGTCCGGACCAGTCCGGGGCGCCCGGAACCCTTTCGGATGTCCGGATCTGGATGATTATCTAGATCGCGATCAACGCGATCTGTGCGAGAAGGGATAAAATTTTATCCCCTTCCAGGCGCCTCGACAAGGCTATAAATATAGTCTTTGTCCAAGAAGCTGTACAACAACTTGTAATTCACTTGTAATCCATTTCTCTATGCTATACTTTTCTTCTGTGCTATTAACGCTGTAACAGGATACTCCGTCCAAAGGAGATCTTCAGATAGTGCGCTACTTTCTCCTTGGATTAGCAATCTTCTGATTGCAAACCAAGTAGCTCCTTTGTGCCTGCTTTCTTTTAATTAGTCTTTGTCTTTTTAATTACAAGTTTTCTTTCTTTAGTTGATAGTCCGAGAAAGGGTAGATTTATTTCTTTTTTCAGGGCAATTTACCCCTCCCCTCTTGATGGCTTCCAAAGGGACCAACACTTTCCACTTCCCGGCTTCACTCATCGGGACTTCTACCTGCCTGGCTTCACTCACTAAGACTTTCCACTGCCCAACTTCACTCACCGTGATTTTTCATCTACCTAGCTTCACTCATTAGGACTTTCCCAGTCAACTTGACTCTTCTTCACGTCAATCTGGTCAAACCCTGACCAGAGGGGAATTGTACCAGCAATCTCCCCAATTAGATGATTGCATCTGCAATCTCCATATATTGTCAAACATCAAAACCCAAACAACAAGACTCAAGCTTAATTAACCAGGTCAACCTTAACCAAAAGGATATTGCATCAATAATGAATCCTACTCCAAGGCCCATATGTGAGAGTGCTTTCGATGAGAAATCATTAATAAATCATAAAATCTTTACAAATTATAATAGATATATAATTTAAGGGCAGAAAAAGTATACCAATAACAAAGAATGAGAAATTCTGGGCTTTATATTGTTGAAGCAGTGCTACGGCTTCTTCAGATGGTTTTTGGAGTAGCGCACAGAACAAGGATCATGATTTTGTGTTGTTACTCTGCATCAGCTCAAGACTGGCTTAAATAGCCTACTGAAGGCACCTCCAGCAGGGATTCTTATCCCTTACCAATCGATGTCGATAATTCCTGCTGCCTGCGCTGTTTATCCATCCGAAGGCACCTTCAGTGTCCTTGGAAGGCGCCTTCCATCAGCTGTCCAAGGCGCCTTCAACATACTTAGAAGACGCCTTCAGCCCTACTTCCTGCGCAGCTGCAACCAAGGCGCCCAAGGTGCCTCCAACAACCCCGGAGGCACCTCGGACACTGTTCATCCGAGTATTTTATTGCGATTCACCTTCCCTGCAAGGTATGTTAGTCCAAACACAACATATACCCTGCAAAACAAAGTTAGCACAATAAAGATATGAATAATAAAGTATTTGACAGTCTTCAGACTGCCCTGTTCTGACTTCGAGTTTCTCAGAAATCCTAGGTCAAACCAACGCCTACTATTCCCTCTTTAGAGAACACGTCCTCACCTACTCCTCTCAGGAGAAGTTACCTATTGCCAGATTGATCTTTCAGACCAACTGGACTTTTCCTCAGCGTCCAAAGCTTCCGGTCTTCATGCTGGACATTCGTTCCATGACCCATCCAGACTACCACCCGGTTCGTGACACTAGGATTTCAACTTAGAGTCCCCAACTCTAGGATTTTGCCTGAACCCCTCGACCCGCTAAGACTTTCCACCTAGGGTTATCACCCCTTAGGATCTAGGGTTATCGCACCCTAGAGTTTTCCACCTGCCTAACGGCAGTTAGGACTTTTGCTTAAGAACATTTAGAACTTTCCTGCAATCTCATTCAAACTTGTTAGACAACAAATAACCTTAACTTTGAATACTTTGCCATTATCAAAATTTAGGTTCGATCGTCTAATGCTTTCCGAACCAACAATCTCCCCCTTTTTGATTATGTCAACAAAATTCAAAATTAAGTAAAACATAACTCGATTATAAGAACATAAATGCGCATAAGTTAAAAAGATGCAATATTAAGATGCAATATCAAGTGCAATTAAAAAGATACAATATTTAGAACAACTTGTTGTAGCTCCCCCTAACTCACTTAAGTTGTAGCTCCCCCTTAATCACTTAACTTTCACTTTTTTCTCCCCCTTTGCCATATATCAAAAATAGTTGAAATAATTTAAACCAGATTGAGTTTTTGAAAAATGTTTAGTAAAAAATTTGAGAAAACTCATAGTTAAAAAAAAAAATTAATTCCTAATAAAAATTTAGTTTTAAACAAATGTAGCTTAAGTAATTAGCTTAAAAAGGATTGTGATAAAAGGTTAGCCTTTAAACAAATTTATATTTAGTACTTAGCTTTTTCACCAAACAATTTAGCTAAACTTAGTTTTGAAAATACTTAGCTAAATTAGATTTTTTTAAAAAAAAAAAAACTTAGCTAAAATTTAAGCTTTGAAGGGGTCTTGATAAACACTTAGGATAAAAATAATTTTGTTTAAATACTTACCTTAAAGATAATTTTGTTTAACACTTAGCTTAAAAATAATTTTTATTTAAACACTTAGCTTAAAAATAATTTTTATTTAAACACAAAGAAAAAAATAAAAACTGAACTTTTTTTTTTCAAAAATACTTTTAATTTGAAATTTTGAAAAAGAATACTTTAACTTTCAAATATATTTAACTTGGCTCCTTTCACTCCCCCTTGATTAATGTCAAAAACTTCTTTAAGTTTTAGAGTCCTAGAGTCCAAGTATGAGTAACAATATATCTTCAAACTTAAACATCTACTTTTAAACAAATGTCTAACCTTTAGATACTAGCTGTTTACCATGAGGTAGTAGCTTTCACTTGGTTAATCAAATTAAGTAAGTGTTCCAGTTAGTTTGACTAAGCATGGATAATTTAACTTGATTAATTGATTTTGATATTTATTGCCCAGACTTATGTTAATGCACAGACATAAGCATTCTGAAGTCCAGGCAGTACCCTATGCATCTCATACCATTCTAAGTGTTTTTCATATACAAGCAAGGTAATCCTAGTGTGCTTGTGAAATGCTCTGGCTGAGACCTAGGGGAACATGCTTTCTAGGGGGTAGATACCTTAGGCTAAGTCTAAATTTTGAAAAACTAATAAAATTAGAATTTTGGAAATATTTTTCCTAGAATTTTAAAACCAAGCTGATTTTAAAAAATAGCAACAATAAAGAGGAATATTTTCAAAAGTAAGCTCTATTCTACTAAGCAAATCCCTATTTGTCTTCTAAGTACACTGAACTCAAGTTCAGGTAAGGGTTTTATGAAAATGTCAGCCAGGTTTGACTTGGACTCAACATAGTTAAGTACAATATCATCCTTAGCTACATGATCCCTTACAAAGTGATGTTTTACTTCTATGTGTTTAGTCCTTGAGTGGTAGATTAGATTTTTGGTTAGGTTAATTGAACTTATATTATCAATTAAATTTTTTATATTTTATATTCTAATTGATAGTCCTTCAAGGTATGCATCTTCCATAATAGCTGAGATGTGTGTTAGCCCTGGGACGGGTTAGCGGGGGCATTGGGGGCAAGCGTATTTGCCTTTTGCCACCATCTTCCATAATAGTTGAGATGCACATTCTCCCATGGCTATGTACTTTGCTTCAATAGTGGATAAAGCAACACAGTGTTGATTTATGCTTGACCAACTTATTAGGCATTGACCTATAAATTGATTGCTTCCACTTGTGCTTTTTCTATCTATTTTGCACCCGGTATAGTCTGAGTCAGAATAGTCAACTAGGTCAAAGGTGCTAGTCCTAGGGTACCAAAGTCCTACATTTAAGGTTCCCTTAATGTATTTAAGTATTCTTTTAACATTTGTTAGGTGTGATTCTTTTGCACAAGATTGGTACTTGGCATACATACCTACTGCAAACAGGATATCAAGTTGACTTGTAGTTAGGTATAGTAGACTTCCTATAGCACTTCAATAATATTTTAAGTCTACTGATTTTTCTTCTAAATCAGAGTCAATTTTAACATTAGTTGTCATTGGGGATTTATATTTTTAGAATTTTCCATACCAAACTTTCTAATTAGTTTTTTAGCATATTTTTTTTGAAAAATATATATTCCTTCTTTGGTTTGTTTAATTTGTAAGCCTAAGAAAAATTTAAGTTCTCCTACTAAGCTCATTTCAAATTCACTTACCATTAATATGGTAAATTCTTTTAAAAATTTAGTATTGGTTGAGCCAAAAATTGTATCATCTACGTAAATTTAGGCTATAAAGATATCTTTTTCTAAAGTTTTTACAAATAAAGTTTGATCTATTTGACCTTGTTTAAACCCCTTAGATATTAGATAAGTTGATAGACGTTCATACCAAGACCTAAGTGCTTGTTTTAGTCCATATAGGACTTTCTTTAACCTAAAGACATGGTTTTGGTGATCCAAATCCTCAAATCCTGGGGGTTAATTTACATACACCTCTTCCTTGATGAACCCATTTAAGAATATGAATTTTACATCTATTTGGTATAACTTAAATCTTTTATGTGCTGAATAGGCCAGCAGCATCCTAATAAATTCAAGTTTGGCTACGGGTGCATAGATTTCATCAGAGTCTAACCATTTTACTTGACTAAACTCTTTTGCTACTAGTCTGGCTTTATTTCTCACTATTTCACCACCCTTATCTTCCAATTTATTTCTAAATACCCATTTAGTGTCAACTATAGTTTTACTCAGGGGTTTAGGTACAAGTTCCTAGACTTGGTTCCTTTCAAATTGGGCTAACTTCTCTTGCATTGCTAAGATCCAGTCTAGGTCAGGTAGGGCTTCTTCTATAGTCTTGAGTTCAATTTTAGAAATAAGGGCTATCTGACTTAGGTTTCTATAGAATGATCTAGTTCGTACTCCTAGGGTTGGGTCACCCAAAAAGTGGTCAGATGAGTGAATCCTACTCCAAGGCTCACATGCGAGAGTGCTTTCGACGGGCAATCACTAATCAATCATAAAATCTTTACAAATTACAACAAATATATAATTTAAGTGAAGAAAAAGTATACCAACAACTAAGAATGAGAAATTTCGGGCTTTAGATTGTCGAAGCAGTGCGACGGCTTCTTCAGATCATTTTTGAAGCAGCGCACAGAAGAAGGATCATGATTTTGTGTTGTTACTGTGCATCTGCTCGAGACTGGCTTAAAGTGCCTACTGAATGCACCTTCAGTCTCCATGGAAGGCACCTCCAGTAGGGATTCTTATCCCCTGTCTATCGGTGTTGATAACTCCCACTGCCTGTGCTGTTTATCCACTCGAAGGCACCTTCAGTGTCCTTGGAAGGCGCCTTCCATTAGCTGTCCATGGCGCCTTTAGCATACTTGGAAGGCGCCTTCAGCCCTGCTTCCTGCGTAGTTGCAGCCAAGGCGCCTGAGGCGCCTCAAACAACCCCGAAGGCGCCTCAAACACTGTTCATTTGAGCATTTTATTGTGATTCACCTTCCTTGCAAGGTATGTTAGTCCAAACACAACATATACTCTACAAAACAAAGTTAGCACAATAAAGACATGAATAATAAAGCATTTGACAGTTTTCGGACTGTTCGGTTCTGACTTTGAGCTTCTCAAAAATCCTAGGTCGAATCGATGCCTATTGTTCCCTCTTCGGGGAACGCGACCTCACCTATTCCTCTCAGGAGAAGTTACCTATTGCCAGATCGATCCTCCAGACCAACTGGACTTTTGCTCAACGTCCGAAGCTTCCGATCTTCATGCTGGATGTTCGCTCCATGACACGTCCAGACTTCCAACCGGTTCGTGACACTAGGATTTCAACCTAGAGTCCCCAACTCTAAGATTTTTCCCGAAGCCCTTAACCCGCTAAGACTTTTCAGGTAGGGTTGCCACCCCCTAGGACCTAGGGTTACCGCCCCCTAGGACCTAGGGTTACCGCCCCCTAGGGTTTTCACCTACCTAACTGATAGATCGTTTGAAGCGATAGAGGGAGGGGGGGTGAATATCGCTCCTTTTAAAAACTATTTCTTTTCTTTTATATTAAAGTCATGCAGCCGAAATAATAAATGAGACAAGGTTATTTACTTCGTTCGGAGTCTAGCTCGACTCCTACTCGAAGGCTCGCGGTCCTTGACCGCACCGGTGAGCAAGACACTATAATCCTTCTTTCCGAAATTCTCGGAAAGAAGTGAATCGTACAATGGAGTAAGATAGTAACACACTACTATCTTGCTTTAAAAGAAATTACAATGCAAGCTTTAATTAAAATATACCAACAACGAAATTGTAGATGGAGCTTAGGTCGGCACTTTAGGATGCAGTAGCTTGCTGAGCTGATGAAGACGAGTTGTTCACAGAGCAGGAATTTTTTATCAGAAAAAAGTTGTATTCACGCTTCCGGCTTCGAGCATGTTTTATAAGAATTTTGGACGTTCAGTCGACCGATCCCTCTGTTCGGTTGACCGAACCTGCTCCCTTCCATTCTGGCTGAAGTCCGAAGCTGGCTCGATCTTTTTGCATTTACTAATCTTTAATAGTTCAGTCAACCGAACCCCTTTTTCGGTCGACCGAACAGTCATTTCCCTGTTCGTCGAAATCTACAGAAATCTTCATTAATGGTGCAATTAATTTTGATTGGATCGGTTGACCGATCCCTGAGTTCGGTCGACCAATCAGCCCTCTTTCCTTTGTTGCTGATCGGTGCTGATGAACTGGCTAGGCTGAGTCATCATGGTTCGGTCGGCCGATATTACGGTTCGGTCGATCGATCAAGCTTTGATCTAACTTGGACTCAGTTTGATCTGAAATGATCTCTGGTCTGAGTTAAGCTGGTTCAGTCGACCAATCCTCCTGTTCGGTCGACCGATCAAGCTGAATCTGTAAAACAAAGTTTAAACAATATTCCTGCAAAATAAGTGTTAGCACAGTAATATAATGCATGAGTAATATAGACAGTAGAACTGTCTTGATCTCAACTTGGAAACCTTCCCGGTTTCTTCAGTTGGATCAACGACCTAAAGTTGTTCCCTTCGGGAACCCGACCTCACTGTCGCTCCTCCAGTTTGTTTACCTCAACCCACCTGCCAAACTCTGATCCTCCAGATCTAGTTTGGACTTTTCACTTAGCCTTGATTGGCTCCCCAGGACTTTCCTTCGATCTTCAGCCCTCCAGACCTCTCGATCATACCACCAAGCATTGGGTCCCCTTGACCTGCTTGGATTTGCACCTGGGTTCCACAATCTGCTAAGACTTTTCTGCCTAGCCTCCAGCTAGGGCTTTCCCGGTTGAGTAAACATCCTGCACACTTAGTCAACTTGTTAGATCATAACAAGACTTAACTTGAACCTTTGACAACATCAAAACTCAAGTTTGATTCTGGTACAGCTTGCACCAACAATCTCCCCCTTTTTGATGTTTGGCAACCAAGGTTCAAAGTTAAGTTTAAAAATATGCAACAAGTAAATAAACAAGCATTAAAATATGCAACAAGTAAATAAACAAGCAATTTAACTTTTAATTCACCCTTTGAATTAACTAACTCTCCCCCTGAATTCACTATCTCTCCCCCTTTGACACACATCAAAAATAGGGGGAGAACCAAAAACCAAGTAAATTTTGAATAGACTTATCAATGAATTTACTAATAAATTGAAAAAAAACATTTCTAAAAATATACTAAGTCAAGAAAATGAAAACATTTACTAATGGTTTAAAAATTAAAACATTTTATATTTTGAAAAGAATAAATTTTTAAACAACATTATGAGAAATTATACTTTGAATTTTGAAAAACAATTTAAAATATATTGAAAAATGAATTATCAAAAACATAAAAAACTTTTAGAAAAAACATTTTGAAAATAACATTTTAAAATAGTTTGAAAATAACATTTTGAAAAATAAAGATTTTTTTTAAAAAAAAATTCTTTTTTTTAAAGAATGAATTTTGAAAAAAATTTGAAGTTTGAATAACATTTTAAAATATTTTGAAAAGAATGAATTAAAAAAAATATTTTGAAAAGAATGTTTTTTTTATTAATATATTTTGGAAATGATTACTAAGTATAAATAATATAAGCTTAAAAAAATCTTGTTTTGAAGCTCCCCCTAAAATTGACAAATTCCTAAAGTCCAAGCATGGGTATAGAAAAACTAAGAAAAAATTGTCCTTATGATGAAATGTCCAACCCTTGTCCAAAGCTAGCTATCACAAGATAGTAACAATTTGACTCAGGTTGGTCAATTTGAGCATTTATAACTAGCAAGGTTTTACTTACTAGTCAACTCAAATTGATCAATGTTTGTTATTTAAAGCCCAGATTTATAGCGATGCACTGACATAAGCATCTGAAATCTAGAGCTAGGTCCTAAGCATCTCACCCATTCTAAGTTTACAAACAAGGGATCCTACTGTGCTTGTGAGATGCTGGCTCCTAGAACTATAGGATCATGCAATTCTACGGTAAGACCTAGGCTATTTCATAAAATGAAAAATAGTTTCAAAGAATTTTGAAAAAATTTTAAATGGGAATTTTTACAAAAATAAATTTGAAAATTAAACTAGGTAGTAATTTTCAAAATCAAAGAACCTATTCTACAAAATTTATCAAAAACTACTAAAGATTAAAAAACACTGAAGTTTAAGCATAGTCATAATTCAAGTTAAGTAATAGATACAATAAGTCACAAAAGATAAATCCTTAAACCTCATCATCTCTCAGATAATCAAAAATCCTCTGTTGCTCCTTCTGTAAAGCATCAGTACGCTCTATCATCTCATGATGAAGATCAGCAACTTGTCCCTGAAGAGAGCTGTACTGATCATCCATTTTTGTTTCCAAGGAGTCAAAGCGACTGAAAATATCATCTCGCAGACAGGTAAAGAAGTCACTAGTTGGAGGAGGAGGAGGAGCATATGAACTGCTTTGAGGAAAATTGAAGAAGGGTGTCATGGCAAATCCAGGATCAATGACCACAGGAGGAGGCGCAGTAACGGGAACCGAATCATCCTCATCAATAGGATCGTCGACAGCCGGTGGGATGTAGTGTGGATGTGTTCGTTTGTACACAAGCCCTTCGGCGCTTGTCTTAATCTCAGCCAAGGATAATTGCCTAACCCCGACAAGATCAAAGTCAGACAACTCAATCAACTCGCCTCGATGAACCCCTACTCCGAGATTGGCAATATAAGCAGTGAGAACATGACACTGAATCATATGAACCTTAAATGAAGTGTTGTACCCTGAATAGTAAATGATAGATCTGAATACCCAGTAGCCTAGGTCAAAGTCTAGTCTATGTCTAAGGGCATACATCAAAAAAAGATGAACTGGACGCAAAACGCCCTGATCTCCAGATGATAAAGGATAAATACATGACACAACCATCTTATAAAAAGCGTTATCTTTTGGACTAAGAGGTACAGTTGACATCTTTTTAGGACGAGGTCCCTCAAAGAAGTCGGTATACATGATGTCAAGAGTCAGATGAGAGAAAGGAGCAGGTAACTGATCAGGAAGAGACTTGCTAAAAAAGATACGGTTAACCGACGGTCAGATCCGTAGAAATCGAAGAAACATGTCAAGATCAAACAACATATCTCGTGTAGCAACTCTAGTCCTATAATGATGGGGATCAAGTTCACACAGATTATGATAAAACTCAGAGCAAAAAGTAGGATTATAAGCATGACGACAAAAGGTAATACTGTCTAGTTGATAGTGTTGTGTGATGTCTATGACCTCAGGACAGAAAGTTTGATAAAATTGAAGATCTAAACAATGCGTTCCTATCACCTTAAATTTCTTATTAGGAAAGGATTGGCGCAATTCTTCGGTAGAGAATCTAGGGTTTTGGCTGGGATTAAGAGAGCTAGCCTCTCTTTGTGCAATAGCTCTACTTTTCTCACTAAAAAAAATAATAATAAAATGTAATAAATAACTTGCACAAAAAATATTAAAAGGAATAGAAAAAGAGGAAGTTACCGAGGCATTTTCGGACGGGAAGAAGCAGGAATCGGTGAACAGAATAAGAAATAGAAGAGGAGAGGAATGAATTTGGATGAGTTGTGAGGGTTGCCCGCTTCTGCTTATATAGAGGATTATCGGTCGACCGATCAAGGGTTCGGTCGACCGATCCCTTAAATTTCTCCTCCTTTTGATCGGTGAACAGACGTTTGGTCGACCGATAAAAAAGTTCGGTCGACCGATACTTTAATTTTGGCACAGATTGAGGGAACGTGAAGGGTAGTTGAACGGATGAGATTTTATGTTTTCAGTCGACCGATAATCCTGTCCGGTCGACCGAATAATTGAATCAGTCTTTATGTGGAATAAACAGGGTTCGGTCGACCGAACCAATTGTTCGGTCGATGGAACTTTTAAATCATTTTTTAATTTTAATTTTTTTATTAAATAATTTTAATTAAATTTTAATTAATTTTTTTAATAAAGTTTTAAAATAAGTTTAATTAAGTTTTAAAATAATTTTTAATTAAGTTTAAATTAATTTTTAAAATAAGTTTAAATTAAGTTTTTAAAATAATTTTAAATTAAGTTTAAATTAATTTTTAATTAAGTATAAAATAAGTTTTAAAATAATTTTTAATAAAGTTTAAATTAATTTTTAATTAAGTTTAAAATAAGTTTTTAAAATAATTTTTAAGTTTAAATTAATTTTTAAAATAAGTTTAAATTAAGTTTTTCCTTAGTTTTTAATTAAGTTTAAATTATTTTTTAATTAAGTTTAAAATAAGTTTTTAAAATAATTTTTAATTAATTTTTAATTAAGTTTAAATTAAGTTTTTAAAATAATTTTTAATTAAGTTTAAATTAATTTTTAATTAATTTTAAATTAAGTTTTTAAAATAATTTTTAATTAAGTTTAAATTAATTTTTAATTAAGTTTAAATTTTGTTTTAAAATAATTTTTAATTATGTTTAAATTAAGATTTTAAAATAATTTTTAATTAAGTTTAAATTAATATTTAGTTAAGTTTAAAATAATTTTTTAAAATAAATTTTAATTAAGTTTAAATTAATTTTTAATTAAGTTTAAAATAAGTTTTTAAAATAATTTTTATTTAAGTTTAAATTAATTTTTAATTAAGTTTAAAATAAGTTTTTAAAATAATTTTTAATTAAGTTTAAATTAATTTTTAATTAAGTTTAAAATAAGTTTTAAAAATAATTTTTAATTAAGTTTAAATTAATTTTTAATTAAGTTTAAATTAAGTTTTTAAAATAATTTTTAATTAAGTTTAAATTATGTTTTTAAAATAATTTTTAATTAAGTTTAAATTAATTTTTAATTAACTTTAAAATAAGTTTTAAAAAAATTAAATTAATTTAGTTTGAATCAGATTTGAATTAGGTTAGAAATTGACTTAGTTTGAATTAGGTTTGAATTAGATTAGGTTTGAATTAATTTAGTTTGAATTAGAATTAATTTAGTTTGAATTAGAATTAATTTTATTGAAAGAGGTTATTGAACCCGTGTTAGATTCAAACTTAGCTTTGGGTTAATCAAGCAGGCGTCCTAAGGATAAGTTTCAGTTCAGTGGCGAGGCATATGGCCTACTTGAATATCATTAGACCACTTGCTGAAGACTTTCCAAATTGTTGCTACCCAAAAAACTTAATACTAAATTTTGGTCTAACTAGCCCATGTTTGACTGGGGTAGCTTCAGTCAGATCCACTAAGTCTAGTGCACCAGGTAGAATTCCATATTCAACCTAGACATGCCTTCGACAGAGTTTCCTTGACGTACTATCATCTCAATCCATTCCGGTGCTATGTTATAGGGTTTGGTAAACCTTTTTCATCTAACCGTTCTAATAATCCTAATCCTAAGTATTGAGTTTGTTTTAATTAAGTTGGTTGGATTGTTTTTCTAGTTGCTCCTCCTAAGTCATAGCTTAGATAAGGTCTATCTAAGTAATGGACTTGACTCTTGGGAACCAAGTAGAAATTTGGTTTAATTGGTTTGATTAACTGTTTTGTTTGAACCCATGCTTGGACTTGCCTTCTAGTATTTTGACTAATTAAGGATAAGTATGATTTATTTGTTTGTTTTGCTTTGTAACCGAGTCCCGATTTGTTGTACACAGCTCGTTGCAATCCAAGTACCATATTTAGACACTTGGATCCCATTTCGAACCTTTCCAACGTTTTCTTGAGTCGCTCCACTTGACCTTTCAAATCAGAATTTTCTTCCTCAAGTTTTTCAACTTGAGTTGAAGTTCCGACTTGAACTCGGTTAGTCGAGTCACTCAAGTTAACTTGTTGCTTAAGGTGGTCTATTTCCTTAAGTAACAAGTTATTTTGTTTTTCCGATTTTGCTAATTTTTTAAACAAACATTTAACTACTTTAAGTAAATTTGACTTTGAATAAATCGTTACCATATTCGGATCTTCCGATCCGGGGCTTCTCTCGGAATCGAGGTTGATCTCGGACTCGTATTCTTCGTCGGACTCGGACTCGGACTCGGAATCTTCGTTTCTTGCCATAAATGCAAGGTGACTCGAGTGCTTCGTTTGGTCTGCGTCGGAAGAAGTCTCGTCCCATGTCGCTTGAAGAGTCTTCTTCCGTCTTGTCGATTTGGATCTTTCTTCTTTCTGATTTGGGCATTCATTTTTGAAATGCCCCTTCTTGTTGCATCCATAACAAATCATTTCTGATTTGTTTTGGATCTGGTTTGGTGGAGTCTTTTTGGAGCTTCTTCTAAACTTCTTCTTAGTCAACAGTCTTCGGACCATGTTGACTAATTCTTCTTCATTGGTTGAGTCAGGGTCTGATTCGCTTTCTAACTCGATCTTTGTTTTTGATTTTGTCTCCTTGCTCGGCCCTGCATACAAAGCAACACCTTTCTCGCCATGGCTCATGTTAGATTGCTCGTGTAGTTCTAATTCACAGAATTACTCATCTAACTTAAGAATTGAAAGATCCTTAGAAACTTTGTAAGCATCTACAATTGATGCCCACAAAGTATTCCTTGGAAAGGCGTTCAAAGCATACCTTACTGTGTCACGATTTTCGAGATTGTGTCCGATCAGGTTAAGACCGTTGAGGATGTCTTTCAGTCGAGCGTGTAGTTGCGAGGTGGTCTCTCCAGGAAACATTTTTATATTTAACAAATTATTTAAAAGTAGATCTCATTTGTTTACCTTCGAGTCGTTCGTTCCTTCATGTAGTTTGACTATCGAGTCTCATAATTCTTTGGCGTTGTCATAGGGACCAACTCTATTCAACTCCTCCATCGTGAGTCCGCACTGAATGGTATTGATTGCTTTGTAGTTCAGTTGTGCCTTCTTGATCATCTGAGGTGTCCATTCTTCTGGTTCTAGGATTGTTCCGTCCTTCATTGGAGGAGTATAGCCTTTCAAGACCGTGAACCAGAGCTCAATGTCGGACTTTAAGTAGCACTCCATCCTATTCTTCCAGTAACTGAAATTCTCTCCTTTGAATAGTGGAGGTCGAACCGTACTATAGCCTTCTTGATATGAGTTTGACATCCTTGCAAAAAAAAAGTTAAAGAACAAAAATATTTCCAAGACTTTCGTCTTGGGATTAGTAGTGTTTGAAGAAAAAAATATTCTAAAAGAAAATAAATTAAAGAAAAGAGAAAAAGTTTTTTAAAATGCTTTGAAAAACGGTTAAGAAATTTCAGAGCTAACCGGCTCTGATACCAATTGATAGATCGTTTGAAGCGATAGAGAGGGGGGTGAATATTGCTCCTTTTAAAAACTATTTCTTTTCTTTTATATCAAAGTCGTGCAGGGAAATAATAAATGAGGCAAGGTTATTTACTTCGTTCGGAGTCTAGCTCGACTCCTACTCGAAAGCTCGCAGTCCTTGACCGCACTGGTGAGCAAGGCACTATAATCCTTCTTTCCGAAATTCTTGGAAAGAAGTGAATCGTACAATGGAGCAAGATAGTAACACACTACTATCTTGCTTTAAAAGAAATTACAATGCAAGCTTTAATTAAAATATACCGACAACGAAATTGTAGATGGAGCTTAAGTTGGCACTTTAGGATGCAGTAGCTTGCTGAGCTGATGAAGACGAGTTGTTCACAAAGTAGGAATTTTTTATCAGAAAAAAGTTGTATTCACGCTTCTGGCTTCGAGCATGTTTTATAAGAATTTTGGACGTTCGGTCGACCGATCCCTCTGTTCGGTCGACCGAACCTACTCCCTTCCATTCTGGCTGAAGTCCGAAGCAGGCTCGATCTTTTGCATTTACTGATCTTTAATGGTTAGGTCGACCGAACCCCTTTTTCGGTCGACCGAACAGTCAATTTCCCTGTTTGTCGACATCTGCAGAAATCTTCATTAATGGTGCAATTAATTTTGATTGGATCGGTCGACCGATCCCTGAGTTCGGTCGACCGATCAACCCTTCTTTCCTTTGCTGCTGATCGGTGCTTATGAACTGGCTAGGCTTAGTCATCATGGTTCGGTCGACCGATATTACAGTTCGGTCGACCGATCAAGCTTTGATCTGACTTGGACTCAGTTTGATCTGAACTAATCTCAGGTCTGAGTTAAGCTGGTTCGGTCGACAAATCCTCCTGTTCGGTCAACCGACCAGGCCGAATCTACAAAACAAAGTTTAAACAATATTCCTGCAAAATAAGTGTTAGCACAGTAATATAATGCATGAGTAATATAGACAGTAGAACTGTCTTGATCTCAACTTGGAAACCTTCCCGATTTCTTCAGTTGGATCAGCGACCTAAGGTTGTTCCCTTCGGGAACCCGACCTCACTGTTGCTCCTCCAGTTTGTTTACCTCAACCCACCTGCCAAACTCTGATCCTCCAGATCTAGTTTGGACTTTTCACTTAGCCTTGATTGGCTCCCCAGGACTTTCCTTCGATCTTCAGCCCTCCAAACCTCTCGATCATACCACCAAGCATTGGGTCCCCTTGACCTACTTAGATTTGCACCTGGGTTCCACAATCTGCTAAGACTTTTCTGCCTAGCCTCCAGCTAGGGCTTTCCCGGTTGAGTAAACATCCTGCACACTCAGTCAACTTGTTAGATCATAACAAGACTTAACTTGAACCTTTGACAACATCAAAACTCAGGTTTGATTCTGGTGCAGCTTGCACCAACACTAACCACAACTAGGACTTTTGCCTAAAAACACTTATAACTTTCCTGCAATCTCATTCAAACTTGTTAGACAACAAATAACTTTAACTTTGAATCCTTTATCATTATCAAAACTCAGGTTTGATCGTCTGATGCTTCCCACACCAACACAGGCAGCACCATTTGATTCCTCTAGTCTGATTGACTCCAAGGGCTCAACTCTCTCGATAACCTACTCTGCTCAATTAGCATCACTAACTTGATTTCTCCAGTTGATCCATCTGACTCCCAGAGATCAACTCCTTCAACAACTTGCTCGGCTCAGTCAGTACCACTCGATTCCTCCAATTAATCTCAATTCCTCTAGTCGATCTGCCTGATTCCTGAGACTCAGCTCCTCTGACAACTAGCTCCATTTGGGCAGGTCAGCTCGCTCGAATCCTCCACCTGGTTTACTTGACGCCCCACTTAACTTCACTGCTCTCACAAATTCACATCATTCAACTTGATCCCTCTTAGTGAGTCAGGTTCTTTGGCCCAACTAATTTTGTATCTTATGGGCCTATACCAACACTCATTGGCATAGCACGTGGGGTGACATGTGGGGTGTCAGAGTACATGGAGCATTACAATTATATTGATACAAGGATATGGGTGATGATCATGTCTAAAAACTACAGAGATAACGCGCTAGGTATGGTGGATCGGTGGTTGCCTGATAGATGACCTTTTACTCCACGGAAAAGCTTCTTTCTGTTCCTGTGCACACAGAGACGAGCCAACAACCAACAAAATATCAATGCCCAGAAACCAGAGGGAAGTCCCTAGCGAAAGTCCTCCGACACTCAAGTCAGTACAAGTCCGGACGGGTGACTGAAGAACAGTAAGGAATGTGTGCCTGAGAATAGAGTTGTAGATGTTAGAGAGCGCACCTTCACTATAGAAAGGACTCCCCCAATCATGAGGTGGCAATGTGTGTCAGAGTTTGTTAGGCAATGCACTATAATTGTTCGAGAAATATTTCTTTTACCCACATATACACCTCTTTTGTCGTTTATAGTTTCTATTACTACTGGCATTGATGAGAAAATATGTTATCATAAATGATCTGCTGATGGGAGACACGATGGTTGTAACGCCCGAAAATTCTCAAAACTGTTTTAGAAATATAGTATGATTTTTCTGGAATTTTTAGATATTTTTCCGGAATTTTCCGAGTAGCGGAAGTAGCAAAAATAAATATAAACGAAAACGGTCTAAGCGGGAATCGAACCCGAGACCTATCGTGTAGAGGATAATGTTAGTAACCAGTTGAACCCAGCAGGGCCGTGCTGAAAGGAAAGGGAGACAATTAAATTTATATTAGAGTTGGTTCGGGTTACCCACTTAATATAAATAGAGGGTTTAAGTGGGGTTTGGTTTATTTTAGTTTTGGTTCGGCAACTTCCTTCTCCTCACCCTAACTCACGCCGATCCTCTCCAAACCCTCACCGCCGCCCACTCCTCTTCCTCTTCCTCTTCCTCACGCACGGCACACCAAGGCAAGGGTCCATAGGTTCACTTTCCGGCGACGACTCCAACACGAAAGAGGTTCTTCTCCGCGAGAGGAACGCGAAGACGTGATCGGATCATCGAGAGGATCATCTCCACCGGAACTCTAGCGAATAGAATCGTAAGAAATTAAGATCAGGAGGTAAGAAACCCCTCACCTGCGGTATAATAGCTCCGTTCGTTTATATGCATTAGTTATTAGCTATATGTGTAGTTTCCGGCACCTAGGATGTGTTTTAACCCTTCTCGAAGATTAGGAATTTAGTTAGCACCTTTAGATGGGCCGGACACGTTTATTCTCCTTCAGTTGGAGATCATAGACGCGGTTGGGTGCCTAGAGGTGTCTTTCCTAATGCAGAGAGGGGTTGAAGCACACCAAGTGTTCGAAAAAGGGGTTAGTTTAGCTAATTACCCTTCAGTTATGTTTATTAGCCCAGTTAAATGCATTAGTAGCATTTAAATTAGTAACTTTGCTCACTACAGCTTATATGGGACTATGGTCCAATGGGTAGGCTCCCACAGTCGCCTCTAGGTTCAGATAACCTAGCTCTAGGTTCAGATAACCTAGAATCAGCATGTTATATCAGTTAGCTAAAGATATTAGTATTTTATTTTCAGTGGCACTGTACTGGATTAGATATCCATTGGGTTGGACTCCCCCAGTCGTCCCTAGGTTCAGACAACCTAGTAAACCCTGCTAAATTCGGGACTTGCAACCCCGGGTCTAGTAGGGATGCGCGCACAGCAAGTACAGTTGCCGGGCCCAACAGCATGTTTATTATTTTCACTTATTATGTATTAGTTTCAAACTCAAAATCAGATATGCTAGTGGAGTTTGTTTTCAGTTACAGCTTTAGTTCCAGTTAGCTTAACTTATGATTAGCTTAGTGTTATTACTTGCTATGCCATGATTCCAGTGTATATGCCATGCTTATATGTTATGCCATTAGATTTCAGTATGCCATGGTTTAGCTTTTCAGTGCATGTTTTCAAATAGCATGATTTAAATCCATGATTGCATCGTTGCATGTTTTTGTGAGGTAGATGGTTTCTTACTAAGCTTTAAGCTTACAGATTCTATTTTTCCTTATACTGCAGATAAGGGTAAAGGAAAGATGGACTAGCAGAGGAAGCTGGAGGGCAATGCGAAGATGGTGTGTGTGGCAGAACTGGAATGAAAGATCTTAGGGATCTAACGAGCTTCATTTATACGTTAGAACTCTTTAGCATTTACTTTCAGCACTTTCAGTTTATTAGTTTGATACTGTCGTTTTCATGCACGTTAAGTTGTTAAAATGTGTTTTAGTGAGTGAAATGCCATGAACCAGTTTAGAATTGCCACTACCTGTTATTAGAATAGTTTATTATGCAGTAGGTAGTTGTTGGATTGTATTTTGGCACCGAGTCCGAAATCGAGTTCGGCGAAATCGAGACCGATCGGTCTCGAACCGATCGGTGCACAACGATGCCAGCTGGATCGGTCGACCGATCCGGTGAATCTGATAACATCATGTTCTCGGATCGATCGGCCGACCGATCCGAGATCAGATAGCCTCGAAGAGATTTTGGTACCGGATCGGTCGGTGGCCGATCCGGCTATACTGGATCGGTGCCTGGCCGATCCGGCTCGCTGGATCGGTGCCGGCCGATCCGACGGACAGATAGCGAACCCAGTTACGGGTTTAAGGATCGGTCACCGACCGATCCAGCAACTGTAGCACGAAAGCCCGTCGGTCTACCGACCGAGCACTCTGAATCGATGCGTGGGACCGATCCGTGAAGCAATGAAGCTTCAGGATCGGACAGCAGACCGATCCAGGGTCTTGTGACCGTACCAGTATCAGTAGATCGGTCTGTAAGGCGATTAGTTTATAAGAATCAATTAGTTAGCAAAAATTTTAATTAGCCCAGCTTTCCGCGCAGTATAGCTTAGCAGTATTGTAGCGATTCGCCTTACAGCTTAGTACCCAGAAGGCGGGTCGTTACAATGGTCCCCAATGAAATTTCTAGAAGAATATTCTCTGACACATAGTTGTTATTCTGACACGTTGTTAGGATGTTATCTGCTAAGTATATCTCGGCCGGTCCTTAAGGCTAACCATCTCTGCTGAGATGCTCGATTACACTCTGTATAGTCTACTTTGTTATGTATTATACTACATATATCTTGGCTGGCTCGTAAGGCCAACCGCCTTTATACCTGTCTTGGTATTAAGCCGCTCAGTTATGTTCTGCACAGCATTGGGACCTTCATTCAGAGAATAATATAATGCCCTGTTCATGCTAGGAATCCGTTTGAGAAATAATATGATGCCCTGTGTTTCTTGGAAGTTTATCTAACAACCTATGCTTTGCTAGAAATCCATTTGGATAGTGATATGAGGATAAATACTTCAAAGTTGGTCGGTCTTTTATCCGACCGGGTATGCATAGAGAGATCCATGATCCTCGAGGAGGCCAACCCATACTCTAGTCAGCCATATGGCTAGTTAATTATGAGATGGCTCAGACATCCCGACCGACCTAGGAGGTTGGCCGCCATGGCTCGTCGATTACGAGATGGCTTGGACATCCCGTCTGTCCTAGGATGTCGGCCACCCTGAAACCCTATCGGCCATTAAACGACCGGATGTGTTATATCTTAAGCAAGGTACCAGGCTCCATATGTTTGATCAGCTGAAGGGTCAGTTAGCTTTATTCGCTTGGCTGATAATCCCACTAGGCTGGACCTGAGAGCCCTAATACTAGGTAATTGACGAAGCCAAATGAGGGATGTTTTTCTGCCATTGACTTTGACCGCCACATCACCTTGACTTGTCATGTCATCCTCTGGGTCCACTAGTCATAGCCTGTATCACTAGCTTCCCCTTCAAGTCTAGTTAAAGAAGGTGCAGCTGACTGACAAGACCTAGGTCTTACTTTCACCCATCCACCCCTTCTTACTACGGCTGCTCGAAAATTTGTACTCTCCTTTATGCCTTGAGAACTTAGTGATTTTTTCAAAAACTACTTGCCAGTAGCCCATTGTTTAGCAGAATTTACTGAGGACACGCGGAGAGGTACATGGATAGAGAAATAATTTGGTTGTCACCTCCATCATAAATGTCTATTTATGGGTTAATGCCATGTGGCCGACCCTTTTTATTTT
Organism: Zingiber officinale; assembly: GCF_018446385.1. Taxonomy (NCBI): domain Eukaryota; kingdom Viridiplantae; phylum Streptophyta; class Magnoliopsida; order Zingiberales; family Zingiberaceae; genus Zingiber; species Zingiber officinale. The sequence goes on along the minus strand of NC_055997.1, from coordinate 74,954,477 downwards.
CTGAAATGGATTCCGACGCACGTCTCCTCATACAACTAAACAATCTCTCTCTTTCTACATATCAACGATCAATTGCATGCTATTTCAATCCAATGGCCACAATTGAATGACACTTTATAAAAAAACCCTAAACTACCTATATTCTCAACATTTGCCTTTCATCTTCCCCGCTTTCTTCTCTGGTGACCTTTCACCTGAGGTGCTCTTCCCTTTTTCCCCTTTAGTCATCAGTAAGTCCTTCTTTCTTTCCCTAGTTTGTATTTTCTTATAGTGGAAGAATCCTTTTCTTCTTAATATATCCTAACTTTTTCAACTTTTGACATCGTTGATAAAGCTTATATTCATACTCGGTATGAAATTCCCGAGAGCTATCGAATTGTTATCCCTCCTCCTAACACCATCCTCACCATCCTCATGATAATCACATAACCTTTTTCACAGACCAATTAGCAGCTGGTCTTCGTTTCCCTATTCCCCTGTTTCTGTCAGTAGTGAGTCAGTATTTTCACATCCCTCTACAATTATTTGCCCCGAAAGTTATCTATGTCCTATGCAGCACCTTTATGTTATTTCATCTGTATAGCATTCCTCCTATGCCTCAAATTTTTTTCCTATTTTCTTATCCCCAAAAATTAGAACCAGGAGTTTTCCTAAGTTGACATTATCTATATCTCATACTTTCCTAAGCTGAGTAGCCAAATCTTTAAAATACACCAGTGGTTGAGCGAAAACTTCCTGCACTTGTTTGGCTTGAGTCCTATATGAAAGAAGTTTCCCGGCTCTCTCGGTAAGCTCTGATAACTTGGTCATTGTATTATCACTAACTAGAGTATTCTTTATTTATGCAGTGAACGTCATTTTCTTTGCTCTAGTTGATGACTTGATCGACATGGAGGAGAAAGAAATCCTTACTAAGGAGCAAGAACTACAGGCTGAGCGATGCTTACAACCAGCTGCCTCTACTAGTGAAGCATCCGAGAGTCTTGTGGCTGAGTCCAGTGTTGGTGCTGCTTCGGAGGAACTACCTTAACTTGCACCTCCAACGTCTGAAGGTTCTCCCTTATAGGGGGAAGAAGTTCCTCTAAAAAGATGCAAAAGGTGCTGAAATCCCTAAAGAACTAGCACCCTCGATCGAAACACCCTCAGGTGAGGCGCCTTCTGCTCACTTATCTCCTGCCTTGGTAGGGCCCGTTCGAGAGGAAGTACAAGAGCAATCTTTCGAGCAGATCTTGTTTTCTCTTCCTTCTGCTAGCCCAATGTCGGAGGTTGCCCGAACTCAAGAGGTCATTTCCTTGCCAAATGAGCCAGTAGACTCATCTTTCTTTGTATCTCCTTGGACAAAGACTCCTTAGGGCTTTATCGGGCTGACACGACCTCATCAATTTTTAACCACTTTTGATATGACATCCGCCCAAGCCATAACTTCTCCCTCAACTACCCCGATCGGCTAGATACTTCTAAGGAGTCATTTAATAGAGATTTGCGAGGACGCTGGAAAACAACTTAACTAGCTAACTCCTAAGGAATTAGCAAACAAATACGCTTACTTACGAACCAAGGTGAAGTACTAATGTTATTTATCCTTTCTTTAGAGCTGGATGATTGAGATGAGTTCTTACCAACAATTATACTCTTTGGCATAGGAAAATAAATCACTGAAGCAACAAATTTCAAAAACTACTACAACCGCCTCCTCTAAATGGCCGAGTGAGCTAGAAGCCTAGCTCCAAGAGGCTCGACATTTGGAAAAAGTTGAACTTGAGAGGGCGACTAGCTTAAAGACTGCTCTAGATACCTCTGAAGCTAAACTTCAATCAGAGATGACCCTCTGAGCGAATATGAAGACAAAGTTGGCTAAAAGAATTACATAATCTGATCGCCTATCTTCTCAACTGAAGGAGTAAAAGGCTACTCATGACGCTGAGTTAGTTGCCAAAGTTTCTGAGTTGGTGGCCCAAGAGACTGAGCGGGGATCGCATTATCTACCAAAGAATAAGAGTTAGAGGGTATTTCAGCTGAGCTAGCAGCTGCCCGTGTGTAGCTTCTCTAGACACCTGAGTTCAATGTGTCCATCACCCACTTCATCAACAAAGCACTTCTCCTTGAAGCGGAAGGCATGGTGGAATAATTAAAGGAAGGTGGTCACTTAGCTTTCGATCCGCATGCCAACTTTCTTGACTGCAAGAGGATAAATTGTAAAGCTTCACCTGACCTATTTTCAAAACTGTTCTGATTTGCTATGATGTATTATGTAATCTTCTTCTCCTTTGGTGATGAACCAGGATTCTATGTGTTGGATCGAAAAGAATTTAGATATCTCCACAATTGCATGATATTGTCCACTTTAGGCCTAAACTCTCATGGTTTTACTCTTGGGCTCTCCCCAAAAGGTCTCATATCAATGGAGATATTTTTTCACTTTATAAACTCATGATCTTTCCCATGTATTTTCAATGTGGGACTATGTTTGCAACCTTTCAACTCCAACAATCCCCCCTCAAACAAAGGACTACGGGCTTCCCACGTCTGATCCTCGACCTACCAGGTCTTCTTGTCCCTCGGTCCACCCGACCTACTAGGACTTCCTTTCCTAACCGCAACTAGGACTTCTTGCCTAGTGTCTGGTCCTCTTGATCCGAACATAGGAGTCCCCACTTTCTTTGTTCAAGGTCAATATTGTACCCACATGGCTCAATCAGACCATAGCTCTTGTGCATAGTTAGCGGTTAAACCTTCTGGCAGTTTGGACTCTGATACCAATTGTTGGATCGAAAAGAATTTAGATATCTCCACAATGACATGATATTGTCCACTTTAGGCCTAGACCCTCATGGTTTTGCTCTTGGGCTCTCACCAAAAGGCCTCATGCAAATGGAGATATCTTTTCATTTATAAACTCATGATCTTTCCCATGTATTTTTAATGTGGGACTATGTTTGCAACCTTACAACTCCAACACTATGTTTGTGTTTGTGACATAACCAACATAGATGATCAAGTTTCTGTTAAATTTGTCACGTATTTTAATGATATTGTTAGATTGCCTAACAATCTGTGCTTCTCCTGAGCATGTGTACTGACCTAAGATGCATAAATTTGTCCAAATCAAAGTTCGGGTGGCTATAGTTTCAGAAACCACTCACCTGAACTTAAAGGCTGAGCACCCTATACCGAATAATGTCTTTAGTTCAGTATGGCCATATTAAAATCCGTCCGGGAATAAGTTTATCTAATTTAACTTCTACATAAGATTGTAGTTGTCTAAGATTCAAGATCATATGGACAATAACAAATAATAGCTATTAAGGTCGATCAGGATTAAACCTATCCTGTATGACTCAAACTCAGGGTTAGAACCAATCTAGACTGCTTCTCGGCAAACTTTTCCCTTATTATTATTTTACTCATTCTCTTCCCAAGCGAGCCCTAAAGCTCATTCTCTTCCTGATCGAGCCCTAAAGCTCATTCAATCTTTAGACTGGCTAGGACTTTGAGAGAGTAGCATAAAAAATAAGGCTTGCCTTGATAATGGTGTTGGTGCTTCGAGAGGACTACTTGTTGAATCAATTACCACTGCAGGCTTTCTGCGGGTGACGCGCGCGTGTGTGTTATTATAAGTACACCTATTTTCCCGTACCCATTATTTCATCTTCCTGATCCAAAATTTAGCTCGCCTATTTATTGTTATACACCGATGGCTCTACTTGAAAAGTGACTTTTAGGGATTTTTATAAGAAAGACTTCAAGAATTTTAACTTCTTCATTTCTTCTTCTTCTTCTTCTTCCTCTTCACTGCTTTTTTTCGCTGTTCAATTACTTTTCTTACTGATCTCCTTCTCTTCATAAAAATTGCTGAGGATAACGCATGGTATATGCACTGCTCCTCAGATTTCAGCATTGTGGATGCTCGATCATGACCTCAATTTCAACTACGGAATGCCTATTTTCATAGTTATTCCCAACAGTGATGATCACCGCCACCTTCCTCCAACAAAAAGTGTCATTGTTTTTAGGGAACATGTTATAGCGGTGTTGTGCTTCCCTATCTACCCTTTCTTTATGTCAGTTAGCCAATATTTTCAGCTGCCACTCCATCAACTTCTCCCCAATTTCCTTCGCATTCTGAGTGGTTCCACTATTATTTTCTGTTTATTTAGTCTCCCTTTATCTCCATGTCTATTTTATCATTATTTTTATCCTCAACAAGTGATGGATGACCTACTTCACTTCGATGTCTGCCCTAAGACAGCTTTATTTGATACGATTTCAGCCCAGGGCAAATGGCCAGATAAATTCTTATTCGTTCGACTCCCAATCTCTTGGCCTTGCCTAATTACCTAGTATAGCAACATCTTCCCCTATTCAATATTTGGATAATATCCACACTGATCCAGCCTTGCGTAAGGTTTTGAAGAGACTGAGAGGCCTAAAATTCAGCTTACCCGAGCTAACCATAGAGGGGTTGTTATATGTTTTTGGGCTTACCCCGGTCAACCTTGGGCTAAGCGTCACTTTTGGTAGGAAATCTTCATCTCTTTCTTAGTTATTTGTAAAGGTTTTTCTTATGATATTTGCTTATTGTTGTAGTGGAGGCTATCACCCCAGCCTTTCTTTTCAAACGTACATAGCTGAAGGAAGATGTTTTGATCCAACCAAGGGAAGCACTGCTAAAGGATAGCAAAGTCTAGCAAGCTTCACCCTCTGCCGGTTGTTTGCCCTCCATAGATTCTCCTAAAGGCCTCTTCTAGCTCCTTTGGTTTAGATATGTAGCGCCCGAAAATTCTCAAACTTGCATTAGAATTATTCTAGGATTTTTCTGGAATTTTTAGATATTTTTCCGGAATTTTCCGAGTATCTGGAGTAGCAAAAATGAATAGAAAAGTAAAGTGGTTTAAGCGGGAATCGAACTCGGGACCTCTCGGGTCCGCTAAACCTTTAGTTAGCCTTAGTAGCCGGTGAACCCAGCAGGGCCGTGTTGAAAGAGAAGGGAAACATTTATATTTATATTTGAGTTGGGCCTAGTTACCCACTTAAAATAAATTAAAAACTTAAGTAGGTTTTGGTTTATTTTTGGGTTCGGCACCTTCTCGACCCTCACCACCGAAACCTCACCGCCGCCTCTCCCTCTCCTTTTCTCTCGGCGCCCTAGCCCCAAGGTCCATAGGTTCATTTTCCGGCGACAACTCCAACACGAAAAAGGTTCTTCTCCGCGAGAGGAACGCGAAGACGCAAGTGGATCGTCGAGAGGATCGTTTCCTACGGAAAACTAGCGATCCAATTCGTAAGAAACTACGCGCAGGATGTAAGAAACCCCTCACCTGCAGTATAATAGCTACCGTGTGATTTTTCTGTGCATTAGTTTAGTTATATGCGTATGTTTTCGACACATAGGGTGTATTTAACCCTCCTCGCGGGTTTAGGGATTTAGTGAGTACCTTTAGATGGGCCGGACACATCTTTTCTCCTTCAGTTGGAGGTTTAGATGCTGTTGGGTGCCTAAAGGTAGTCTCCCTAATAGAGAGGGGAGTTAAAGCGCACTAGGTGTTCGATTAAATAACCAGCTTAGAAAAGAATGCAACTTAGGCATTTTTATTAGCACGGTTGAATGCATTAGAAGCATCTAAATTAGTAAATCAGTTTATTCTAGCTTATATGGGACTACGGTCCAATGGGTGGGCTCCCACAGTCGTCTCTAGGTTCAGACAACCTAGCTCTAGGTTCAGATAACCTAGAAACAGTAATTTAGAACAGTTTAGCTATACTCAGTATTTTACTTTTCAGTTAGCACTGTACTGGATTAGATATCCATTGGGCTGGGCTCCCATAGTCGGTCCCTAGGTTTAGATAACCTAGTAGCTCTACTAAATTCGGGACTTGCAACCCCGGGTCTAGTTAGAGATGCGCGCATAACACATACAGTTGCCGGGCCCCTCAGCAGCATGTTTAGTATTTTCACTTATTATATGTATATGGTTTTCAACCACTACTAGAAAACTAGGCTTTTGAGACACAACAAAATATGTCTTAAATTATAAATTTACTGTCTCAAAATGTTTTTGAGACGGTATTGAGACAGTAATGTAGTCGTCCCTAATACAAGCGTCTCAAAAAAATATTGAGACAGTTGTACTGTCTCAAATGTTATTTAAGACGGTGATGAGACAGTTATTCAATTGTCTCAAAAGTATTTAAGACAGTTATTGTTTTGTCTCAAATGTTATGTCTTATCCTGTGAAAAAACTAAAGACACTAAATCGAGATGGTAATGTGTTGTCTCAAATAGAAGTGAAGACAGTAAATTACTATCCCTAATATTTTAACTTGTTAAATGCAATAATTATGACAAAAATTAATAATCTTTAAAGAACATTTATTATACAAATTAATCTAGATTAAATATAATAAATTGTCATTTCAAAACAAAAGGAAAAACTCTAAATTAAAAATGATATCTACAATATAAAATTCTATAATCATTAAGTGAAGTGCATCCAACATTCATTCAACATTCATCCAATAAAAAAACAACTATTCCCATAAAAGTTACACAAAAGAAAGTCTAAAGAACAACTTCTCGTGATCTAGAGATAACTTCTATAATCCTTCTTCACCAGAATCCTGAACATAAAAAAAACTCTTATTAGAGGTAAAGATGATTTATAATATATACTGCTAAAAAAATCAATAAATAGAGTATTTCAATAAGAAATCTGATCATCTAACACATAATTCTCTTTCTTGCAACTATATATATATACAACATAAACAACCCCAAGTTAAACAAACCTCTTCATCTCGTAATAAGAAATGATGGTTTATGTGTTTGTCAATATCTTTGTGTCTTTCAAGTTGTTGCACCTGTAAAATAAATTTATCTACAGCTTAAAAATATGTATACTACTACTTCACCAAAATTGTTAATAAAACTAAAAAAAATTATGAAAACAACTACCAATGTACCTATTGGTTATACAATCCTTGTTCATGTGAAATAATATTATCTGCAACCTAAATAAAAAATAATGTACATATCACAAAACTATCAAAATTCATTATAAAAGTCAGTTATTTAAATAAAGTAAAGATACCTTTTGATTTCTAAATTCACTGGATTCCATACCAAGATGAGTCAATGGGGATTCATGATTCTCTAACTTTGATTGAAGTGCATCTATTTGAGATTTCATTTGATTTAGAATAGGAGTCACTACTTTCATACACTCTGCTACAGCTTTTCTCTCCCTGGAGTACCATCTTCATTCTCTTGAAAATCAGAAAGATCAATCTCACTCGATTCAACACTGCATATGCATTGATTTATTTAAAACCACATAAAGAAACTAAAGCATTGTTTTTGTATATCTGAAAAAAGAACTTGCCTGATGATGGATGTTTTTAGTAGTTTTACCGCCATGCGAACATGGGCTGGAAGAACCTACGAACATAAACATATATTATCTTAACAAATTAGATTATTATCGCATATGTCTTTGTTGGTTTAGAAGAGTGGCAACTTTGTATTAGTTGACAGACAAAGTTAGTTTGATACACCATGGATAAATGCTTACCACTTTCTCCAAATGGCTCCTAGCAATGGCTTCAGAAAGCCTGATCAATGCCTCGAGCTGTCTAACTGTCATTCGGTAAGCAACTCTGGTTCCAGGTGTACTATCACCTCTCCGCAGTGCTACATATGATTGTACGAGTACCTTTCTTGCTTTTGAACTAAGCTGCATTCAGGTAGCCCACTTAAGAATCAAATGATGAAGCTCACTTTTGTGATACAAAGGTAACACTAGAAAGTTCATGAACCTGAGGTTTTATAGACTTGGCATAAGCTATATATCGCTTCAACTGTGCAGTCGTGAATGCAGGAGCAAGCGCATCCTCACTAATAATTTTCCTATTGCATTGATGATCCTCTTCAATATAATTAATAAAATAAAAAATATATAAAAACTTATAATGCATCACAAAATAATTACTTTATAATTATTCTTTTCAAATTAAACTCAGAAATTGATCTGCATAAAAAAATTTTAACTTGAACAAAAAGATTCTACAATGTTATTACTTATTAATTGAAACAGGTCTTCAGTTCATTTGTAGAATAGTTGAAGATGAATATACTTCTTGTAAATTCTAGAAATCATGAGAAGTATGTTTAAAAAAATGCACATTGTAGTTCTTCTTGTCGACGACTTGAAAACATGAGTTATAGCTAATAGCTAGTATTTCTTCTAATCAACATTTCACGATATCAATGCTTATAAATTGTAATAACTTTCCTATATTTTTCTGATACAACTGATATAAAAGCTAAATATATACAATTGTAAAATAGTTACAAGTAGAAAAGAGGATAAAAACATATTAAAAAAGCACACACACGAAAACATCCAATGCTATTACTTATTACCAGACCAGTTAACTAAATTGACATCAAACAATCTATCTCGAATTAGCAACAATTTGAAAATAAAATAAAATTGTAAGCTATATTGAAATAATTTGAATGACTTAATTAAATAAAAATAATAGCAGTTGGCAAAAGAAAGTTATTACAAAGATTTTTTATTTCAAAGCTTGTCTTCATCATAAAAACAATAGCTAGCAAAATAATATAACCGCAAGATCAGTCTCCAACTCATTCTTCGATTCCATATCTCCTATTCTATGCGGGATACACTGTTAATAAAGGTGAGTATCCTACTAGGCTGTTATTTTTTATGGGACCAGGGCTTGGGTAAGCTCCGCCCATGTCTACTGCCAACTCTTGTCGTGCGATGCTTTGGCCGCGGCAATGGCCGCGCTGTGATCTTGGAAAAGCAGGAGTCTCCCATGGCCATATGCACAGCAAGAGTCGCAGCCAAAGCATCGTGCGGCATAGCGGCAGGGCAGGAGCAGGGGGTCGACGAGCGGCAGCAACCGCGCGACGCCAGCGGATGCGGTAAGAGAGGCAACCTCAATAGGTTGTACGGAGAGAAGAGAAAAACTAAAGAAGTACCTGAGATTTGCCATGGAGATCGTCGTTGCCTCCGTCGCCCTCTTTGCTCGTCGCGTTTTGTTTTGTCGCACGAAAGAAACAAAACAAAACCTAACCCCTTTAAACCCCTTTAACTATATTAATGCAGATAAATAACATAGATATATAATGTAAATTTAATATTTCTATCAAACCTTAAAATAAACTTAACACCTTTAATGTAAATTTAATAACGTAATGTAATTTAACGTAGACAAAACAAATCTAACCTCTTTAAAGTAAATTTAATGTTAAAATAAAAAACTTAAAACCTTTAACTATGTCAACGTAGATATTTTAATAAACTTGTTGATGTATTTTTCTATGTTAAAAAATTAAATTTGTTGATGTATTTTTTTAATAAACTTAAAAAAATTTATTAAGTTAAATTTGTTGATGTATTTTTCTATGTTATATATATATATATATATATATATATATATATATATATATATATATTCGATCCGTGTCGTGACCGTTCTATATATATGTATATATATATACCGTTCCATGAAAAGATATTGGAACTGGAACAGTAGAGTCTGTAACGATTAACGTGACCGTTCCGACGAATCATATTTAAGATAATTTGAGATAAATATTTTTTTACCGTCTTATTTGAATGTCTTATATAATTATATTTTTAACTGTCTTTATTATGTGTCTTATTTAGTTGAATTTGAGACAAAATCTTAAATACTGTCTTAAAATTAATGTCTCCATGTAAACTTTTGAGACGTCTATTATTACTGTCTTAATTACTTAGTATTTGAGACGAATTTTGTGACTGTCCTAAAATATTTGTCTCAAAAGCCTAGTTTTCTAGTAGTGAACCTTTCACAAATTAGTTCGTGAATTCAGTACAGTTTTAGCAGTAGCTCAGTATTAGCGTAGCTCAGTTCTTAGTATCAGCTTAGTTTTTCCCTGTGAATATGCATGATGACTTTATGTTCAGCTTTAGATATGCCATGATTGTATGCTTATATGCCATGCCATGCTTAGTTTATTCAGTATATCCAGCATATGTTTTAAACAGCATGATTTAAAATCATATTTGCATTGGTTTAGAGTTGTTGTGTGAGGTTTTGGCACGCCAAAGTGCTGAAATTAGATTCCCGGGCGAAATCAGAACTCTGATCGGTCTCCAGACCGATCAGGGCCTGAGCAGTGCCACTGGATCGGTCAGCCGACCGATCCAGACAGATACAGTATGCTACTGTATCCTCCTAGATCGGTCAGCCGACCGACCCAGCACGATACAGTAGCGTTCCAGGAGAGTTTCAGGTGCCCGATCCAGCCACACCTGGATCGGTCTGGCGACCGATCCAGTTGGGAACAGAACGACCGCAGCTCCGATCGATCTGTGGATCGATCGGCAGGTCTGTAGGTAGTTGGGAAGTTTAGTTTCTAGTCCCTAGCTCAGTTGGGATGTTCAGTTTCCCCTCCTTAGCATGTGTACACCGGCAAAGAAGGTCTTTAGACCTTTCTTATCAGTTGTATCCGTCCTAAGTAGAGTAAAATTTTAATTAGCCCAGCTTTCCGCACAGTATAGCACAGCATAACTGTGGCGATCGGCCTTACAGCCTAGTATAGTACCCAGAGGGTGGGTCGTTACAGAGTGGTATCAGAGCAGAATTCCATACTTCCTACACACACATCAGCATTGAACCTGGAGCTTCCAAGTAAGAATACCTCTACTTTATTTATGCTCCTTGTTTGTTATTACAGTTCATGTTTATATGCCTACTGCTTGTTAGTATGTGATAGCTTTTAAACATGACATCAGTAGTTATATAACTGTGATTACATTAGTTATGTTATGTTATCTATGTCTTTAGAAATGGCACGAGGACGCCCAGCTAGAAGGGCACTAGCTACTGAGCCCCAGCAAGAGGCAGGCAGTTCGGTGCCTCCTCCAGATCTTACAGCGTTAGTGGCTCAGTTACAGCAGCAGCTAGCTGAACAGCAACAGGAAATAGCCACCTTAAAGGCTAATCAGCAGAGTACCCCCATAGTCACCCCGGAACCGAATTTGACTACTCCGGTAGTCTTGGAGGTTCCACCAGCTCAGCCTACAGCACCAGCACCAGCACCAGCAGCCCCAGCAGCTGAGCCAAGAAAGGAAGCCTATCTGATCCAGTGGCAGCGGGTCAAGCCAGAGAACTTCTCAGGCACTAGTGAACCATGGGATGCACAAGCCTGGTTCAAAACACTGGAGAGCACGATGGAGCTTCTGGACTGGCCAGAACACGAGAAGGTGAAGTGTGCCTCCTTCTGCCTGACAGGAGACGCACGCATGTGGTGGGAGAGAATCAGAACGAAGCGCCCAGTGAACCAGATGTCATGGGCTGACTTCGAGAAGGAGTTCTTTGAGGAGTTCTTCCACATACGGGTTACGAACCGCCACTACGACGAGTTCACTGAGTTTCGTCAGGGCAACCTTTCAGTTGAGGAAGCCGTGAAGAAATTCAACAGGTTGGCTCGTCTATGCCCAGAGCTAGTCAGCACAGAGAAGGAACGAATCCGGTTGATGCTCAAGATGCTAAGGTCAGAGATAGCAGTGAACGTGGCTGGTGGCATACATAGGCCACAAACCACAGAGGAGTTGGTGAGCAGTGCCTTGACCACAGAGCACTAAAGCAGCAGAAGCAAGTCGCCTCGAGTCCAAAGGCCAAGGAAACTCTCACACTCAAAAGCAGCAGGGCCACAGTAGGGAACTCCAAGCAAGCGCAGATCGGAAGTGACCCAAAGGAGGACCATCTAGCAAGCAACCAGTTATCCAAAGTGTGCTACTTGTGGCACCCAGGGGTTTGTCGCAAGGCACACGAGGATGTTTGAATGTGGACAAGAAGGGCACATGGCTAGCTAAGCGGTGCCGAACAAGACCGGTCTTCCTCGGCCACAGCAGATTCAGCCAGCTCGGTTATATCAGATGCTGGCCGCTCTAGAAGGTCCACTTATTAGCCAGGGCAGATTAAGCCCCTCCAGCTATGGCGAATGTGAGGATCTACTCACTCACCAGAGAGGGCGTAGCCAATGCCTCGGCGGTTGTCACGGTCGATTAGCATTTTTCAAGTATAGTGTTCTATTTGATCGGGGCAACTCATTCATAAATAGCCGGGATGTTCTCCGAAAGTTAGAAATACCCTCGAAGTACTCTGGTGGGTTTTGGCACTACCTTCGGAGAGATCATGGCATCCACGACTGGCTGAGCGGTGTCGGTCATTATAGCGACAGAGAGCTCTTTTGTGATCGATAGTGCTAGAGATGACCGACTATGACGTTATCTTTGGAATGGACTTTCGATCAAATACGGTGCTACCATAGAGTCGTAAACAGAAAGTCATCTTCCAACCAGAGTGCAATTTGAATCGGAGAACAAAGAGAAAGGCCAAGAAGTTTCTCTCATCTATGAAAGCACGATTCGGGATGTACAGGATTCCTAGCACTTGTAGTCAACGCCAGCTAGGACAAGAACCAACAGTTAGCAGAGGTTCGAATCGTATGTGACTACCAGCAGTCTCTACCAGGCTTAGCACCAGACAGGGGAGATTGACTTTGAGATAGAGCTCATTCCGATACAAATCCTATCTCCAAAGCGTCTTATCGCATGGCTCCAGCGAAATTGAGCAACTACAGGAGCCGCTTGACAAGGGTTTCATACGCCCGAGTCACTCACCATGGGGGGGATTGTTCGTGAAGAAGAAGGATGGAAGCATGCGATTGTCATGACTACGGATCAACGAACCAAGTCACGATCAAGAACGGTATCCCTTCCGGAATCAATGACACTGTTCGACCACCAAGGGAGCGTGATGTTCTCTAAGATAGATCTCAGATCAGGTTATCATCAGGTGAAGGTTAAAGAAGGGGATATACCCAAGACAGCATTCAGAACCAGATACGGACACTACGAGTTCGTAGTCATGCCCTTTGGCGTGACCAATGCTCCAGATACATTCATGGATCTCATGAACAGAGTATTCAGGGAGTATTTAGATAAGTTTGTTATTGTGTTTATCGATGACATCCTTATCTACTCAGGAACTCAGGAAGAACACTCAAAGCATCTGAAACTAGTATTGCAGACCCTTCAGCAGAACCAGCTATACGCCAAGTTCACGAAATGTGAATTTTTGCTAGATCAGGTGTCCTTCCTGGGTCACATCATCTCCACGGATGATATTATGGTAGATCCCAGCAAGATAGAAGCAGTAAGTAACTGGAAGAGACCTAAGAACGCCAGCGAGATCAGGAGCTTTCTGGGATTAGCAGGTTATTACAGAAAGTTTGTAGAGGACTTCTCCAGGATAGCCTCCCACCGACTCTCACGAAAGAACAGAAAATTTGGTGGGCGGAGGGTGTGAGAACAGTGAGCTCAAAAGGAGACTGACCAGTGCTCCCATTTTGGCTCTACCAGATAACACCAGCAGCTTTGACATCTATAGTGATGCCTCTAAGTTGGGACTGGGAGCAGTAATGATGCAAAACGGCAAGGTGATCGCCTATGCCTCCAGACAACTCAAGGATTATGAGAAGAATTACCATACTCATGACCTTGAGCTTGCAGCAGTAGTGTTCGCTCTCAAAATTTAGAGACATTACTTATATGGAGCTCAGTGCAGAGTGTATACAGATCATCAGAGTCTGAAGTACTTCTTCACTCAGAAGGATCTGAACATGTGACAGCGCAGATGGCTTGAGCTCATCAAAGACTACGATATAGATATCCTCTACCATCCAGGGAAAGCCAATAAGGTAGCAGATGCACTTAGCAGAAAATCCAGTGCTACCTTATTATCTCTTACAGCCATGTCACCGCCCCTACGAAGGAGATCGTAGATTTTGGTCTCGAACTCATCGTTGGACAGCTCTCTACTATGACCTTAGAGTCTACCTTGCTTGGTGATATTCAGTCAGCTCAGGAGCAGGACCCTGAAATTCAAAAAATCAAGCAAGGGCTAGCAGAATCAAAAAGTAGAGAATTCAGAGTGTCCGATAGCGGGGTGTTGTATTTTGGTGACAGACTCTGTGTTCCAATCAGGAGGAGCTACGGAGACAGATTTTAGATGAGGCTCACAAGACTCCCTATGCGATGCATCCAGGTTCCACCAAAATGTATCAAGACCTGAAGAACCATTTTTGGTGGCCCGGGATGAAGCGAGACATCGCCAGATATGTTAGCATCTGCCTCACCTGTCAGAGGGTCAAGGCAGAACATCAGCGACCAGGAGGAGTTCTACAGCCTATACAGATTCCAGAATGGAAGTGGGAGGATATCTCTATGGATTTCATAGTGGGACTGCCCAGAACCACGAATGGTTTTGATGCCATCTGGGTAATAGTCGACAGGTTGACTAAATCAACCCACTTTTTAGCTATCAAGATATCCTACTCCATGGAGAAGCTAGCTTAGTTGTATCTACAGGAGATCGTCAGACTTCATGGAGTCCCATACAGAGACAGCAGATTTACATCACACTTCTGGGAGTGTGTACAGTCAGCATTGGGCACGAAGTTAAAGTTCAGCACAGCATTCCATCCGCAGACAGATGGTCAGACAGAGCGAGTAAACCAGGTACTCGAAGATATGCTCCGAGCGTGTGCCCTAGACTTCAAGGGAAGTTGGTGCAAATATCTGAGCTTAGCAGAATTTGCATACAACAACAGCTATCAGGCCACTATCGGTATGGCACCTTATGAGGCTCTCTATGGGCGGAGGTGTAGATCTCCAATCTGCTGGTATGAGAGTGGTGAACAGAAAGAACTAGAGCTTCAGACAGATCTAGTAGCAGATACCACAGCAGATCCGCCAGAGGATAGAGACAGCTCAGAGCCGCCAGAAGAGCTATGCTGATACACGGCGCAGACCCTTAGAGTTTTCAGTTGGGGATTCAGTGTTCCTCAGAGTAGCTCCCATGAAGGGAGTAATGCGTTTTGGGAAGAAGGGCAAGCTAAGTCCCAGATATGTGGGACCATACCTTATCAGCAGAAGAGTGGGCAAGGTAGCATATGAGCTAGAGCTACCCCAGGAAATGTCAGCTGTCCACAACGTATTTCATGTCTCTATGCTGAAGAAGCATACCCCAGATGCCACCCAGGTGATTGAGCCCCAGTCGGTACAGATCCGCGAAGACCTCAGCTATGATAGTCGGCCTATTCAGATAATAGACCGAGCAGTTAAGAAATTACGGAACAAGGAAGTACCATTAGTCAAAGTTATTTGGCACAGTCACACAGCAGAAGAGGCAACTTGGGAGACAGAAGTCAGCATGAGACAGAAGTACTCAGAATTGTTCTAAGTTCGAGGATGAACTTTTTATAAGGTATGGGGGATTGTAGCGCCCGAAAATTCTCAAACTTGCATTAGAATTATTCTAGGATTTTTCTGGAATTTTTAGATATTTTTCCGGAATTTTCCGAGTATCGGGAGTAGCAAAAATGAATAGAAAAGTAAAGTGGTTTAAGCGGGAATCGAACCCGGGACCTCTCGGGTCCGCTAAACCTTTAGTTAGCCTTAGTAGCCGGTGAACCCAGCAGGGCTGTGTTGAAAGAGAAGGGCAACATTTATATTTATATTTGAGTTGGGCCTAGTTACCCACTTAAAATAAATTAAAAACTTAAGTAGGTTTTGGTTTATTTTTGGGTTCGGCACCTTCTCGACCCTCACCACCGAAACCTCACCGCCGCCTCTCCCTCTCCTTTTCTCTTGGCGCCCTAGCCCCAAGGTCCATAGGTTCATTTTCCGGCGACGACTCCAACACGAAAAAGGTTCTTCTCCGCGAGAGGAACGCGAAGACGCAAGTGGATCGTCGAGAGGATCGTTTCCTACGGAAAACTAGCGATCCAATTTGTAAGAAACTACGCGCAGGATGTAAGAAACCCCTCACCTGCAGTATAATAGCTACCGTGTGATTTTTCTGTGCATTAGTTTAGTTATATGCGTATGTTTTCGACACATAGGGTGTATTTAACCCTCCTCGCAGGTTTAGGGATTTAGTGAGTACCTTTAGATGGGCCGGACACATCTTTTCTCCTTCAGTTGGAGGTTTAGATGCTGTTGGGTGCCTAAAGGTAGTCTCCCTAATAGAGAGGGGAGTTAAAGTGCACTAGGTGTTCGATTAAATAACCAGCTTAGAAAAGAATGCAACTTAGGCATTTTTATTAGCACGGTTGAATGCATTAGAAGCATCTAAATTAGTAAATCAGTTTATTCTAGCTTATATGGGACTATGGTCCAATGGGTGGGCTCCCACAGTCGCCTCTAGGTTCAGACAACCTAGCTCTAGGTTCAGATAACCTAGAAACAGCAATTTAGAACAGTTTAGCTATACTCAGTATTTTACTTTTCAGTTAGCACTGTACTGGATTAGATATCCATTGGGCTGGGCTCCCATAGTCGGTCCCTAGGTTTAGATAACCTAGTAGCTCTACTAAATTCGGGACTTGCAACCCCGGGTCTAGTTAGAGATGCGCGCATAGCACATACAGTTGTCGGGCCCCTCAGCAGCATGTTTAGTATTTTCACTTATTATATGTATATGGTTTTCAACCTTTCACAAATTAGTTCGTGAATTCAGTACAGTTCTAGCAGTAGCTCAGTATTAGCGTAGCTCAGTTCTTAGTATCAGATTAGTTTTTCCCTGTGAATATGCATGATGACTTTATGTTCAGCTTTAGATATGCCATGATTGTATGCTTATATGCCATGCCATGCTTATTTTATTCAGTATATCCAGCATATGTTTTAAACAGCATGATTTAAAATCATATTTGCATTGGTTTAGAGTTGTTGTGTGAGGTTTTGGCACGCCAAAGTGCTGAAATCAGATTCCCGGGCGAAATCAGAACTCTGATCGGTCTCCAGACCGATCAGGGCCTGAGCAGTGCCACTGGATCGATCAGCCGACCGATCCAGACAGATACAGTATGCTATTGTATCCTCCTAGATCGATCAGCCGACCGACCCAGCACGATACAGTAGCGTTCCAGGAGAGTTTCAGGTGCCTGGATCGGTCAGCCGACCGATCCAGCCACACCTGGATCGGTCTGCCGACCGATCTAGTTGGGAACAGAATGACCGCAGCTCCGATCGATCTGTGGATCGATCGGCAGGTCTGTAGGTAGTTGGGAAGTTTAGTTTCTAGTCCCTAGCTCAGTTGGGATGTTCAGTTTCCCCTCCTTAGCATGTGTACACCAGCAAAGAAGGTCTTTAGACCTTTCTTATCAGTTGTATCCGTCCTTAGTAGAGTAAAACTTTAATTAGCCCAGCTTTCCGCACAGTATAGCACAGCATAACTGTGGTGATCGGCCTTATAGCCTAGTATAGTACCCAGAGGGTGGGTCGTTACAAGATACCCCCCTCACGTTTAAGCACAAAAGGCCACAGTTAGAGACTTCAGGTTTAGATCTATTCGAGCAACCAACCATCGAGCGAACTTCCTCTAACTAAGGTGTCTTTTGCTAAAGGTAAAGAGCTTGGATCTCAAAAACGTCATCAATCTCATTCTAGAATTGCTATAATGAGGCCAGCCATTCTTACACCTGCATCCTATGTGATTGCCCCAGATACCCAACCAATTGAGACAATACCAGAATCTTTGCCTACTCAACTAACTCGGCCACAAGCTTTAGGAGCTTTTTCAATCACCCTAGATTCTGAACAAACTTATGATAAAAGACCGACTGATCTTACACCTGGTCGTTCAGTAGTCGTGCGGGATCCTAGGCTGGTCGGAAAAACACCAGAACCTTTGCTTGCTCAGCCGACCCCCATTCATTCAAAGTAACCTAGGACTTCGATCACTCTCCCTTCAAGGCCCAGCTCTTCAACTAGTCCTCCTCGCCATTTTAAGCAATCTAATGTATTACCCACTTAGCAAGGGATGGAGGCTACTACTTTATCTTCGTATGGGGTATTAAAGTTAAACAACTCCTTAGTCGAATCATGGTTAAAGGCTCATGAACAGTCAAGAGGATCTATTGTATCATCATGCATGGATGAACATGCCTTGAATGTGACCGCGGTAAGCTTATAATTTGGTATACCTTATGGACTGAATTTCATTCACATATCTTATGGACTAAGATCTCCTTGTTCTTTTTCAGTTTTTCACTTCTGGGATGCGCTTAAGCCAAATGGATGTAGACTTAGAGCATGCCAACAAAGTTTTGAGAGGATGAGTAGAAGAATTAGAATATGCAACACCTGTTCCCAACACTGAAGAGATATCTTACGAGGAGAGGTTGAAGATCAGGCCGAGTAGCTCTCAAGTATGAGACAAAATCTGAGAGAATCTCAACTACTAGCAGAGTCTTACTATACGAATAAGAAAAGGTTGGAAGTCATATTACAAACTAGTGAATATCAACTTTGAGTAGAGAGAGTTATGAGAGCCAGGGTTGTTTCAGACCTAGATCAAAAAACTACCTTGCTAGAGGAATTAAGGGCTTCTTACATGGCTAGCTTCTCTACACAAATCATTGCATCATATATATGTTGGTATGGTTAGCACTAACGGTCTAACTCAGATTTTGATGAATGACAAATCAGGTTAAGTTAGGTTTGTCGTGGTCTAACACTCTGACTGAGTGTGTAGGCGAAGTCCAGACAGGTCGACGGGCTGACTGGATGTCTGGCATGAAGTCCAAGCGGGTCAACGGGCTGACCGGACGCTTGGCGAGAAGTCCAGCTAGGTCGACGGTCTGACCGGATAGCTGGCGAGAAGTCCAAGCGGGTCGACGGGCTGACCGGACGCTTGGTAAGAAGTCCAGCTAGGTCGATGGGCTGACCGGATAGCTGGCAAGAAGTCCAGACGGGTCGAAGGGCTGACCGGACGTCTGGCAGGTGAGTAAAGGTAAGTCACTGGAAGGGAGTGACTGTGAGAACGCGTTCCCGGGAAGGGAACATTAGGTGTCGATCTGGCTTAGATCCATTTCGGATATCTAAGTCGAGATCGTGACTAGATTCCGGTCTTGGAAAGACGGAATCTAAGTCATACTCTTTTTACTAAACTATAAACTGAACTAACACTCTGTTTTGCAGGTTATAAGTTATATATTTTTTGCCTCGGACTAACCTTGTTTTGCAGGAAAGGTGCTCCTTAGAAAAAGGTGGTCCGGGCACCCGGGAGGCGAATTTTATCCAAACTCATCGTCGTCACGTGGAGCTCACTGGTTGGACCTGCCACGTCCCACCAGGGCGCCCGGAGGGAATCCGGGGCGCCCCGAGCTTCATATAAAAGAAGGGGCAGGGGTGGAGCTTCAATAACAACTCTAAATTGACGATCTGCTCTTCTATGCTCCTACGACGCTGCAAAGCTCCGATAAACGCGCTGCTTCCTTTTTCTAAGTCTCTTATTTTGTCGGTATTGCTTTAATTATTTTTTCATTAGCATTCTCTGTACTTAGTTTGTAATAACTTTTGAACTGCTAGTGAATTGCCCATCGAAAGCACCCTTGTGTGCGGGCCTTAGAGTAGGAGTCGCCAAATGCTCCGAACCAAGTAAATCCTTGAGTTTTCTTTGGCTTGTTTTCTTTTCCGCTGCGCTTACTCTTGTCGAAATTTTTATAATCGCTATTCACCCCCCCCCCCTCTAGCAAAACTTCACGATCCAACAATATATTCCAAGGACTTAACAATACTGGAACAACAAATAAAATTAAATACACAAATGACCCTGTTGGGCTCACTACAAGCCGAGTTAAACTAGACCAAGGTTGAGCTAGAGACGTACAAGGCTAGGGAGCATGAATGTTTTAAGTCTAGATGAAAGTCTTATCTCAATTCTCCCAATTTTGGGACAACATTCACCAAGCATATCTCCAAGACACTCACCCATGCAGCCGAGGGAGCTACCAGACAATTAAGGGAGGGTGGCTATTTGTCACACAGAACCTCCCCCACAATTCATACATCGTCATCGCCTCAATAGAGAGCTCTCTAAAGACATTTTAAGTGAGTTTGACTAGGGGCATACCCATATTTTTCATGTCATAGCCCCTAATTGGTTGTAAATCATAAATCAAAATGTTAAGATGGTTGAAACGTGCATTGAACATTATTATATTGCATCTATTTTCCTTCACACCTTCAGCTTATCTTCAAAATCATCGGTACTATTAAGCTATTTTTTAATCTGCACCATAGACTGAGTGTGGTAATAATGATAATCTAAGTAATCAACCTTGTAGCACATTTATGAAATAATATTTGAATAACCCCTTTGTTGGTGCAGGGTACTCCAGAGTCGAATATGAGTTTTGATGTTGTCAAAGGTTCAAGTTAAATTTTGTTATGATCTAACAAGTTGACTAAGTGTGCAGGCTATTTACTCAACCGAAAAAGTCTTAGTAGATTGTGAAATATAGGCAGGAATCCCAAGTGGGTCAAGAGGACCTGATACTTGGTAGGGAAGCTCGATAGGTCTGGAGGACCGAAGATCGAGGGAAAGTCCTAGTGAATAGATCTGATGCTAAGCAGCAAAGTCCAAACAGGCCTGGAGGACCAATGTTTAGCAGGTAGGTTGAGGTAAGCAACTGAAGAGGAGTGACAGTGAGGTCGTGTTTCAAAAAGGAATAAACCCTAGGTCGCTCATCCAACTAAAGAAACCGGGAAGGTTTCCAACTTGAGATCAAGACAGTATTACTGTCAAATACTACTCATGCATCATATAATTATGCTAACCTTTATTTTATAGGGATATATACTATTTAACTCTATTTTCTAGGAACTGACCTGATCGGTCGATCGAACAGAGGGATTGATCGACCGAACCAGGTTGACCCAGACCATAGATCATACCAGAACAAAGCAGAGATCGGTCTATGCCTGACCGAACTAGAAGATCAATCGACCGAACCTTAATGATGTGAGATAGATCAAATCAAGCCAAAGCAAAGAAGGAAGTCAGGTTGATCGATTGACCGAACCTGAGGATCGGTCAACCGAACGATCACTATATTTAGGAAGACTTAATGGTGTATCTTGGTGAACAATGAAACTACGCCTATCGGTTGACTGATAAAGGGATCAG
This sequence comes from Zingiber officinale, assembly GCF_018446385.1. Lineage (NCBI taxonomy): Eukaryota > Viridiplantae > Streptophyta > Magnoliopsida > Zingiberales > Zingiberaceae > Zingiber > Zingiber officinale. The sequence continues at coordinate 74,933,417 of NC_055997.1, read as the reverse complement.
TCGATTGAACCATTAACTGCTCATAAATGTGTGAAGATCAAATCTTGGCAAAGAAGGAATGATGCATGTTCAGTCGACCGATAGGAGGTTTGGTCGACCGAATTGATCAGTTGAATGAATGGTTTATCAGTCAACCGATCAAGGATTATATAAGAAGAGCTCGAGGTTAGAGGTAGATCATTAATTTCTAAGTCAACATCTTGCAAAGCTCATGTTCATTCTGCTATTCTGTGCTTCACCTTCACAAGAAAGTTGCTCCATCCAGAAGTGCCGACCAAGCTTCATCTTCTATCCAGTGTTAGTATACTTATTGTTTATGCTTGCTTTGTTTTAATTTACAAAAGATAGTAGTGTGTTACTATCTTACATTCTTCATATTGTATGCATTGCTTCTTTCTGAAGATTTTGGAAAGAAGAATTTTAATGGATTGCCCAAGGATGCGATCAAGAGATCGCGGGTCTTGGAGTAGGAGTCGACCTAGGCTCCGAACCAAGTAATCGAAATGAGTCCTTTATTTTACACTGCACTACTCTTATTTAACGCCTAAAAAGAAAAAAAATTTTAACGTGTGATATTCCCCCCCCCCCCCCCCCCCTCTATCGCTTCTTTTGATCCTTCAATTGGTATCAGAGCCTAGAAGCTCTGAAATTACTTAGCCATTTTTCGAGCAAATTTTAAAAACTTTTTCTTTTTTCCTTATATATTTTTTTTATTTTCTTTTTTCCACACTACTAATCCCAAGATGAGAGTCTTGAAATTTTTTATCTCTTAATTCTTTGATTGCAAGAATGTCAAATTTCTATCAAGAAGGGTACAACACCGTCCACCCTCCACTGTTCAAAGGGGAAAATTTTAGCTACTAGAAGAACAGAATGGAATGCTACCTCAAGTCCGACATCGAACTTTGGTTCACTATACTCAAAGGTTACACTCCTCCGATGGTTGATGGAAAGCCAATAGAACTAGAAGATTGGACTCCCTCGATGATCAAGAAGGCGCGACTAAATTACAAGATAATCAACACCATTCAATGTGGGCTAACCATGGAAGAACTAAACCGAGTTGGGCCATATGAAAATGCAAAAGAACTGTGGAACCATCTGGTAAAGCTACACGAAGGAACTGATGAATCTAAGGTAAATAAGAGAGACTTGCTGTTAAATAACTTATTTAATATTAAAATACTTACTAGAGAAATGACCACGCAACTACACTCTCGACTAAAGGATATTCTCAACGGCCTTTATCTGATCGAATACAACCTAGAGTATTGCGACATGATAAGGTACGCACCGAATGCCTTCCTGAGAAATGCCTTATGGGCATCAATAGTAGATCATACAAAGTTTCAAGGAATCTTTCAATTCTTAAATTGGATAAACTTTTTTTGTGAATTAGAATTACACGAACAATCTAACTTGAGTCAAGTTGAGAAAGGGATTACTTTGTATGCAAGATCCAACAAAGAAACCAAGACCAGAATCAAGAATGAACTAGAAAGTAAGTCTGACTCAAACTCAACCAATGAAAAAGAGCTGGTCAACATAGTCCAAAAACTACTAACAAGAAAGAAGTTTAAAAGGAGCACCAAGAAGGTACCAATCAACCAGACGCAAAACAAATCAAAAATGATTTGTTATGGATGCAACAAGAAGGGGCTTTTCAAAAATGAATGCCCTAATTGGAAGGAGGAAAAACCAAAATCAACAAGAAGGAAGAAGGCCCTTCAAGCAACGTCGGACGAGTCATCCTTTGAGGAGTCCGATGCGGAAGAACTGAAGCACTCGAGCCATCTTGCCCTTATGTAGCTAAGGTTCCTTTTAATTCATTATTTTCTTTTAATAAATTTTTTATTATCTGTTTCTAATTTTTAAGAATTTTTGGACAATATTTTTATAAATTTAAATAATTTATCAGGAGAAAGAGATCGTACTTGACTTACCTTGTCAATCTCATCATCTGAGACTCCCCTTGTAGAGCTATTCTCTTATAACATTGCTCCTACTTCATCGATACTCTCTATGCTTATTTCTGATGAGCTTGCTTTATCACCCTCTTTGTGACTTGTTATCAACGCAAGTTCGGCGTAGGCTTCAATTTCAGATTCTGATGAAGTTTCATCCCATGTCGCCTTTAGGTTCTTGTATCTTTTCTAGGATGGTCTTTTATCCTTACTCTTGTCCTTGCTCTTCAATTTTGAATAGTTATCTTTCATGTGCCCTTCTTCATTGCAGTGGTAGCATCTTACCTTTCTTTTCCTTCTTTTACCCTGCACTTGCTTAAACTTATTAGTTTTAAAGAAACTTTTGAACTTCCTTACCATGAATGTCATTTCGTCATCATCGAGAGAGGTTTCAGATTCTGGTTCATCGACTTTTGCCTTTAGGGCAATGTTCTGCTTCGTCATCATTTTTAGATCTCCATTTCTAGATTTGTGAATTTCAAATATTGAAAGTAACTCCTTTAAATCACTTACCTCTAAGTCCTTAGAGATGAAATATGCATCTACTAAGGTTGACCATTTAGGAGTCCTAGGAAATATATTAAGAGCATACCTTAGCAAATCTCGATTGGTTAACTTTTATCCAAGATTCGTAAGTTCGGTGATTAGTTCCTTGATCCTCGAGTGGAGGTGTGCGACGGTTTCACCTTCTCCCAATCGGAGGTTGCAGATCTGGTTCCAAAGCAGGTCCCGTCTCGCGAGTTTGGCTTTGGACGTACCTTCGTGTAGCTCCAAGAACTTCTCCCAAAGTTCCTTTGTTGATTCATAGGCGCCGATTCTGTTGACTTCTTATGGAGGTAGCACACTCAATTAATAGAATTCAGCTCGTTCATTTGCTACGAAATCTGCTTGCTCCTTCTTGGCCCATTGATATTCTTCTTTTTCCTTCGGTACTTCAAAATTATATTTTAATATTAATAGTAAATCAAAATATGTTTTGAACAATACCTCCATCTTCCTTTTCTAAATCGTGAACTCCCCAAACTCATTTTCTGGCATTCTCGAACAACCTTCTACTTCGGCTTCTCATCCCTCAGAACCACTACGCGCTTTCTTCTTATCCGCCAGCATACTCTTCTATAGCACCTCGTCCCTCAGACGCAACTAGCCCATCGAATCTCTTTCGTGGCATCCTTCTCACTAGTTGCGTCTTTAGCTCAACTTCCTATGCTCCTAAGTTCCTGCACACTTAGACACACAGCGTTAGAACACAAGAAGGAACTTAGGAGCACAAAAATCCAAGCGAAAGATACAGCTAGTAAGAAAGACATCACGGGAGAGAGTCGATGGACTTGGTGCATCTGAAGGATAGGGTGCTGTGGAAGAGTACACTGGCGAACGAGAAGGAAGCACGTGACATTTTCGAGGAATGAGAAGACGGAGCGGAAGCTTGTTCGAGGAGAAAAGAAGCTAAACTACTTTATGGAAGGCTCCTTCCATGACTTGGAAGACGCCTTCGATGAACAATGTGAAGGCGCCTTCTATGAACAGTGCTAAGGCACCTTCAATGGCTTGAAGGTGTCTTCCCAGTGACCGTTGGCAAAGATAAAACTTTATCTTTGCATGGATAAAATTGCCACGCTAGAGGCATCTTCCACCCTATGGAAGGCGTCTTCCAGCCTCGGATAGAATTTTGCAGGGGATATAAAAAGACCCTAGAGCTTGGAATAATTTAACAACTCTTGTATTGATTTCCTAACACATTTCTGAGTGTTCAACGAGTATAATACGCTTCTCCTCCTACACGAAGGAGATCTTTTCAGTGCTTTCTTATATCTTGGATTAACAACCACCTAGATTGTAACCAAGTAACTCCTTAGTGCTTTTAATTTATTAGTTGTTTAATTTTCTTTTTATAAGTGCGCTACTAATCTGAGTTGAAAAATCGAGAAGAGTTTTTGTTTTATTTTTCAACAGGCAATTCACCCCCTCTTACCGGCCCGACCTGTTCCAAAAAGTGTTATCAGAGCAAGGTTACTTCAGAGAGACTAACCGCCAATTGAAGCACAAGAGATGGCCGGACCGAGCATTAACCCACCTAAGTTTGAGGGGGAGTTCGTAATTTGGAAGAAAAATATGGAGGTAATCTTTAAGACCAATTTTGATTTATCACTAATTATGAAATTTAGTTTTGAAGCAGCAGAAGGTAAAGAAGAATACTAAAGGACTAAGAAGGAGCAAGCTGAGTTCGTGGCAAATGGCAAAACAGAGTTTTATCTGCTGAATATCTTACTGCCACAAGAAGTCAACTGAATCGGATCCTACGAGTTAGCCAAGGAGCTCTAGGAGAAATTCCTAGAACTGCATGAAGGGATCTCAGAGGTAAAACTTGTGAGACGGGATTTTCTCTAGAACTAGATCATCAACATTAAATTAGAAGAAGGTGAAATCGTTGCACACCTTCACTTAAGAATAAAAGAACTCATCACCGAACTGACGAATCTCGGAGAAAAGATAACCAACCAAGATTCGCTAAGATATGCACTAACGTATTTTCTAGGACTACTGAATGGGCATCATTAGTAGATGCTTATTATATATCTAAGGATCTAGAAGTAAGTACCCTAGAAGAATTGTTTTCAATTTTTAAAGTTCATGAAATGAGATGTGCAAATCTGAAGAAGGATCCCAAGCACAACATCGTCTTAAAAGTAAAAATAGACGAACCAGATTATGAATCTTCTCTCGATGATGACAAAATGGTGTTCATGGTAAGGAAGTTTAAAAATTTATTTAAACCTAATAAATTTAATCAAGTGCAGAGTAAAAGAAGAAAAAAGAAAGGTAAGATGCTACCACTGCAATGAAGAAGGGCATGTGAAAGATAACTACCTAAAATTGAAAAGCAAGGATAAGAACAAGAAGCCAGCCCCAAACAAGTATAAAAATCTAAAGGCAACATGGGACGAAACGTCATCTGAATCAGAAATCGAAGCTCTCACCAGACTTGAGCCAGTGGCAAGTCACCAAGAAGATAAAGACAAAGCAAACTCGTCCAAAATGAGCATCAAGAGCATCGATGAAGGGGGAGCGACATCAAAAGACAACAATACTTTAGGGGGAGTTTCAGATTACGGGATCGACAAGATAAGTTAGGTACGGTCTCTACCTCCTAATAAATTATTTCAGTTTGTAAAGATGTTATCAAAAAATTTCTGTAAATTAGAAAAATAAAATGACAAATTATAAGAAATTCTAGCAATATTTTGTCAATTAGAAGACTTCGACAAGATAAAAATTGAAAATGAAAAATTAAAAGCAGAAATAGAAGAGTTAAAAAAGCATGCATGCTCACATATTCAACAAGTTAGAAGATCTAATGGATTAAATTAGCACTTTAAATACCAGAAGTGTCAAATTAGAAAAATATCACAAAAATATGTTCCTAAGATATTTTTGATTAATACTATAGGAAGGAATCTATTTTGGGTTCTAAAATTATATTTAGGTTAATTTTTTTTACATGCCCTATTTTTTTCTTAATTAAAATTTTTGAAAGTTAGACCTAAGGCTTTCAAAAAAAATTAAATATTTAATTTCTTTAAAATGCTTTGTCTAGAAGTAGTCGTTGTTCCAATAACCAAGAAGGCATAGCACCTCGCCACAATCTGGAAGTCGATTACTTATAATTGACTCGGCTATAATTTCTGGCGAGTTGTGATAGCATTTTTATAACCAGGGAGCTATAATTTCTGGATTGTTTTGAGTTGTGATAGCATGTTCACTTATAACCCGGCTAATCACTCGAGAGTCTAGGACAGACCCGGTCTGAACCCCGGGGGTTATAATGTGTAAGAGATTTTTGGATGAATTTATCTGTATTCTCATTAAATGTAGAATTTTAACATAATACATGAATAAATTACATGTGTACTTTTTAGGCCCTATAAGGCTATAGACGATTTACACTCCAGGGTCTTGCCAATCTTTTCTCTTCTGTGTCTTCTAGATAATAGGAGCCCGAGGTGAGCTGTTGTACCACATTAAATGGTCCTCTTTATTGTGGCTCCAACTTGTTGACTTCCCTGACTAGTTTGATCCACTTCCAGACCAGATTGCCAACCCAACAAAAATCAGGGGATAACTCTTCGATTGTAATTTTACCTCATTCTTTGATGGGATGGCATTAGCCGCACGACTGCCTTGTCTCTGCCTTCTTTTATCAAATCGAGCTTTGTAAAGTGTCGGTTATCATTATCTTCGTCGTACAACCGCCTCTGATCATACTCTATACCAATTTCAACTGGGATTACTACTTCTCCATCATAAATTAGGTGAAAAGGGTAATACCTGTCGCTTCTCGAGGGGTTGTATGATATGCTCACAGTACGTTGGGTAATTCATCAACCCAACTCCTTCCAACATGGTCAACTTGATTCTGAGCCCTCTGATAATTTCTCTATTTGTTACTTTTGCCTGGCCATTACTTTAGGGATAAGGTACAGAGTGAAGGTCTATATGATGCCATAGGTTAAACACTATTCTCAGATTTTTTTTATCTTGGAACTGCCTTCCATTATCTGACACCAGTTTGTGTGGGACACCAAATCTGTAGATGATATGCTGTCATAAGAATTTGATAATTATTTGTTCAGTTATTTTAGCCAATGGCTCAGCCTCCACCCATTTTGAGAAATAATCACTACCACTATCAAGATTTTTCTCTGGGTGGATGTCAAGGGAAAAGACCTCACTATATCCATAGCCCATTAATCAAAGGGGCAGGAGACAATGAAAGTTTTTAGCAACTTCATGGGGTGATGTGGAATATTCTGGTGTTTGTGATAGGATAAGCAAATTCTTACTAGTTGAGCTACACCAACTTGCAAAGTAGGCCAAAAATACCTAGCTAGTAAAATCTTCCAAGCAAGGGATCAGCCACCTGCATGACTTCCACATGAGCCCTAATATACTTTCTACAAAATGTATTGAACATCATCTAGCCAAATACACTTAAGCAATGGACATGAGAAAGCCCTTTTGTAAAGATGATCACCAATCATAGTAAATCGACCGACTCTTTGCTTAATCATGCGTGCCTATTCTCCATCTGTTAGTAAAATGTCTTGTTGTAAAAACAAAATTATGGGTGTTCTCCAATCGCTTTGCAACTCAAGGTCGGCTTGTCTTTCAATGCAAGCTACCAGCAGTATTTGCTTCACCAACTGGTTTATGGTCCAAGGGATTATGGTGGAAGCCAACTTGGCCAGGTCATCTGTCGGTTGATTTTCTGATCGAGGAATCTTCTGGATAATTACCTCTTGGAACTCTGCTCTATGTTTTTCAAAGGCTTCGGCATAGAGCTTCAGCTACTCATTATTAATTTTGAAGTTACATAATAACTTCTATGCAGCTAATTGAGAGTCAGAATAAATTAAAACTCGAGCAGCGCCCACACGTCGGGTGGCTTACAGGCCGGCTATTAATGCTTCATATTCAGCCTCATTGTTGGTGGCCCGATAATTTAGTCAAATGGATAGTTGCATTCTATTTTCTTAGGGTGACACCATAAGAATACCTATTCCACTGTCTTGTCAAGTGGTTGACCTATCCACATATAATTTGTAGATTTCTTCCAGCTCAGGGTTTTGCACCTCTATTAGGAAGTCTGCTAAAGCTTGAGCCTTAATGGCTACTCAAAGTTGATATTATATATCATACTCACTAACCTCAGTGATACATTTGATCAACCTTCCAAAGGCTTCAGGATTGACAAGTACTCGGCCCAAAGTGCTATAGTAAGTATTATGATCAGATGGGAAAGGAAATAGGGGCGTAACCTCCATGCCACCAAGACCAATTCATATGCTAATTTTTCGAGTGCGGTGTAATGACACTCGGCTCCTTTTAATAAATAGCTTAAAAAGTACACAAGCTATTGCTCTCTTTCCTCCTGCCTCACTAGTACTAACCCGACTGCATGGTTATTAGCTGACAAATACACCCATAAAGTTTCACCCGCTATTGGCTTGGCGTGTATAGGTAGGGCGGCCAAGTAATTCTTCAGTTCCTCAAAAGCTTTATCACAATCGATATTCCATTGGAATTTAGTCACCTAGCGAAGTATCTTGAAAAAAGACAAGCTTCGATCGGCTGACCGGGAGATAAAGCAAGAAAGGGCGGTGATCCAACCGGTCAGTGTTTGTGCCTCCTTAAGATTGCATGGAGGAGCCATGTCTTGAAGCGCCTGAACCTTACTTGGATTGACTTCTATCTCCCACTTGGTCACAATGTATCATAGGAATTTCTAGCTCTTGGCCCTGAACAAGCACTTACTAGGATTGAGCTTTAGTCTGTACTACCTTAAAGTATAGCAAGTCTCCTCCACGTTAGCATACAGATCGGTTGTCTAGAGGGACATGATAAGGATATCATCCATGTATACTTCCATATTCCGCTCGATTTGCTTCCGGAATACTTTGTTCATGAGTCATTGGTATGTAGCTCATGCATTCTTTAGTTCAAATGACATAACGTTACAGCAATAAGTACCCTCAATAGTTATGAAATTGACCTTCTCTTGGTCATCCTTGGCGAGCAGAACTTGTTGATATCCTTGATATGAGTCCAACATTTAGATAAATTCACATCTGGAGGTGGAATCCACCACTTTGTCGATGCGAGACAATGGATAATAATCTTTTGGGCATGCCTTGTTAAAATCTCTGAAATTGATGCAAACCCTCCACTTATTTCCTGATTTAGACACCAAGACAACATTGACTAATCAACTTGGAAATTAGACTTCGCGAATGTAGCCTGCCTTTAGTAATTTGTCCACCTCCCCTTTGATGATCTTATTCTGATTGGCCCCAAAATCTCGCTTTCTTTGGTTGACTGACCAAGCTTCTGGGTATACATGAAGTACATGTTCCATGACCATTGGTGACACCCCAGTCACTTCTTCGGGTGTCCAAGCAAAAAACAACATTGTTACATGTAAGGCACGCAACAAGATCTATTTTAAGTTCTTGAGGTAGGTCAGCAGCCACTTGCATAATAGCTTCTAATCAGCCTGGTCAAATCTGGACTTCCTCTTTTTCTTTGTACACCAAGGTGGGTGGTACCTCCCGGATGGTGTTGACCTCCATCCGCTGCATCTTCTGTGTGGAGTGGGTCTCAGTTTTTATTATATCAACATAGTATATATGTGCCGCTAGTTGATCTCCTCTGACTTCTCTGACTTGATCATCCATGGGGAACTTTATTTTCTGGCAGAAGGTGGAGACTACTACCCAAAACTCATTCAGGGATGAGCGGCCCAAAATGACATTGTAGGTCGAGGGCGCGTCCACTACTATGAAGGTCGAGGGCACGCCCACTACTATGAAGGTCGATTAGCGCGTCCTCACTAGGGGCTCCTCTCCTGAAGATATGATCAACTTTATTTGACCGAGCGGTTGAACCTCATTACTCGTGAATCCATATAATGGAGTTGCCATGGGTTGAAGCTCACTCGAGTCTATATGTAATTGATTGAACGCTTGTTTGAAAATGATATTAACAGAGCTACCTGTGTCAACAAAAGTACGGGAGATATCATAATTGGTTATAACAACCTTAATTATTAATGCATCATCATGGGGTATTTCTACCCCCTCTAGATCCTTAGGTTCGAAGCTAATTTTGAGCCTAGCTACATGCTCTGTGCTGTAACCCACCGCATGAATCTCCAAACGTCGAGCATGTAACTTTTTTGCTCGGTTGGAGTCTCCATCGGTCGAATCTCCAACTATCATGTTGATGTTGCCCCGGATGACATTGTTACAATTCTCCTCCAGTCGAGTTGGTAGCTTTGGTTGGACCTAGGCTGGAGCTTGCTCCCAGTCTGCTGGCGGTGGAGGTGTTCTTTAGCGCTACCCTGCCTCTCGTCGATTTCTCCTGGGCGTCCTGTTCGGCTTGCGATAAGGGCAATGATTGGGTGACAGAGAGCACTGGCAGAATCTCTTATCATTGTTTTGATGATTTACAAGACTATAACAGTCCTCTGTATCATGGGTAGCGGATCGGTGGTATGTGCACCATCACCGTGGGGCTTCCCGAGGGGACTCGAGATATCTTTCCCGCTTAACTTCCACATGTTGTATTGCCTGAGACCATGGTTCTTGATGTCAAGGTTGAGGACCCGTTCAGCGTTCCCTGGGCGGAGGAGCAGGTAAGGCTCGGTGCTCGGTCGTCGGAGCTAGACCCGGTGTAGTGATCTCTTTCCTTCGAGTGGCTTGCGCCTCTTTGATATTGATGAATTCAGTCGTCCGGTCTAGTAAATGATCAAAGTTCCTTGGAGGTCTTCTAACTAAAGAGACGAAGACATCATTATTATTGAGCCCTTGGAAAAAGGCACTCACCAAAATCTCGGTAGTGGTTGTAGGGACGCCCATGGCAACTTGATTGAATTTTTTTAATGTAAGCTCTAAGTGACTCCTTAGGCACTTGTTTGAGTGAGAAGAGGATTAGGGGAGTCTTTTGGTAGCATTGACTACTGGTAAAGTGATGGAGGAAAACCTTGTGGAAATCCTTGAAATTGTGAATGGATTCAGCCAGTAGTCACTTAAACCACCTTTGTGTCGAGCCACCGAATATAGTGAGGAACACTTGGTACTTTACCCTATCGGTAAATTGATGGAGCAGAGCAGTGTGCTCAAATTTAAAGAGATGATTATCACGGTCAATCAACCTTGAATATTCACCTATTGCCAAAGTTTGATAATGCTTCGGTAGCTTATCTTCTAATACCTTTTGAGAGAATAGGATACTAATTTCTTTAGGGGAGCTACATCTTGTTGGAGCCTTCCCTCTGCCTTCTTCTCGGACAGGCGCTTCTCTAGAGGATTCTTGATGTAGTCCTCCTTGGCCCAAGTGCTCAAGTGGCGTGCGAAAGAGCACTCAATGGCGTGGAAACGGTGAGTGGGATGCCCGTGGCAGAGGAACTAGGCCTTCCTCCCCAACTCCTCTCACCCTCTGATGGGTTGTTGTTGACACCACCGGATTGGTTGGCGGTAAGGTGCCATCGGTAGCCACTTATTATTACTGTTGTTACAATAATTTTTATGCTCGGGCATTGATGAGCAGATCCAAGTCTTCTTGTGTCAGGGTAACAATGGCAAGTCTTTCATCTTCTTCCATCTCTGATTTTCAAATTCAAGCGAGAGTTCCCACAGATAATGCCAAAAATTTGATCATATATGAAAACTGCAGAGATGACACACTGGGTACGGTGGATCGATGGTTGACTGGTAGAAGACCTTTTACTCCACGGAAGAGCTTCCTTCTGCTCATGTACACACGGAGACGAGCCAACAAAACTTCAACGCCCAGAAACCAGGGGGAGTCCCTGGTGAAGGCCCTCCGATGCTCAAGTCAGTACAAGTCCGGATGGGTGAATGAAGAACCATAAGGAATGTGCGCCTGAGAGTAGAGTTGAAGATGTTAGAGAGCATACCTTCATTACAGAGAGAACTCCCCCTTTATATACTATCTCTCAGAACCTCCATAATCATGAGGTGACAATGTGTGTCAGAGTTTGTTAGGCAATGTGTTATAATTGTTCGAGGAATTTTTCTTTTACCCATATGTGCATCTCGTTTGTTGTTTATAGCTTCTGTTAACGCTGGGGTTGATGAGAAAATTATATTGTCATAAATGGTCTACTGATGGGAGACACGATGGCCCCCAAAGAAGTTTCCAGAAGAATATTCTCTGACACATAGTTGTTATTCTAATAGATTGTCAGGATATTATCTGCTAAGTATATCTCAGCCACTCCTTAAGGTCAGTTATCTCTACTGACCTGCTTGATTACACTTTGTATAGTCTGCTCTATTATATATTGCATTGCATGCATCTTGGTCGGCCCATAAGGTCAACCGCCTTTATACCTATCTCGATATTAAGCCACTCAGTTATGTTCTGTATATCATTGGGACCTTCATTCAGAGAATAATGTAATGCCCTGTTCATGCTAGGAATCCATTTGAGAAATAATATAATGCCCCATGGTTCCTGGAAGTTCATATGGCAACCTATGCTTTGCTAGAAATCCGCTCGGGTAGTGATATGAGGATAAATACTTCAAAACGGGCTAGTCTTTTATCCGACCGGATGTGCATAGAGAGATCTATGATCCTCGGGGAGGCTAACCCATACTCTAGTCAACCCTATGACTGGTTAATTATGAGATGGCTCGGACATCTCGGTCGGCCTAGGAGGTCTGCAGCCATGGCTCGTCAATTACGAGATGGCTCGTACATCCCGTCTGTCCAAGGAGGTCGGCCGCCATGAAACCCGGTCGACCATTAAACGACCGGACGTGTTATCTCTTAGGCAAGGTACCAGGCTATATATGTTTGACCGATTGAAGGGTTTGTTGGCCTTTATTCGCTCGATTAATAATCCCGTCAGGCTGGACCTAAGAGCCCTAATGTTGGATAATTGACGAAGTTAGATGAGGGAAGTTTTTCTTTCATTAACTTTGACATCCACATCATCTTGACCTTGACCTGCCACGTCATCCCCTGGGTCCACTCGTCATAATCCGTATCAGGTGATGTGACTATCTTATATAGCAAAAATATAATGATTGGGCATTTTCCTTACTGAGATATGATATTCAATTAATAAAAAGAGAATATAATCTTTGTGATATTATAAAAAGGATCTCATACTCATGGGTAAAGGTACTCTCACTTACGCACGCACATTATGCATCTCTACCCTTGCTATTGTTCATATGCTTCTCTCTTGTATACTAACTTGAGTATCGGAGTGGTTGAGTCAAGACATCCTTGGCTTCCCTTATAACACTTTGTCTCCCATTTCTTCCTTTCAGGATAGTGCTTCAGTTGATTTGGCTCTTTTCTCACTTTTTCTTGAAGCTTAGTGACTTAGTCAACACAGAAGTCAGCTTACTGGTGGCTCACCCGTCAACGATCTTAGATAGGAGACATTGAGATGGATAACACTAGAAAACCTCTCATCATCACCATGACCCAAGAAGATTTTAACCAGCTGGTCGCCGCCAAGGTGCAAGAGGCATTGCAAAGGCAGCAAATTAAATAGCGAACGCCTTCAAAGATACCCTTGGTATCAACTGATGTACCCTAAGTGCCTTGCCACTGCTGACTGAAATCCCTAGGACTTTTGTGAGGCTCGAGCACTCGCTGGAGTCCTTTGCAAGGGAGACGCCTCCCCAAGACCCTTGTGAGACAAAGCCCAGCTACCATCAACTCAAAGGATTCTCGGGTACTCCTTTCTCTTGGAGCATCTTTGAAGATAGATTGCCTCATCCCATTACAAATAGAAGAATATACAAGAGCAATAGATTCAGAAAATTACCTACTTAGACATGAAATGGTGACTAAAGGTTAATTCTCAAGAACTAAAGTCTTATGTCTCTGTACCTATATTTAACTTCCTCCGAGGACATGAAATGGCTAGTATTTTTGGCAATACTCTCAGACTCGAGACAATATAATTCGACCAACTACAGATTGCTTCTATTCGATCATCTTCAAAAACTTTAATAATACATTCTTACATCGACATTCGAAAATACCAGAGACTACATTCATACCCCACTTTATCAACAATCAGAAAAACCACAAAAGAATTTTTTTTTCATAAAATGAAGTACTCGAAATATCAAAAAAGGATATTTTTTTTATAAAATGGAGTACTCATTTTGATCATTTTTAATATATAATATTTTTTTAATAATAATAAAAATAAAGGAGGGAGTACTCGGCTCAACCCGAAGCCACCAACGTCGATCATCCTACACCCTTTTCAACATTCACTACAAAAAAACAGTCTATTAGGGACGACAGTTTGTAACGAATTTAAAATTTGTTCCAAATTTTCCAACAAAATTTGCAACAAAATAATAAATTGTTCCGAATTAGCAACAAATTTACCAACAAAATAAATTCGTTGCAAATTAGCAACAAAAGATAATTTGTCGCTAATTTTGTTGCAAGTTAGCAACAAAAAATAAAATTTGTTGCAAATTTTGCAACGAATATTTTGTTCGTTGCAAATATTTGCAACGAATATTTTATTCGTTGCAAATTTTTGCAACGAATAGTATTTTCGTCGCAAATATTGCAACGAAACTATTATTTGTTGGAAATTCCCGACAAATATATAATTCATCGCAAGTTTACCGCAAAAATTTGAGGGTAGAGTTTCCAACGAATCTTAAATTCGTTGGAAATGTTTCCAACAAATAGGTAGATTCGTTGGAAATATTTCCAACGAATCTGCCACTACATTGGAAATTGCCAACGAATCGCAGATTCGTTGGAAATTGCCAACGAATCGCAGATTCGTTGGAAAGTATACTGTGATTTAAAAACCCGTTTGACCAACCTAGAGACCTCGGAATCGGATGAAACAAGTTCCTATGTGCCCCTCTTGGTCTCCTGATTCTATAGATGACCTCAAATATTTTTTTGAATTAAGATAAATTTTTAACATCAAGGTCAATTGGATGAATTTGAATTTGAGCATGAAAGTGTTAGAGTTTTAAATCAAAATGGAGTTTAGTTGAACTTGGTGGATTTAAAAAATGATGTTCGAGTGCTCAGAACGAGGGGAAATCAGTTTGTTGGGGAGCGTAAAGTTCTCGTGATTATATCCATGAATTAAAAATAATTACGGAGCTAATTTATTTTGATTTGTGAATTTTTAAACTTGAATTTAATTTTTCCAACACATTGGGGATTGAAAAAATAAAGGAAAAAAATATGAAGTAAGAAAAATATTTGACGACACATATGAAGTCAGGATAAATAGAGGAGCACACAGGAACCGGTTTCATCCAATTCGGAGGTCTCTAGGTCGGTCAACCATTATTTTAAGAATAGGAAGGGTTTCCAACGAATCTGAAATTCGTTGGAAATTTCCAACGAAATGGCAGATTCGTTGGAAACATTTCCAATGAATCTTCCAATTCGTTGGAAATTTCCAACGAATCGCAGATTCGTTGGAAAGTATGCTGTGATTTAAAAATCTGTTTGACCGACCTAGAGACCTCGGAATCGGATGAAACAAGTTTCTATGTGCTCCTCTTGGTCTACTGATTCTATAGATGGCCTCAAATATTTTTTTTGAATTAAGATAAATTTTTAACATCAAGGTCAATTGGATGAATTTGAATTTGAGCATGAAAGTGTTAGAGTTTTAAATCAAAATTGAGTTTAGTTGAACTTGGTGGATTTAAAAAATGATGTTCGAGTGCTCAGAACGAGGGGAAATTAGTTTGTTGGGGAGCGTAAGGTTCTCGTGATTATATCTATGAATTAAAAATAATTACGGAGCTAATTTATTTTGATTTGTGAATTTTTAAACTTGAATTTAATTTTTCCAACACATTGGGGGTTGAAAAAATAAAGGAAAAAATATATAAAGTAAAAAAAATATTTGACGACACATATGAAGTCAGGATAAATAGAGGAGCACACAAGAACTGGTTTCATCCAATTCGGAGGTCTCTAGGTCGGTCAACCATTATTTTAAGAATAGGAAGGGTTTCCAACGAATCTGAAATTCGTTGGAAATTTCCAACGAATCCAACGAAATGGCAGATTCGTTGGAAACATTTCCAACGAATCTGCCAATTCGTTGGAAAGTATGCTGTGATTTAAAAATTCGTTTGACCGACCTAGAGACCTCGGAATCGGATGAAACAAGTTCCTATATGCTCCTCTTGGTCTCCTGATTCTATAGATGGTCTCAAATATTTTTTTTGAATTAAGATAAATTTTTAACATCAAGGTCAATTGGATGAATTTGAATTTGAGCATGAAAGTGTTAGAGTTTTAAATCAAAATTGAGTTTAGTTGAACTTGGTGGATTTAAAAAATGATGTTCGAGTGCTCAGAACGAGGAGAAATCAGTTTGTTGGGGAGCGTAAGGTTCTCGTGATTATATCCATGAATTAAAAATAATTACGGAGCTAATTTATTTTGATTTGTGACATTTTAAACTTGAATTTAATTTTTCCAACACATTGGGGGTTGAAAAAATAAAGGAAAAAATATATAAAGTAAAAAAAATATTTGACGACACATATGAAGTTAGGATAAATAGAGGAGCACACAGGAACTGGTTTCATCCAATTCGGAGGTCTCTAGGTCGGTCAACCGTTATTTTAAGAATAGGAAGGGTTTCCAACGAATCTGAAATTCGTTGGAAATTTCCAACGAAATGGCAGATTCGTTGGAAATGAAAGTATGCTGTGATTTAAAAATCCGTTTGACATACCTAGGGACCTCGGAATTGGATGAAACAAGTTCCTATGTGCTCCTCTTGGTCTCCTGATTCTATAGATGGTCTCAAATATTTTTTTTGAATTAAGATAAATTTTTAACATCAAGTTCAACTGGATGAATTTGAATTTGAGCATGAAAGTGTTAGAGTTTTAAATCAAAATTGAGTTTAGTTGAACTTGGTAGATTTAAAAAATGATGTTCGAGTGCTCAGAACTAGGGGAAATCAGTTTGTTGGGGAGCGTAAGGTTCTCGTGATTATATCCATGAATTAAAAATAATTACGGAGCTAATTTATTTTGATTTGTGAATTTTTAAACTTGAATTTAATTTTTCCAACACATTGGGGGTTGAAAAAATAAAGGAAAAAATACATAAAGTAAAAAAAAATATTTGACGACACATATGAAGTCAGGATAAATAGAGGAGCACACAGGAACCAGTTTCATCCAATTCGGAGGTCTCTAGGTCGGTCAACCGTTATTTTAAGAATAGGAAGGGTTTCCAACGAATCGCAGATTCGTTGGAAAGTATGCTGTGATTTAAAAATCCGTTTGACCGACCTAGATACCTCAGAATCGGATGAAACAAGTTCCTATGTGCTCCTCTTGGTCTCCTGATTCTATAAATGGTCTCAAATATTTTTTTTGAATTAAGATAAATTTTTAACATCAAGGTCAATTGGATGAATTTGAATTTGAGCATCAAAGTGTTAGAGTTTTAAATCAAAATTAAGTTTAGTTGAACTTGGTGGATTTAAAAAATGATGTTCGAGTGCTCAGAACGAGGGGAAATCAGTTTGTTGGGGAGTGTAAGATTCTCATGATTATATCCATGAATTAAAAATAATTACGGAGCTAGTTTATTTTGATTTGTGAATTTTTAAACTTGAATTTAATTTTTCCAACACATTGGGGGTTGAAAAAATAAAGGAAAAAATATATAAAGTAAAAAAATATTTGACGACACATATAAAGTCAGGATAAATAGAGGAGCACACAGGAACCAGTTTCATCCAATTCGGAGGTCTCTAGGTCGGTCAACCGTTATTTTAAGAATAGGAAGGGTTTCTAACGAATCTGAAATTCGTTGGAAATTTCCAACGAAATGGCAGATTCGTTGGAAACATTTCCAACGAACCTGCCATTTCGTTGGAAATTTCCAACGAATCTGCCATTTCGTTGGAAATTTCCAACGAATCGCAGATTCGTTGGAAAGTATGCTGTGATTTAAAAATTCGTTTGACCGACCTAGAGACCTCGGAATCGGATGAAACAAGTTCCTATATGCTCCTCTTGGTCTCCTGATTCTATAGATGGTCTCAAATATTTTTTTTGAATTAAGATAAATTTTTAACATCAAGGTCAATTGGATGAATTTGAATTTGAGCATGAAAGTGTTAGAGTTTTAAATCAAAATTGAGTTTAGTTGAACTTGGTGGATTTAAAAAATGATGTTCGAGTGCTCAGAACGAGGAGAAATCAGTTTGTTGGGGAGCGTAAGGTTCTCGTGATTATATCCATGAATTAAAAATAATTACGGAGCTAATTTATTTTGATTTGTGACATTTTAAACTTGAATTTAATTTTTCCAACACATTGGGGGTTGAAAAAATAAAGGAAAAAATATATAAAGTAAAAAAAATATTTGACGACACATATGAAGTTAGGATAAATAGAGGAGCACACAGGAACTGGTTTCATCCAATTCGGAGGTCTCTAGGTCGGTCAACCGTTATTTTAAGAATAGGAAGGGTTTCCAACGAATCTGAAATTCGTTGGAAATTTCCAACGAAATGGCAGATTCGTTGGAAATGAAAGTATGCTGTGATTTAAAAATCCGTTTGACATACCTAGGGACCTCGGAATTGGATGAAACAAGTTCCTATGTGCTCCTCTTGGTCTCCTGATTCTATAGATGGTCTCAAATATTTTTTTTGAATTAAGATAAATTTTTAACATCAAGTTCAACTGGATGAATTTGAATTTGAGCATGAAAGTGTTAGAGTTTTAAATCAAAATTGAGTTTAGTTGAACTTGGTAGATTTAAAAAATGATGTTCGAGTGCTCAGAACTAGGGGAAATCAGTTTGTTGGGGAGCGTAAGGTTCTCGTGATTATATCCATGAATTAAAAATAATTACGGAGCTAATTTATTTTGATTTGTGAATTTTAAACTTGAATTTAATTTTTCCAACACATTGGGGTTGAAAAAATAAAGGAAAAAAATACATGAAGTAGAAAAAATATTTGACGACATATATGAAGTCAGGATAAATATAGGAGCACACAGGAACCGGTTTCATCCAATTCGGAGGTCTCTAGGTCGGTCAACCGTTATTTTAAGAATAGGAAGGGTTTCCAACGAATCTGAAATTCGTTGGAAAGTATGCTGTGATTTAAAAATCCGTTTGACCGACCTAGAGACCTCGGAATCGGATGAAACAAGTTCCTATGTGCTCCTCTTGGTCTCCTGATTCTATAGATGGTCTCAAATATTTTTTTTGAATTAAGATAAATTTTTAACATCAAGGTCAATTGGATGAATTTGAATTTGAGCATCAAAGTGTTAGAGTTTTAAATCAAAATTAAGTTTAGTTGAACTTGGTGGATTTAAAAAATGATGTTCGAGTGCTCAGAACGAGGGGAAATCAGTTTGTTGGGGAGCGTAAGATTCTCATGATTATATCCATGAATTAAAAATAATTACGGAGCTAGTTTATTTTGATTTGTGAATTTTTAAACTTGAATTTAATTTTTCCAACACATTGGGGGTTGAAAAAATAAAGGAAAAAATATATAAAGTAAAAAAATATTTGACGACACATATAAAGTCAGGATAAATAGAGGAGCACACAGGAACCAGTTTCATCCAATTCGGAGGTCTCTAGGTCGGTCAACCGTTATTTTAAGAATAGGAAGGGTTTCTAACGAATCTGAAATTCGTTGGAAATTTCCAACGAAATGGCAGATTCGTTGGAAACATTTCCAACGAACCTGCCATTTCGTTGGAAATTTCCAACGAATCTGCCATTTCGTTGGAAATTTCCAACGAATCGCAGATTCGTTGGAAAGTATGCTGTGATTTAAAAATCCGTTTGACCGACCTAGAGACCTCGGAATCGGATGAAACAAGTTCCTATGTGCTCCTCTTGGTCTCCTGATTCTATAGATGGTCTCAAATATTTTTTTTTGAATTAAGATAAATTTTTAACATCAAGGTCAATTGGATGAATTTGAATTTGAGCATGAAAGTGTTAGAGTTTTAAATCAAAATTGAGTTTAGTTGAACTTGGTGGATTTAAAAAAATGATGTTCGAGTGCTCAGAACGAGGGGAAATCAGTTTGTTGGGGAGCGTAAGGTTCTCGTGATTATATCCATGAATTAAAAATAATTACGGAGCTAATTTATTTTGATTTGTGAATTTTTAAACTTGAATTTAATTTTTCCAACACATTGGGGGTTGAAAAAATAAAGGAAAAAATATATAAAGTAAAAAAAATATTTAACGACACATATGAAGTCAGGATAAATAGAGGAGCACACAGGAACCGGTTTCATCCAATTCGGAGGTCTCTAGGTTGGTCAACCGTTATTTTAAGAATAGGAAGGGTTTCCAACGAATCTGAAATTCGTTGGAAATTTCCAACGAATCGCAGATTCGTTGGAAAGTATGCTGTTATTTAAAAATCCGTTTGACCGACCTAGAGACCTCGGAATCGGATGAAACAAGTTCCTAAGTGCTCCTCTTGGTCTCCTGATTCTATAGATGACCTCGAATATTTTTTTGAATTAAGATAAATTTTTAACATCAAGGTCAATTGGATGATTTTGAATTTGATCATGAAAGTGTTAGAGTTTTAAATCAAAATGTAGTTTAGTTGAACTTGGTGGATTTAAAAAATGATGTTCAAATTCTTAGAATGAGGAGAAATTAGTTTGTTGGGGAGCGTAAGGTTCTCGTGATTATATCCATGAATTAAAAAAAATTACGGAGCTAATTTATTTTGATTTGTGAATTTTTAAAATTGAATTTAATTTTTCCAACACATTGGGGGTTGAAAAAATAAAGTTAAAAATTATTTGACGACACATATGAAGTCAGGATAAATAGAGGAGCACATAGGAACTGGTTTCATCCAATTCGGAGGTCTCTAGGTTGGTCAACCATGATTTTAATAATAGGAAGGGTTTCCAACGAATTTCAAATTTGTTGGAAATTTCCAACGAATTGCGGATTCGTTGGAAACATTTCCAACGAATTTGCCAATTCGTTCGAATTTTCCAACGAATTGTAGATTCGTTGCAAATATCCAACAAATAATATTTTTGTTGGAAATTTGTTGGAAGATCCCTAATTACATATCCATACCCGGCCCGATCCCTTCTCCTCACATCTTCTCTTGACCTAATTTTCCTTGACGGCGGCTGCGGCGATTTTTTCACTTCTCTGGACTGGTAAGCCACCTCTTCTTCTTTTTTTCCCGATCTCGCTGCGTCTCTTTTTTTCCCGATCTCGCGGCGTCGCCTTGCCGCTCGTGGCGTCGCGTGGCCGGTCGCGCCAGGTCGGTCGCGCCCTCGCCTGGCCGCGAGCGGCCGCGCCTGGACGCGAGCGGCCGCGCCTCTACGCGAGCGGCCGCCCCCTCCCGTGGCCGGTCGCGGCCGCGCCTGGACGCGAGCGGCTGCGCCTGGCCGCGACCGGCCGCGACTGGTGCCTGGTCGCCAGTGGCCGTGAGTGGCTGCGAACGGCGGCGATTGCAGCTCACGGCGGTCCCTGGTAGCTCAAGGCGGCGTCTAGCCCCTCGCGCCGGCGCCTGGCCTTAGCGCCGCTGCCTGGCCGCTCTCGCAGCTTCCTGGCTGCTCTCAACGGCGGTGAGGGTGGCCACTAGCAGCCTCCCTGTCCACTGTCGGCATAGGATCGCTGATGGTGGCCTCACCTAGCTGCTGTTTGGCGTTGGTGATCCCGCTGGCGGCGTAGGCTGGCCACTGGCGACTGATGCTGTCCGCTAGCAGTTGATAACATTGGGTGACCTCTGTTTGTAAATCGACAGGTCATTGTTTGATGTTAACTAGTTGTTCTCGATCTTGGTTGGTCGTGGGTTGTCTGTGCGTTACAATGGCACAGCTGTCCGGGGGTCAATGCCTTGCCGTTGGGGCCAAGAATATATTTGATAATTTCTAGACTTTTTTATTTTATTGTAAACTTAATATTATTGTTTGTGCAGGTTTGGATTTGACGTGGCTGGGAGAGACTTTCGGTTTATTTACCTTTGTTAGGATCTATAAATATCGATGAGCATTCACGTAGATTGGTAAATTTTCAACTCTACAATTAAATTTTTAATATATTTGATGTTATTATATTATTTCTAACCGTATTATTTTTAGTCTAGGGATTTGGGAAAAGAGCCCGATTTTATAGACACTTTCGTCCGCACTTTTCAAAAAAAAGACAAGACTTGGAATGGAGATAGAGCTAGAATAATTAAGGTTTGATTTAATCTTTAATCTTAATTTTAACTTAGATTTTATTAACTATCTATTTGCTCTAATTAAGGTTTTAATTTTTCATAGGAGAGATATGATGAGCTATCATTATCTCAAAGAAGTTCAGGTGATGATGATAATATTGAGGGATCTGAGCCGTCTGTTACTAATAATTTAGATTTATGGTTAGAGGCCAGTGGGGGAGTCAAAGGGGGAAGGATAATAGGTATGGGTTCTATGAGTAGAATCCATAATGTTCCTCGAAGATCTTTATCTTCTTCTACCCCACCAGCAGTAACGGCACATATTCATAGATTAACTGAAGAGGTTGACAATTTGAAAGGCATAATATCTCAAAGGGATCAGCAAATTTTAGAAATTCAAAAACAAAATTCACAAAGAGATCTAGATATGGTTGAAATGCGCAAACAACAAGCCTTTCTTTTACAACAATTTCAACAATTTAGATCGGGTTCAAGCTATATTCCTCCTGGTATTGGTGATGATGCTAATGACGATGATGATGTCGATGATGATGCCGCCGATGATGTTGATGATGATGCATGAGTGTTTGTAATTAGAATTTTTGACTTCTTTTATTTTATCAATTTTATAAATTCTTAATTTTTGTATTTTGATTAGTATTGTTATTTTTGTTTCAAACAGGGTTGGTAGGTGAAGATGATGGTGGTATTGATGTAAAAATATGTAAGTCTTTACCTATTTACTTTTGTTTGGTTTATAAGATTTTCTTTTTCTTTGTTTATCTTTTGATGTAGATAGAAGAAGGATTTGGATTGAGAAAGATCTCCATAAGATTATCTTCAACTCTATCTTTTTCATGTTCTTGTATGATATTGGAATTTGGATACTATGACATGTTTGTTGTAACTTTATTGTAGTGTTTGGTTTAGGGTGTTAGTTGTAGTTGTATATTGTTGTAGTTTGTATTGTTGGATGATGATGATGTGTTGTATTGTTAGTTTTATTCTCTTAGTTTAGGTTGTATATGGAACAACATGTTTTAATGGTGCATGTGTTTGGGTTTATATTATTGATGTTTGTATTTATTTTGTTGTACACTAATATGTTAGTTGATTTTTTATTTATATTTGTGTTATTGTGTTTAATGGTGAAAATGTTGAATCTGTTAATGTGTTTAGTGCTCTTATATATATGTTGAATCTGTTTGAAAAAAATTATAATAGGAAAAAATATTGAAATTATATAGGGCTGGATATTTTTTTTTAATTTTTGGGACAAATTTTGCAACGAAATTAGATTCGTTGGAAATATCATATTTTATCAGAATACTGCAACGAAAAATATAAATTCGTTGGAAATTTCCAACGAATCCATATTTTCGTTGGAAGTTTCCAACGAAATATAAATTCGTTGGATATTTCCAACGAAATATAAATTCGTTGGAAATTTCCAACGAAAATATAAATTCGTTGGAAGTTTCCAACGAATTCTAAATTCGTTGGAAATTTTCAACGACTATGAATTTTGTTGGAAATTTCCAACGAAAATATGGATTCGTTGGATATTTTCAACTAATTTAGAATTCGTTGGAAACTTCCAACGAATTTTGAATTTGTTGGAAACTTCCAACGAAAATTAATTTTGTTGGAAATTGCCAACGAATTTATATTTCGTTTGCAATTTCCAACGAATTTATATTTTCGTTGGAAATTTCCAACGAAAATATAAATTCGTGTTTGCAACGAATACGTTTTTTAGTTGTTAATTCGCAACAAATTTAGGGTTTGTTGGAGATTTTTTCTGCTGACATTTCCAACAAATATTTATTTTCGTTGTAGTTTTCTAACAAATTTTGTTTTTGTTGCAAAGTTTCCAACGAATTTTGCAATGAATATGATTTTCGTTGCAAAATTTCCAACGAAATTATAATTTTTTGTCGCAGAGTTTTGGGACGGCAGATTTCCAATGAATTTTTTTTTATCACAATTTTCATCCCAAATCCAATTTCCAACGAATTTTTTTCTAAAATTTGTTACAGATTTTATCCCTAAGTGACAGTATTTTTGTAGTGATTCCTCCATCTCGGCCATTCATATCATCCATTCGGTAGATCGGACAGTTCACATGCTGAGCCATTGAGCAAGTCTCGTGATTAAAGCAAAACATTCAATTAATTCAATTAATTCATTAATTTAATATTAATTTAATATAATTTTTTATATTATTATTTTGAATAAACTTAATTAACTAATATTAACTAAAATAATCGATTAATTTAATTTTAATAAAATTTTAATTTAATTCAATTAGTCAACATTAAATTAATTTTTAATTAATTTGATTAATTTAATTTTAGTAAAATTTTAATTTAATTTAATTAGTTAATATTAAATTAATTTTTAATTAATCAATAGATCGAATTAATTAAATATTCCCATCAAATAAGAGACGTCTCACCACTAGATAAGAGACCCCTGCATATATTTATAGATCACCCCTAGATAAGTTGACAGGTGGTCATCATGTCATGAGTAAAACACGTGATTGGGATTATCATAATCCCACATTATCCTAATCTCACATTTTTTAAATATATATCATAATTTTTTTCTTTATAATTGAAATTTAAAATTTAAATTATAGTATTTAAATTAAAAAAATAAAATGAGCATCATAAAAAAATATAAAATAATAGCCATTTATTAATAAAATAAGAAGACTTAAAGTTCTCAAAAAGACATCTTTAAAAAAGATTTCCTTAAGAGTATTTAACTCTATGATGATTTTTTTTTTTTTTTTTGCAAGAGATAAAACGGGTTTCATTCACACATTTTTCTAATCTACAGGTTACAACCGAAATTCAACTGCAACGTCCGGATTTCCTACCTCATTTATATTCCACTCGATCGACACGAGACTCAAGCTACGCTCACTCGCACGCTCTTCTTCTTGGGCTCCGGCGGCGGCAACTTCCCGACTACAACGGTTAGCACACCGTTTTCGCACTTGGCCGAGATGGCCGCAGAGTTGGAGTCTTCGGGCATACGGAATCGCCGGCAGAACTTGATGGGACCTCGCCTCTCCAATCGGAGGTACCGGCATCCCTCCTCTTCGTCCCTCTTCCTCTTGCCGCCGCCCCGGATCACCAGTGACTTACCGTCCTCCTCTAGCGTCACCTGGACGTTGGCCTTGGAGAGGCCGGGCACGTCCATGATGAAAGTGTACTCCTTGGCGGTCTCGAGAATGTCGACGGCGGGAACGAGGCTCCTCTCCTCGTCGTCGTCGTCGTGCCGCCGCGCTGAAGGAGGTAAGGAGGAGATCTTCTCCAGGGTCTCGGGGAGGTGGAGGAGGCTGTGGACAGCGGAGTCGAAGAAGGGACCCACGGCGAAGCTCATCCTTTTCTAACGCGTCCGACCGTATGAGAGGAGCCTGTTGAGTGGTTAATTAATAGGTGCGTAGGGAGAGGCAGAGGAAGGTTCGAGAGAGGTCGTGACGTGTCGGGCGTACAGAAGGATCAGGAAGGTTCCAGACTGGGGTTTTAGGCGACACCTGGACGTCCTTCTAGAGGACGCTGTACCGTTTCCTTGTAATTGGGAATTTGGGATCACTCTTTCGTAAAAAAATATAATATAACAATTAAATTTTAAAAAAAACTTCACTTTTGAAAATATTCCTAATCCACCAAAATCAAATGGTCGAACCATCTTACATTTATACTTTCTAAATTTAATAAATTTAAATTACAAAGAAACTTTTCAGAACGCTATATTTGGATGTATATTACGTTTCGAAATTAAGTTTCTATGTAGCAAGCCAGTGACAGTGATATTTACAAAGTGAGACACATTTGGAGCCTAATGGGTATTGATGCGGTGATGAGGTACTGACTAGACATTTGAATAATGTCTTTCTCAATTAAATGTTCGTCCATATAAATTAGAAAAAATTCATTCTAAATCCAAATACTCATTTTGTCGATCGGCCTAAAAGATTAGACATACGATCGGCCGATAGTCTTCAGTAGACCGATCGACAAGGAGCGATTGCACAGTAGGCCGAAGTCAGGGAAGGATCTATATCCGAATGGAGGAACCGTTTTAGAGACACTGTCCAGTCAGTTGGACGTGCAGTCTTCTTCGACTAGACTTGAGGCAGAGACATGTGATGCGGTGATGAGGGGTCCACCCCGCGGAGGGTCATGGCCACGATGTAGGTCAAAGTCAAGGTTTACCAACATCCCTATATCCTCGGTCGGTCGTTCGGGCAGCCCACTCACCCGACTGGGATAAAAAAGATCCGATCCAACATCAGTATAACTCGGTAACACACCAAGCATCCGACGCTCAGGAAAGCAAATAAGTATCTGCAAAGGCGCGCCGAGCGGCAATTCCGTTCGGCCTTACATCAATCCTCGAAATCAGCAGAGCGAAATGACGACCGAACAGACTATATTTAGACATACCAATATTATGGCCAAGCAGCTTCCAGACTCGGCCAGGGAGCAGATCCGTCAGCCAAACACTAATTCCGGACGACACATCAGCGAAACAGAGGATAGTGGAATGTCGGTCGAGCGTCTACCCCACTCGGCCCAGGGGCAAACAGTGTTCGGACAAGATGAAGGTCGACCGAGCGGCTCTTCCGCTCGGTCCAATAACAGACAAAAGGAGTATCTGTTAGTATCCTTTTGGGAGCCAGTGTTGCCGATAGATGGCATGGTCAGGCAGAGGATTATACGGTGGAAAATTCTACCGTCACATCAGAAATATGCTCAGCTCGTTAAGGTATTGTGTCAGAGACACTTGCCTGACACATCTTTTCATAGAAATCATGGAGAAGCGTACACGCCTTGAGAAGTGTGAACGTGCGCTACAGAAGCCCTATATAAAGGGGGGTCCAAGCTTCAACGGAGGTATGCGATAATCCATTATTGCTGCTACTGTTCGTTACTCTGCTTCTACACATAGCCGGTGACTGACTTGAACGTCGGAGGACTAACGCCGAGACCCCTTCCTTGGTTCGGCACTGATGTAGTTGTGGTTGTAGGGCCGCGCGGTGTCAACACACCGTTAACAGGAGCGTCACATCCCCAGTATCTATTACCTCGACTATCGGATAGGATAAAGTATGTTAAGCGCCTAACATATTTTTTATATTTTTTTAAATTTCAAGATATTTTAATAAATTTTACACATAAAAGTTAGAAGTTGAATTATAATATTAAATATAAAAAATTAAAATATAATTTTTTTTTTAAAGATGTTTATGGGATTTACGATATTAAGATGTGACATATCAATATATATAGACGCTCTAAGTCAGAAAAAAAAAAAAAAAATATATATATATATATATATATATATATATATAATATGTTGTTATGCTACGGACCTTATTTTACGGATTGCTACGGACTAAGCTCCACGTCATTTTTTTTAATACCGCTTTTTAATGAAACTTTTTTCTCTTTCCTTCGTTCTTGCAACCGAAGCTCACCGCGGCTCCACCCTCGCGCCTCCTCGCGCCCCGCCGCCGATCGGCAGCCCCGCAGCTGGCCTCGCACCCCGTCGCCGACCCACCGCCCCCGCTGCTGGCCCGGCAGCCTCGCGTTCGGTCGTGACGCGTCCGGCATCCGACCGTGATCACCCCAGATTTCGGACACGATCGCGATCGGAATCCGGCGCGCGATCGCAACCGGATTCCGGCGCGATCGCAGCCGGATTCCGGTCACGATTGCGGCCGTGCCGTATTCCTGCTGTGATCTCGTCGGAATCTGGCACGATCGCGTCCAGTTGCGAGTGTCCAGTCGCGATAGCGTCCGGAGTCCGGCCGCGATCCCCGACGGGTTCACCCCTTGGCCTATAGTGTGAATGGGTCCAGGCGGCCGGAGGCCGCCGGCGGTGTGCAGATGGCCGGTGGGCAGGGCGGGTGGCGGGCGCGCGAGGAGGCGCGGTGAGCACATTCGTTTCGGCGAGAACGAAGAAAAAAAACAGAGAAGAAGTTGTATTTAAAAAAAAACAAAATATTAAAAAAAATCAAATTCTATGGTTGCGGACGAATCCGCATGCCAAGGTCCGCATTTTAACAAAACTCTCTATATATATATATATATATATAACCACATAGTACTATACAGTATATTATTGTATAATACTAGTATATAATACTCTAGCTCCTTAAGTTGAGCGGATTCTGAAACATTCTGAAACACAAATTTGAACAATTTTGATAAGATTAAATGTAAATGATATATTTCTAATATGGATTCTTCATTCAAAACAAAAACATGGAATATGATAAACCGTTACAAATGGAATACAATACAAATACAACCAGCCTATATAGGCAAAAGGTTGGAACTAATTTTTTTTTTTTTGTTTTCCTAAGCTTTTGGGCCAATGTAAGCACTGTCATTGGGTACGAAGTTACACATTTGTATATATTTTTTATGTCCATAAAATTTATTTTTGGCTTTTGATAAAAAAAAATAATACAATTAACTGCGTGTTATCTATAAAATTTTTCAAGAATTGATCTCTTCGTACTTGATGATCAACTTAAAATTTATATATGTTATATGTATTCTAACAAAGCATTTCAAGGATTGAAAGACTTTAGTGATATTTCAGATAAGTTAGTTATACTAAAGAAAAATATTGTGTACCCGTTAGTTTATAAGTTTTTGATATTGACATTAATTTTATCAATTGCGACTACGAGTATTGTAAAGAGAGTGTTTTTTGTCATGAGAATTGTGAAAGATAAATTGTGCAATCGAATAAGTGATGATTGAATAAATAATAATTTTATTATCTAGGTTGAGAAAGATATATTTCTAACTATGGATAATAAAATTATTGTACAAAGGTTTCAAAATACGAAAACTCGAAAAGAATAATTGTAAAATAATTATTTTATGGTGTTTTATGATTATATGATTTTATTTTTTATTTTATTAATTATATTATATCATTACCTATGCTAATCAATATTGTGTACCCCAGTCCATGGTGGTATTTTGTGTACCCCGGTCCATGCCTTGTGTGGGCACCTGAGTGCACGCAGGGAGTCTGGAAGTGATTCGGAGGCCCCGCTGCACTCAGCCGCCCATACGAGAATGATATGGTGCTTATCTATCGTGTCCGACAGAGTGAGCGAGGTGCTTAAAAGTGATCCGGGAGCCCAAAATGATCCAGATGTTTGAAAGTGCACTTAGTCTTCCATGGAGTCGCGCATAGGAGGTAAACATCATATTATTACTATATATATATAGAGAGAGAGGGGGGAGAGAGAGAGAGATTTGATATGCTAAGCGATACTTTGTACGCGACCATGAGCGAAATCCGATGTGGGCTATCTGACGCGGCCAAAATCTAATTTTTTTAATCTCTCTCATCTACATGCAACAACTTTTCTCTCTTTCTTTTTAAATTAAAATGAAATTTTATCTTTTCTCTCCTATTATTACATGCAAAAAATTATTGTAGCAGTGATGATACAACGTTGTAACAGCTACTATACAGTAACTGCTATAACTTATAACAGTTACTATACAGTAGCTGCTACAACTTGTAACAGTTAGTATGCAGTAGCTGCTACAACGGTGCAGTATTTACTACAACGATACAGAAACTGCTACAATGTTGCAGAAGCTACTACAACGATGCAGTAGCTGTTACAATGGTGCAGAAACTACTCCAATGGTACAGAATCTGCTACAACGGTGTAGTAGTTGCTACAACAGTGCAGTAGCTACTACAACGGTGCAAAAGTTGCGACAACGGTACAGAAGCTATTATAACAGTGCAGTAGTTGTTACAACAATGTAGTAGCTACACAATAACACTGCTACACGTTATAGCAGCTACTATACAGAAGCTGCTACAACGTATAGCAGCTATTGTGTAGTAGTTGCTACAACGTTGTAGCAGCTACATCACCTTTAAAAATTAGTAGCACAGTGCTTGTTGCATATAATCAGATGAAGAGAAATGAGAATTTTATAGTTGTTGCATACAGATGAGAGAGAAAAGTTATTGCATATAGATGAGAGAGAGATTAAAAAAATTAGATTTTGGTCACGTCAGATAGCCCATGTCGGATTTCACTCACGGTCACACACAAAGCGTCGCTTATATATATATATATAGTTTTGAAAAACATATCTAACTTTGAGATTTTTAAATAGCATTTTTATTTTTTTTACCCTTCCCACAACCAGAGAAGAATAGATATTTCAAAAAAAACAACACTATTGCAATATTAGTTTTCAAATAATCTCAACATAATAGTATTATATTTCAAAGAAAAATTGCTCTAAAATCCCCATACAAACTTAAACATTTGCATTCAGTTCCTATGTCAGATTTCTTTCTTTCTGATACCTGGCCAAACTGATTTATTTATTTCAACTCCTAACCCATATGAAATGACCAACTTGCCCCCATATTAAATTAAAACTCTTAAATATTTACTTATTTTTCTCCCAATTGCTGACACACTCCCCTTACTTCGTGCCTCCAAGTTATCGGTGATGCAGTCCCCGACTTCCCCTCCAAACCATCGGTGATGACTTGACCTCCCCTTACTTCGACCCTAAAGCATCTCCATCGACGCCAAATTAGAGAACCGGCAGAACCCTACTTCACCTTCAATCCAAAAATCATTGGTAAGTTATAATTTTCTACCCTAGATTTTGACTAATTTATTATTCTTGTGTGAAAAATTGAAGCTTTAGGTTATGGGTGTTTGAGTTCATGAGTGTTTTCAATTTTGTGATGTTGAAGTTAAATAAAATTTGGTTTCTGTTTTGGAATTGTAAATTTATGAATAAGTTTGTATTGCATCTTCTTCACTTTAAGGAAACAATGAGATATATGGACATTTTATAGTGATTATCAATAAACATAGTATTGTACCCAATTTAAGCAGTATGATGCTCAAAATTTTTGAGCTTGAATAAAACTAGGTTTGTGGACAAGATAAGATTTGAAGTTTAGTTTTTTGGTCAGATTTGTGTTATTTAGAGATGAATAGATGACAAATTTTTATTGTTTAGTTCATGAATAGAAAAATTATTAAATCATTAAGAAATCTCTGGAAAAACAATTCTTAAATTGTATATGAATGAAGCTTTGATCTTCAGTTTTTATATGATTGAATTGAATGTTATGTTTTTGTGGATTAGGTTAAAATGGATTCTAGAAGTGAGCTTTGCAACCTTATATTTTTGGATAGTCATAAGTGCACGAATCAGTTGTTTGTGATTTTAATTTTCAGTGGTTGTAGTTTGACGGATATATATATGAGTCTTGGCAAAAAATGTGCGGAGATTACTCTTGAATCTATGATTCTGGAATACCTAGCTCCGCAACATAAGATGTATGTGACTTTAAACGACGATGATGATGTGCTCAATATGATACATTTTCATATATGTATGAAGCTAAGCATGATCTATTTGAGGGCAGAGAGCAGAAATAAACATGTCGACAACAATCTAACTTTGGGGAGGTAACATATATTATATCCCTCTTCATATTGTGGTTTTGATAATATTATATGTTATATCTAGCACAAGTGCATATGATATAGTTAAGTTGACATTATTAATTGAATCAAACTAATAAAGGTTGAGGAGGAACAGACATAGTCAAGGAGTAATGAGGAGATCGAACAAACCCTGTTGTCGAATACTATAGATGCTTAGATTAACTGCATCCATGGCGAAGGGTAAAATTTCAAGGATGCTATTGATTTTAAAAGATGTGTTAAAAACTATACTGTTACTACAAGACATTCATTTATTTATAGAAAAGATGGTCATGAGAAGATAATTACTATTTATAGTGAAAGGAGTTGTGTATGGAGAATTTATGCTTTAAAATATAAAGTAAATAGTATATTTGGGATCCGAAAATGTAACCTGCGGCATACATTTGGTGAGAACAATCTACATAGTAGAGGAGATTGCTAATGTGGTGAAAGATAAATTGAGAGGAGAGCCCTCTTATCACCCTTGTACAATTCAGATAGACTTGCAAAGAGATTATGGGGTAGAGTTAGACTTGCAAAGAGATGCAGGAAATGGGAACGTAAGCATGCCCATATTGCCTACATTTCCATGGGACAAAATATCTCTTTTACCTCTGAGATAATTCTCATTATAAAAGGAGCGTCTAAGAATGAGAAGAGGTTCAAAATGAGAGAGATATTCAATATGTGAGTTTCATTTTTACCGTGGAAGGAAAAATATCCAAGTAACAAGGTTTTGATTTATGGATTTTGCGAGAAGGTTTCTACTGGTGATCTTCTTGCTGACGGCAAGAATACCTTCTGTCTTTCTCTATCGCAATGAGGTATGATTAATTTATTTTGTACAATTTTATTATAATTCCTACAACACTCAATGACGTAGCATGTGTGAGGTGTCAAGAGTATGCAGAATAAAATAGTATGATTATACTGATAGGGAGTATGATAGAGGGTATGGGTGATATGTTTGTCTAATATAACGAAAATATAACGATGGGGCACTTTAATATCTTAGCAATATTATAAAAAAAAAGTTCGTATCCTAGGGTAAAGATACTTTCACTTATGTGGCAAAAGGTGATTTGTTCGGCCCAGTGTCTCCACCAATCTATCTCTAGACCAACGTGGAGGAGGGAATGGTTACTAACCATTAATGCAGGTGGTCAAGATATAGGGGAAGGTATGCTCGGACACGCCAAATTTCGATCCTAAGACTTCATGTGATAACATCCAATATTTTAATCACCATACCGTCCAAGGAGAAAAAGATACTCTCACTTCTGCACACACATGACATTCATGGGTGGATGTAAGGGGTGGCAGGCCTGGGCTACAGCCCAGGCCTGATTTAGCCCATTTTCTATTAAGTAGTATAGTAAAAAAAATATTATGTCCAATGTACAAAATTAACACTTTATAATGATATTTATCAAAATAAATAAATACATATCCCTTTATAATCCATTTAATCTATTAATAACGAGTTAACATAAAACCCTTCTCCTTCTCTTTTACCCCTGTGCGGTTGTGCCAAACTTGTTTCTCACGCACGGTTTTATTGCGTACCGCCGCATTCTCCTTCGATCTCTTCTTTTCCCCTTTTGATCTCCTCTTTTCCCATACGTGGCACCTCTTTCTCTGTTCTTCGCACGACACCGCATTTCTTTCACATGCCGCAAGCCGCTGCTCATACAAGATTTGTTGCATTTTCCAACAATGAGACGAAGCAACAATTCATCTTTTAGGTTTGTGTACGCCTAATCCTCAAATGTTTCTCCCTCTTTGTCTAACAATTAGGATAAGAGTTCTATGATAGAATTATAAGTTGTCCATATCTTATTTCTTTTTTGTTTTTGTCTAGTATTAAAAATGGTAATATGGCATGTATTTGAATAATAAATGTAGTATTATATATAAAAAAAAGTATGCAAACATTAGAGGGCTATTAGACGAACCTTTAGGAATTCTACCCAGACCTACAAATATCAAATTACCTACATATAATGAATAATGATCAAGAACAATTCCTTATAGTTGTTATATCTCATGCAAATACTGGATACTCTAAAACTAAGCTTGTTTCACTCAGAAATTCAAATGAAATTACCAAATTAACACTATGACTTTCGAAGTTTTTCATTATTCTCATCTGATTTAGGAATTAGGACATCACTTTTAAATTAATAAGCATGGTTAGAGATTGTTTCTGTATATGTGGGTAAAACAAATATGTAGATTATATTTAATTATTTATTCCTAATTAGATGAATATTTGTAGAATTTAGAATTAATGATGTATAGCTATTTAGTATTTACAGAATTACCAAAAAATTTTGTTGAAGCTTCATTAATTCTTCTTAAAATTGTATTAGTTATTTCTAGTTTTGTTTGAGATTATATAACTATAAATTATTAATAATATAATTGGTTTGTTTAATAAGGGTTCTTTTTGTTGGTACAATTGACCTCTAGGGTTTCGATGTTTGACAATGCACCTAAGTCTGGTTAGTTTGAGCGACGGTTAATCCAAACAGGAATTGATGTTTGGAATAGAGTAGTCTAGTCAGGACTAGATGACTAGCAAGGGTAAGTCCTAAGCGAATGATAGGCAAGTGAGAAGTCCTAACTAGAGGTTAGGTAAGTAGAAGTCCTGGTGAGTGAAGTCGAGTCCTAGTGAGTGAAGCCAGGTGGTGGAAGTCCTGGTGAGTGAAGTCGGGCCCTAGTGACTAAAGTTAGGCAGTGGAAGTCTTGGTAAGTGAAGCCAGATCCTAGTGAGTAAAGATAGGTGGAGGAAGTTCTGGTGAGTGAAGCCAGACAATAGAAGTCCTAGTGATTGAAGTTAGGCAACCCTAGGGAGGTAACCCTAGGTAATATGTGACCGACGCATGGTCGACCGCACCAGCAAATCCTGAAATATGTCGATACTATTTTACTTTACTATTTTATCTATTGAAGTAACCCAGTGTGCAGGAGTTGACATGTCTGAGGGAGTCCAGATGTAACACCCCACTCTCCTCACTACTAGTCTGCGAGGGCGGAGCGCAACTGGACTACTAACCTTACTTAATTAGAGTTGTTCACATGTAAAGATCAATACATAAACTCTCTAAACATGCAATTAACTAGCAGCGGAAAATTAAATGACTAATCTACACATCTAAACTACATATCAATCTTAAATGACATGGAATATAAGGTACAATCTCAAATGTCTAAATAAAAAATATCTTAATAAAATCTTTAACTAAATCCCAAGGCTTCTATAGTCCAGGCATCACACATCCATCCGCACCTCCTTGTCGCCTTCCTTTATCTGCAGTAAGAGGAAATGCAAACTATAAGCGAATGCTTAGTAAGCGCTATCTAACTCACAAAACTCGAATATGCATGTAACTGGAAAAAATCTAAAACTGAATGCTCAGAAAGAAATACTACTCATGCTCATCTAATAGCAACAGAAACATACTGAAAAGCAAATCTATACAATCATGCTAGCATAAAGAACTAACTTGCTGAATTTTTAAACTTATGTGAAGCTTATTTCTTTTGTTTAAAAACTTATACTTTAATACTTCAAAATAATAATCAACTTCTCATGGGCCCAGGCGTAGTACCATCTTATGCGCGTTCCCTAATAGGTTGGGGTAGCGAGCCACCAATCCTAAAAGAGCAGACCTTGGTCTACCAGAGCCAAGACCTCGGAATTAGACACCTGGATTTGTTTAACGACAACCTCGGAAGTCGGGTACTAACCTCTTCAATGTAAAATATCTTAATTACTTCTTCTTTAAATGTCTTGACATTTTAATAAGCACCTTGTGTGCCAAAATCCCTAAAGTCTTGACTTTGGGATCTACTTAAGGCCTTGACCTTTTTCTTTCTTTTCTTTATCTTGCTTATACTTGTTAATACCTCTATTAAAAAGGTGTCACATACAAAACTGCACTAAAATGCTTATTAACTCTGCACTGAAATGCTTAACAGAATTGCATGAAAATACTTAATAGAACTGTACTGAAATGCTTATTGAAACTGCACTAAAACTAAATCTGCATACAAGCTTAATCAAATCTGCCTACAAACTTAATCAAAATTCTGCACTATAAGCTTAATCAAAATTCTACACTATAAGCTTAATCAAATCTGCCTACAAACTTAATCAAAATTCTGCACTATAAGCTTAATCAAATCTGCCTACAAACTTAATCAAAATTCTGCACTATAAGCTTAATCAAAATTCTGCACTATAAGCTTAATCAAATCTGCCTACAAACTTAATTAAAATTCTGCACTATAAGCTTAATCAAATCTGCCTACAAACTTAATCAAAATCCAAAGCCAACACTTAGAACCAGAACCACTTTGAATTCATGTTATAACCTTTTAGATTTGCCCACAGGAATCACAACTAAATTGAAACCAAGGACACCTTCGATTCCACCTCTAATCACCCAACTATTCCTGGAATCACTCATGAGCAAAAGAGAGATCAGATCATCAGAGGAGTTCAACCAACGTGAGTAAATCAAGTACACCATTGAAGATGAGTCAAAATCCTCCAAAACTATGTTGTTTATACCAAAACAATCACAACCGAAAACCACCAACCTCCTATTCAGTGCCACAGTAAGGAAAAACAAATTGCAACTAGCAAGGATGATCTCTACTGTAAACCCAACAACCATGATTGTCCTTCATACTATGTGCCACGGTAACAGGAAATCTTAAAACATGCCACAGCTGTAATGCAAAGGAGAAGGCAAACCTTGATCCTACTCCCAAATCTCTAACAAACTACATCTGTCCAGTATATTCCGAAAGCCAAAGAACCATATCCCTAGAAATTTACAATTCTAAACAGCATGTTTCGAAAGCAAACAGGAAACCAAAATCCCTAGAAATCCAAAATCCTCTACAGCATGTTCTGTGAACTAAAAGAGAACCTAAATCAAAGCTCGAACTACTCTTACCGCAGGTGACTAGCAACTTACCTTG
Organism: Zingiber officinale; assembly: GCF_018446385.1. NCBI lineage: Eukaryota > Viridiplantae > Streptophyta > Magnoliopsida > Zingiberales > Zingiberaceae > Zingiber > Zingiber officinale. The sequence continues at coordinate 74,897,150 of NC_055997.1, read as the reverse complement.
CTTCTTGGACTCACAACCGAACAAGAAGGGCTTCTAGGACCTTGGCTGGCCGCCGGAGATGATGCCCTAACTCCCTTTTGTTTTCTGCCCGAGCTCCACCGTCGCACGCAGAAGAGAAGGAGAGAATGGTTTAGGTCACGGGAAAACAGAGCATCAACTTATCCCTTTTTATAATTTAATATTTCTGTTAACTCTTTAAATAAATTTTTCTATCTTTTCTAAACAGATCCGTTCGCTTTGATTCCTGGTCCGCCGGATTCGCCAAAACCTCTGACCGGGTCAGAGGTCGCGGGTTCGATTCCTCAGCCACCCCTTTTATTCCCATTTATTTTATGTTTCCTATTAACTATTACTTAAATAAATTTCATTCCCCTTTTAATGGGCAACGCTCCCTGGGACACTTGGTCAGCTGTGCTTTGCTAAATCTTGACCGGGTTAGAGGTCGCGGGTTCGATTCCTCAGTCGTCCCTTTTTATTTTAATTTATTTCCTATTCCTCAACTACTGCTTAAATAGATTTTTTCTCCTTGTTTAATTAGCTACGCCTGCTGGTACACTTGGTCAGCCGGATTCGCTTAAGAGTTGACTCAGCCGCAGGTCTCCGGTTCGAATCTCGGCTTGGACATTATTTTTGTCGAAACTTCTTTCGTTTAGTAAAATATCAAACGACCTCCAAAAATTACATAAAAATACTCTAAAAATTTCTAAAAATCTCTAGAATTTTTCTAAAGTATTTCTAAATATTTTTACGTACTATTAGGACTCGTAATGAGGAATTTTGGGTCATTACACCAGATACATCAACGGGCCAACCGGATATCTAGCACGAATTCTAGTTGGGTCTGCAAACCAGACAATTGACAAAGTGATAAGTTAAGGTAAGTCACTGGAGGAGAGTGACCTTGTGAGGACGCATCCCGGTCGAGGGGACAGTAGGCGTCAGTCAGATTAGGTTTATTTTGGATATCTAATTTGATACTTTGACTAGTTTCTGGTTCTGGGAAGACAGAAATTAATTACCACTTATCATTATTATCCTAATACTTGTTTTACAGGTTATTTGGACTAACATTATTTTGTAAGACAAAAGGAGCAAATTTACCTTCATATGAATAGTGTCTGAAGGCGCCTTCAAACAGTGAAGGTGCCTTCGTACTGTTCATAGAAGGCGCCTTCCGCAGGATGAAATTATGACTTCGTCGCAGATAACTGTCGGGCTAGTCAGGATTGAATTTTCCAGGTTGAAGGCGCCTTACATGCCTTATATAAGGCAGTCTCGAGAAGGCTTTGATGCGACACTTATATATGAGTTACTGCACATCCGTTTGAGCTTCCGACTGCTCCAAGCTCCTGCTACGACTCTACTACGAAGTTACTGTGCCCAACGACTATTCCGAAGACTTCCGATCATGGCCGATAGACCGACACCAACACACGAACACTCTTACACTCGATCCTTACGTGTTGGTAACAAGTTCTATTTGTGTACTTAATTACTGCAAAAGGACAAGTGCAGTGTGTTGCACTTGTTCTAATCTTCTTGTACTTGATTCCCTCTTCCGAAAGTACCGGAAGAGGTTTTTTAGTGGATTACCCATCGATAGGTCCGTGGAACCTAAGTCTTGGAATAGGAGTCGCCGAAGGCTCCGAACCAAGTAAACTGGTTGTGTTTTCTTGTGTTCTTTGTTCTCACTTTCTTATTTCTTTCTCCTCTGTGTACTTTGTTTTTAGATTTTAAAAAGAAAAGATGAGTTTTTTGAAAACCGCGTAATTCACCCCCCCCCCCTCTCACGTGCGTATCGATCCAACACTTTTTGCATATTGAAATGGAAAATCATCAACCTGTTATGAAAAGAGGGAAAACATTATTATCTTTTTTTCAAGAAAAATGACCAATCTAAAGGTCCCTCAATTCCTAATGATGCCCCTCTTTCAGTAGCCACATCTTCTAAATTCATAGAGTCTTCACCTTCTAATCCTGTCACAGAACTATCTGTTTATATTTAGCATGATCCAGGAAAGAGGAAACAAATATGTGAATATCCAATAAATGAACGAGACCAGGTTCGATGAGCTTACCTAAATACTAGCCCATATCAACTGAAACTTTTGATATATCAACTAACACAATTTGGTTAGCAGACACGTAGATTCCAAGAACATTGGTATAATAAGTTTCACTGGTTGGAATACTCTTCTTCAACAGATAAGGCATATTGCTTTTATTGCTTTCTTTTTCTTACCGATCCTACTCAACCAAATCTTTCATCATTGGCCATCGATGGATTTAATAATTGGAAGAGGGTATGTAATGGACATAAATGTGCATTTCTCACTCATATTGGTACCTCATCTTCATCACATCATAATACATCTTTGAAAAAGACCAAAGGTTTAATGAAACCATCTCAGTATATTGATAGAGTAATGCTTGTTGTATGGAGCGAGGAAGTTCAGAAAAATCGTTTGCGTCTTAAAACCACAATTACAAGTGTTTGATGGCTTGTGCTTCAAGGTTGTTCTTTCATAGGGCATAATGAATCATTTAAGTCATTGAATCCAGGGAATTTTCTTGAAATGTTGGTTCCTTTTGGATGACTTAATAAAGAAGTTGAGGATGTATTGAGTAGTGCTGCGAGAAATAATACATACACTTCTCCAAAAGTACAAAAAGAGGTTTTGAATATTATGGGCAATAGAGTACGACAGAGAATTCAAAGTGAAATTGGGGATGCAAGCTTTTGTATTTTTGTTGATGAAGCACAGGATGAAGCTAAACGTGATCAAATGGCTCTTATCTTAAGGCTCATGAATATCAACGGGATTCTGACAGAACGATTTTTTGAAATCAAAAGTGTTAGTGATACTATCTCATTGACTCTCAAAAACATAGTTAGTGATTGATAAGCCGAAATATTGAGTGTCGCGAATGGGCTTATCAAATTAATAATGAATTTTCACTGACCCCCCTTAACTACACAATAATGTTGTAATAACGAGCCCAGGATCGAACCTCAAGGAACTACGGGTAGGATGATAACCTAGGATTGTACGTTATTCTAATTTTTGGGGGTTTTAATATGAAAATGGGGGTTTTAACTTGAATTTAAATCTAACAAAAGTAAAGCACAGCAATAAAGAAATTAATCTAAAGTAGTAGTGAAACCAAACTAGGTGTCAATAGTTAGTCCAATACGCATTGTCACACTACGTAATGAATTTCATCTTCAACACAATTAAACCATAAATAAAATAACACGACTCAAATAAAATCTATTCTAAAGCAGAATTTAAACCCTAATTAAAAACTTAACAGCTTAGCAATTAAACAAGCTCTAGCAAAACTTAAACTAACTTGCATCAATGAAATTCTAGCTACTAAACACGAATGAAACTTCAAAAAAATAACTAAATGATAAATTGCAGAGATAAGAATATGACAATCATTAAAAGAAAAATAATCTAGCTGTAAGAACAGTAACAAAGTGAAATAAAATCTAACCGAACCAACTCACAACCAATATATACAAGCAACACACTCTTCCCGTCACACAAGAGGACGGAGACGAGAACACCCAATTCCGGTCCTCAATGAAGAACCCTCAACTGTAGATGAAGCTAGGAGTGCTCATCAACGCCGGCGGAATGCCTCCGGCGAGCTAAGAACATCCCAAATCCTGTAGATAACCGAAAATCTGGAAATCTGCCACTCCAAGTCTCTGAATCTGAATGAACGCTACGGATGATGAACGATCATCGGCTAGATGCTCAGAAACACTGGAGGAACACCACCGAGTGTTTCTGATGGGAATCCGAGTCGCCGATTGGAGGAACACCTCCAAGTCTGCGCTGGAATAGAGAAGATCCGTGAGAAGAATTCTGCCGGAGGAAACACCCAACGACGGGTCCAGATGATCGGGATTCAGCTGCCTTGAAGCTCTTCACTGAGGTCGTTGCTTGGAAGGTTGATCGGAGAAGGAAATCGGGGTCGAAATCTCGTCGGAGACGCCCGCGGGACACGAACAACGTGAAGAGATCGCCGAAGCTAAAGGGTACTGTAGCTTCTATTTTGAATCTGATCCAGATCTAAACGGACGGCTGAAATTGATTTGGAGCTTGATCAACGGTGGAAAGTCACTTAAAATCCGATCTGAAGGTACTGATCTTGATCTAGGGTCTGGATCTACTCTCTCTTAGGTCGGATGGACCAGATCTTCACTGGATGACTCAGATCTATCAAATCTTTGATGAACGGCCCATAATACTCCGCAGCTTGATCTTCTCGTTTAAACTCCAATTCGAGCACAAATTCGGTTCGAATAGATCCAAATCCAAGATCCTTTGATGCCTACAAAATAAGAATAAAATATTAGCATCAAATAACATGAAAATAAAATAATTTATAATTAAGTCCAAAATCGATACAATGCATAAAATATGATGTAATCATGATTTAAACCTATGAAATCAACATCAAACCATGCATATATGAATCAAAATAATACAGTAAAATCATGGTTATCAGTGATATTCTTGTTCATTACAACCTTCGAGCTCAGAACATGAGAGGCCAAGGGTACGATGGCGCTAGTAATATGCGAGGTGCTTGGAATGGACTACAGACTTTATTTCTCAAAGATTGTCCATATGCATATTATGTACATTGTTTTGTACACAGATTATAATTAACATTTGTTTCAGCAGCTAAGGATGTCCGAGATATTTGGGATTTCTTCTCTCATTTGGATAATTTTTGTTAATATGGTGACGTCTTCTCCTAAGCGTATTTGTGAGTTGCAAATTACTCAAAGAAGAGAAATAAAGCATTTGCTAGAAATTGAAGAATGTAATTCGGGACGTGGGGTTAATCAGATTGGTAACTTGCAACAAGCGGGGGCAACTCGTTGGAGTTCTCATTATGACTCCGTAAAGAGTTTGATAGATATGTATGGTGCCACTTGTAAGATGCTTGAGCATCTAAGTGAACATAGTCCAAATATAAATTCTCAACCTGAAGTTGGTGGTATATATAAAAACATAACAACCTTTGAATTTGTATTTGGCTTTCATTTCATGCGTAGGATTTTGGTCATCACTGATATTTTATGTCAGGCCCTCTAAAAGAAAACTCAAGATATTTTGACTGCAATAAGATTTGTCTACAGTACAAAAGTTATTATTCAATGTGGAACCGCCACATCAGCGACCTCCCTAGAACTGGTCCCACAGATATGGAGGGAGGTAAATGTAGGTATACAGAAAAAAAAGTTGTCATTCAAGCATTGAGGGAAGATGGCTGGGAAGAATTTCTATAGGAAGTAACTACATTTTGCATAAAACACGATGTTTACATACCTGACTTCAACAATTCATATAAGGTTGGTCATGGGTGAGAGTATCCTACAGTTGAGCATCATTATCATTTTGATGTTTTCAACAAAGCAATAGATTTTCTTCTGATGGAGCTAAATACAAGATTTAATGAGACATCGGTAGAACTCCTTTCTCTTAGCTCAGCATTGGATCCTAAAAATTCATTTGAATCATTCAACATAGATGACATTTACAAGCTTGCAGAGAAGTTTTACCCTCAAGATTTTACAAAACAAGATATCTATCCTTGAGAATTGAGTTGCAACATTATCAAAGTGATATGATTTCTGAACCTCGATTTCAAATATCCACTCTTTCTAAATTATGTCAGGAGTTGGTTGCAAGTAAAAGGTCAGAGAATTATGTTATCCTGACACGACTGATTTATCTTGTGTTGACACTACTCATATCTACTGCTACAGTTGAAAGAGATTTTTCAGCCATGAAACATGTTAAAACTACAATTCGCGCGTAACAAGATGGAGGATGGTTTTCTTGCTGATTATATGATCATTTATATTGAGCAAGAATTTGCAATGAATATAGATATAGATTCTATTATTGACGAATATTACATTATAAATATCGTCGGGCGCCGCTTAAATATGTGAGATTGAATTATTACTTTTAATATATTCTATTAATTTTATTCCTATATTTGACTTTTTAAAAATTTTAGTCACTCTAGTTAATTCCTAGCTCCAGGACTGAGTCCTCGTAGACTAAATTCACTTTTTCTCTCTCAATGATTTTCTGTTTTGATTTGCCAAATACTATTACAAGAGTTCTAATTAAATAAATGTCAATGATTATCACTCTATCACTTATGAGCTAGTCATACACGAGAACTTTAGGATAAACTACAATGGAGATTCACATTATTACATTGTTCCTAGCATAGTATTTGAGTTTCACTTATTAGTTTTACTTAATTGACAAGTTGATTTATTTTTTGTGTGTGTTTTTTAAATATGCAGTTGCTAAAACTCATTTGACAGTAGCCAATATCACGCCCGTCAAGGAATCGTACTAGTCCACGAAATAATGAAATGTGAATGTTGATTTACTCATTTGTAGAATGTGTTACTATACATCTCCTTATAGTAAACAGACTAAAACGGAAAATTATAGGACGTTTCTATTAGATTTTTGTGTCTGGGATTGAAGGATGTTTAAGATAATAGTTGATATGTTGGTTGTGATGTTAAATTTTATTAGATAATGTTAGTTTAAGTGAATTTGGTTCTTTGATAATTAAATGACAAAATTATTTTAATTAGGAAAAAAAATTATTCTTATATTTGACTTTTTAAAAATTTTAACCACTCTTCTAGTTAACTCCTAACTCCGACTCTTCTAGTTAACTCCTAACTCCGCCCCTTGACATTACGCATATGAACGTCTCTTTCCTTGCTATTGTTCATCTGTTTCTCTCTAGAAAGCTGATGTGAATATTGGAGTGGCTTTGTCTCCCCATTTCTTCCTTTCATGCTAGTGCTTTAGATGATTTAGCTTTTTCCTTCTATGGAGGGGCATGTTTTTTAATAATAATAAAAATAAATGAGGGAGTGCTCAGCGACCCTACCCGAAGCAAGACTAGATTCTTTGATCCTCTTGTCTTAATCTGCTCTTAGACTGAGATAAAGAGATTAGTAGGAGATAATGACCCTCACCTATTAATAGATGATGATACATTAATTACTCTCCATCAATATAAAGATGAGACTATGAAATAATCCACCCCCACCCGAAGCCACCAAAGCCGGTCGTCCTACCAACATTTCAACGTTCCTCCATCTCGTCCATTCATATCATATTCCGTCGTCGGACGGTTCACTCAGCACGATTCACATGCTGAGTCATTGAGCGAGTCACGAGGCTGGGACAGGCCAGCATCCAGTTAGGGTGATAAACCACCACCAGCCCCAAACCATCACCAACACGGGAGAGACGTCCAGATAGTTAGAGGTCGACGCGTGGCAGTCGCGCATCATCTTGCAATGCGCGTGAGGTAAACACGTGAATTGGATTATTATAATTTAATGCCAGGGTTGCAATTTAATACGGTGTGAGACTCACAATTTTTTAAAAAATTATAAATATATAATTTTATTTCCCTACTTTTCTAATATCATAATATTGTTTACTTTATTTTTTAAAAATTTAGAATTTACATTATAGTATTTAAATTAAAAAATTGCTCATGAGCTAAATAAAATAACAACCATATATTTAAAAAAGATCTAAAATTCTCAAAAAGACACCTTTAAAAAAGATTTCCTAAAGTTCATTTAACTTTTAAGATTAATTCCACTCGATCGACACGATCGATCGACTCGACTCAAGCTACGCTCACTCGCACACTCTTCTTCTTGGGCACCGGCGGCGGTAACTTCCCGACTACAACGGTTAGCACACCGTTTTCGCACTTGGCCGAGATGGCCGCGGAGTTGGAGTCTTCAGGCATACGGAATCTCCGACAGAACTTGGTGGGACCTCGCCTCTCCAATCGGAGGTACCGGCATCCCTCCTCTTCGTCCCTCCTCCTCTTGCCGCCGCCTCGGATCACCAGCGACTTACTGCCCTCCTCTAGCGCCACCTGGACGTCGGCCTTGGATAGGCCGGGCACGTCCACGATGAAAGTGTACTCCTCGGCGGTCTCGAGAATGTCGACGGCGGGAACGCTTTCAAGGCTCCTCTCCTCCTCCTCGTCGTCGTGCCGCCGCGCTGAAGGAGGTAAGGAGATCTTTTCCATTGTCTCGGGGAGGTGGAGGAGGCTGTTGACAGAGGAGTCGAAGAAGGGACCCACGGCGACGGCAAGGCTCATCCTTTTCTAACGCAATGCAGCTCAAACGAATTGAATGAGAGGAGGCTGTCGAGTAGTTAATTAGAGAAATGATACGCGCGGGCAGCGAATTCCCTCCGCGACTGATGTGGCAGCGTGCGTGGTTAAGTCCACGTCAGCAAAAAGAAGAAGATCCCATTCGTTGACTTTATCTTTATAGTTTTTTCCTCCCTTGCCGTATCTCTCCTTCTCTTTTTTTTTCTCCTTCTTCTTCCTCGACTGATATGGGCGCTTGGGGCTGGAAAAGAAATTTCAGGCTTCGAGTCCTTGGAAAGGAGAGGGAAGAAGAAGGAGGAGGTGTGGCTAAGTTAGGGTTGGGTTGGCCCTAAATGAAGGGCTTCAATTCTTTCACTGGGTTAGCACATTAACGGGAGGAGCGCTTGCTAACAGGAGGAGCGTCAAGAGAGAGATGAAGAACATAAAGAAAAAAAAAAAAGGAGAAAGAGCAATAGGGCAGGAGAGGAGAAGAGCGAAAGAGAAGTAAGGACGGGAAGAGAAATGGGAGAGGAATGAAGAATACGAAGGAGAAGGAAGTATACCATAAGGGAGGAAAAAACAGAAAGAGGAAGTCAGCGAGTGATTTTTTTTTTTTTCGACATGGATTTGATCACGCACGCTGCCACATCAGTCGCTGATCATTGCTCAGTTGACGTAGGGAGCGGAAAGGAAGGTTCTACGAGGTCGTGACGTGTCGAGCGTATAGAAGCATCAGATGTTTCTTGACATATGTTCTTAGGCGACACGTGGACGGCCTTCTAGAGGACGCTGTACCGTTTCCTTGTAATTGGGATCATTGTTATGTGTATATATATATATATATATATATAATTTTGTTAAAATACGGACTTCTATATGCAGACTCATCTGCGATCTACAGATTTTCTTTTTTTTTAATATATATTTTTGATTTTTTTTTTTACATTCCTCGTTCTCCTCTCTCTCGTCGTCGTGTGCATGTGCCAGCCTTGCCGGCCTCCTCGCCGCTGGCCGGCTGGGCACCACCCACCGGTCACACCGCCTCCTCGCCTCCTCGCCTCCGGCCGCCCACTACCCGCCGACCACCCGCCGGCAGCCAGAATCCCAGCCGAAATCCGGCCACGATTGCGGTCGCTAGCATGGTGGCCAGATCGCGATCGGATTTCTGCCGAATTCTGGTTGAAATCCGATAGGGAATCAGATGGAGTCTGGCAGCGACCGGATTCCGGCCGCGATGGCGCCATCGTCATCGCGACCGCACCTGCCTCCGTCGCGATCGTGTCCGGACGCGCCCGCGTCAGGATTCCGACGAAGGCGCGTCCGGATTCCGGCGCGATCACGGCCGGAATCCGGATGCGACCGCGCCGGAATCCAGTCGCCTGCCCAACACGGTCGGAATCGCCTGTATCGCGGCTGGAATAGAGATGTGGCCGGAATCCATGCCGCGATCCCCGACGGGTTCACCACCATGGGCTATAGTGTGGGTGGGTCCAGGCGGCCGGAGGCCGCCGGCGGTGGGCAGATGGCCGACGACAGGGCGGGTGGCGAGCACGCGACGTGACCTGCTTCTCGGCGAAACGCGTTGAGAACGAACGAAGCAGGAGAAAAAAAAATAAAGAAGAAAGAGAAAAATTTTTATAAAAAATTAATAAAAAAATGACATGAAATTACGTCCGTAGCAATCCGTAAATAATGGTCCATAGCATATCATTTATATATATATATATATATATATATATATATAAAATAATTAAATTTAAAAACTTTCCGGTACAAATAAACTACACTTCTGAAAATATTCTTAATCCATCCCAATCTCATAGTTGAACAATCTTGCCCGGTGTATGAGATTTTATTGGATTTATTTTCGAGCGGGGTTTAGGTGTAGAATTAAAATATTAAATTAACAAAAATTAAGGTACTGAATAAGAGTTTTCAATTTTTCTGTCAAGATATATAATTTAAGATAAAAAAATTATTTTATTAAATTTATATATCTAATTTTTAATATATCATATATTAGTGATCCTATCTAAAAAAAATTATGGAGACGGAAAGCTAGGAATGTAGCTACTACGTTAACTGGATATAGACCACGTTTTGATCTACCAGCATGAGAAATGTCAGTGCTAGGTCAGGGAAGGGGTCCCCGGTGTTGGCCTTCTAACGCTCATGTTAGTCACTGGCACGAAGAAGAAGATTGAACAACAGTAACACAAGTACAAAAAGTGAATTACGCATACTGGCGTCGGTCTACGAACCCCTTTATATAATGCCCTGATGGACGATATATGCACTTTTCGAGACGTGGACACGTTCTTCCATTGGTTGTGGATACGTTCCCCAATTGGTCTTGAACACATGGTCATGGACACGTTCTCTAATTTGTCTGTCATATGATCTGCTTGTAGATCATGCCATGTGTTGGTGATGTCATCTCCCAAAAGTATATCCAAATACACGTCAGCGTTCTCGCCGATCGACCGAGCGGGATAGCTGCTCGGCTGAGTACTCCTCTGCTCGGATGAGTATTCCTCTGTTCGGCTACTCTTCCATGCGTCAACGAGTCTAGATAATAGGTTCACGCCCGACCAAAATAACAATCCGGTCATCTATACGCGCCTTCTCTTGGCTCATCCCATTGTCGGTTGGGTGACTTATGCCCGGTCGGCCCTTGATGTAGGGCTTCGCTCGGCTACCATTTAGTGAGCTCGTTGGTCCTTTAGCATTGACCTCCACGTCGATTACTATCTTCTTCCTTTGACCCGCACTTGGTAGATCCCTGTTATCACCGCATCACAAGCCTTCCCCTCAAGTCTAGTCAAAGGAAGCGGCGAGTCCGATTGACTGGACAAGTAGCGTATCAAGTGACCTCTTCCGATCAGACACTACCCATGGCCTGGTAACTGGTTAGAGAGCCAACCGGCCATTCCTTTGTTGGGGATGTGTAGCTACCACTCGAATGATACCTTATAAGTGTTGGCGCAGCGGGGCCGGCAAGAGGGGAGGGGTGAATTACCTGCAAATCAAAGATACCCTCCTCAAACTTTTCAACTCTAAAATAATAGCAACAATAATAATAAGAAAAATAAAATAAAGGAAAAGCATGAAGACTCAGCGAGTTGACTTGGTTACAATCAAGAATGTTGTTAATCCAAGGCGGTTGAAAAAGCGCATTAAGAAAGTCTCCTTCTCTGAAGGTGGAGAAGCCTTTTACACACTTGAAGCTCAGATAGTTGTTTAGAAGTTGAATATAGAGTTGATTCAAGAGATGATCTAAGCTTCTAAACCAAGGATGTATTTATAACCTTGGTCGGGGTGCCTGGAAGGGTTCCGGGCACCCTGGGGGGATAAAACTTCATCCCCTTCACACGGATCGCGGTTTGACCGCGATATGGATAAAATAGCATTTCGGGCGCCTGGAATGGTTCCGGGCGCTCGGACTTCCGAGCGCCCGGAATGGATTCGGGCGCTCGGACCTTAAAGTCAACTTCATTGACTTTTTCGATCCGGGTCCTCTACTCCTGTTCAGTTCGCCTCGGTCCAGGTCTTCCGCTCCGGCTCGGCTTGTTTGGGTGATCTCGGTCATCCGAAATAGGGCTCACCAGAACCCAACTTCTGACCTTCTACTCGAGCAAGCTTCCGTCCCGACTTCTCGTCCCTCGAACGTCATGCATGTTCTTCTCGTTCACCGGTGTACTCTTCAGCAGCTCTTTTGTCCTTCGGACGCATCGAGCCCGTCGGCTCCCTTCCCATGTCGTCCTTCTCGCTAGCTGCGTCTTCTGCTCGACTTCTTGTGCTCCTAAGCTCCTGCACACTTAGACACAGGGATCAAATAACAAACAGGACCTAACCTAACTTGGTTGATCACATCAAAACAATCATGGGGTCCAACAATCTCCCCCTTTTTAATGTGCATCAACCCAAGTTCAAGTTAGGATAAAACAAACAAGTAATAATTTAAAGAAATTATTAAACTAACATTTTAAGCATAAAGATTGCAATAAAAAATTTGCAATACTAAGTAAAAAATTTAGATTTTAATTTACATCATGTATGCTAAAACATGTTTCGTAAATATGCGCAGCAGAAAATAAAATAATAATAATTCCTAAATTATTACATCACACACACTACACGTATATAAGGATATAATATGTCAAACATGATTGCATAATTAATTTTTTTTACAGAAAGTAAATTTACGCTAGGTGTGCCTTACGAATAACTTATAACGAGAAGGGCATCAACCGTAGCGACGTTGTTGAACCTCGCCTCTATTGGTATCCACGTCGAGCTCCTCAAGACAACTCCTTTAGTACAAGTCTCTCCTTCGGAAGTTACTAGCCACGAGCGAAAAAGAGGGATCAAGAGAAAGAGGAAGAGAAACACACAAGGAAAAGATATCTTCCTTGTGGTGGTAACGACAACACGAGGAAGGGCTTCCCCTTGTTGGCGGCAGCAAAGAGAGGGGGAAGAGAGGGAGGAGAAGAGAAATTGGGCTAAGATTTTTCAAAAATCTTACAAGCCAATTAATAATCTCATGCGTATAATTTTCTCTCAACCATATCAATATATAGCTCTCATTAATAAGTTGGATTAGAAAGCTCAAACCCAACTCATTATCTCTTAACCAAAAATTAGCCCATTAACTACAATAATAAACACAACCTAACCTCTCTCTATTTAGAAAATAAGTAAATTATCAATTTGTTGAATAGACAACTTTTTTAACTACAACCTAACCATAAAAAAGAGGAGATTAATAATAATTATGGTCATTCATAAAGAACATAATACAAATAAAATGTAAAATAATAAATTCTTGTCAAAACTACCAACTCTTAAATAAAATAGTATCAATTTCTTACCAAAATTACCAACTTTTAAATATATATACAAATGAAATGTAAAATGATAAATTCTAATTAAAAATTTCATGCGTCTAACTTACATTTTGACTGGAGTAATCATCAATCATACTTAGAGAATTCAAATTTGATAACTCATCTTACTTTCTATCAACTGTAGAATCTTGTAGACAGATGTACTTATGTTCAATGTTAACAAATAACAAAAGTAAAATCAATTATCATCAAAACATAACACCAAAGTAGCAAATTGCACCAAATATACAACCAAACCTTTCTTGAGACTCTACCTTCGTCAATTTTGGATTGTTTTCTTTTTATTAGTGGACGTCCACGAGACCTTACTTTTAGTAGATTGTGAAACTTTTTGCTTTCATTTCTTGATTCCTCATGTATTCTATTGTTGCCCTGATCACCATCTAATGAATCATCAATATTTATATCCATAATTTTTTTTTTTTTTGCTTCTTTCAATATCCCTGATAAAATAAAGCACCTCTCATCAGTTTTTGACCCAAGTTGTCCCACTTCCTATAACAATGGTTGAAGATTATTATATCTACGTCTTTCTCTACATTATGACAAGAATCATCATAAATATTGATGATTCCTTGATATCCATGTTTAATGTCTTTGTGCCATCATTTTAAAATATAATTTTCTAGAACTATAGTGACATTTCTTTTCATCAGAATAGACATCAAATATCTACACACAATTCCATGAAATTCAAAGAGATAACACAAACACTTCATTTATCATTGTAACTCACTATATTGTACCCAAAAGGAAATGTCTTTTGGAGTTGCTCCCTCTTTTCCATATACAATTTTCATCACCTCAAAAAGAGCTTTGACCTTTCTTGCTTCACAAATGAAGTGTTGCAAAACATCAAACCTCACAGTTCATCTTGAAACAACTTGAATATCTTGTTAGTGTAAACACTTTGAAACTGCTTTTCAATTGAATTGCCACTGATGACCGTAATGATTGAATTGAAAGGCGCAAAATTAGAATTATTTTCCTTTTCAATCTTGCCTTTCAAAGCATTGTCATATTATTCAATAAACTACTTCAAAGTTATTTTTGAATAAACATAATCATAAAAAAATATATTCATACTCACTTCTTTTACTTGTTGACATTCCTACCCAAAATTTATTTTTCACATACAGAGACATCCACTTATGACAAATTTCATATAAAGAATTCAATTAATCATTTTTCTCTAAGTTAAATTATTCAATTAATTTTTTCCAGATACTATCACATTTTTCAGATGTCAAAGAATTGTAAATAATATTATTCAGGTTTCTCTTTATCAACATATAGTTGGCATGACTACTAAACTTGATCGGAAGTTTTTTCATAATATGCCAAAAGCATAAATGATGATGAAAGTCCAAAAATGCCTCAAGAATTGTAATTTCTATGACTTTGCATTGATCCATAATAATAACTTGTAGATCTCATTCTCTCATACATGTCAATCATGATTTAAATAACCAAATGAAAGTTTCAGAATCTTCTTTAGATATCAAACCACAACCAAGTAATATGGATTCACCATGATGATTTACTCCAACAAATAGAGCAAATGACATGTTATAACTATTGGTAAGATATGTAGTATCAAATGTAACGATATCAGAAAAAGAATCATATGTAGCCCTACATCTTACATCAGCCCAAAATATATTTCTTGTGCGAGAATCTTCATCTACATCAATCACATAAAAGAAATTTGAATTTCTACTTTGTATACGACAAAAGTAATTATTCAAGGTTTCTACATCACCATTCTCAAGCCTTAATCTCCGTGCTTCAGTCACATAATTTTTACACTTTCTCTCATCAAGTGATAAATTTTTATAGCCATTATTTTCAACAACAAATGATTGAAAACTCTTACTCGAAGTTATTCCCGCTTAATCATTCAACTCTAATTTCCTCTTAGTTTGAGAATCTAACACTTTATTACATCTAAAATATCTTGACTTCCTTGGACTTAATGCATAATTGTGTTTAACTTGAATACTAGTAATGACGCATAATTCATCATTTTGAACTGTAATATTAATCTGTGCTTTGCAATCCGTTTTGCTACAAGGTCTAAAAATAAAAGGATTTTTTCACTCTAGGAATGGTCTTACTATTTCTAGAGCATCCGAACAAAAAATACTTCAATTGGCCATCATCTCTTTTTTTGGAACCCAATTTTGAAATACCAAAATCAAGACCTTGGGCATAGGATTTATAAAAATCACAAACTTCTTCTTCAGATGAAAAATACATTCCAACTTGTAAAGTAGCAATTGCATTTGAGCTTGACAAATCAACAAACACTTGCAAATCACACTCAATTAATAATTCTTGCTCCATAATAAATTCAAACAAAATAGTTATTGGTAATCATAAATAAAAAATAGCACAAAAAAATATTTAAGAACATCATTAGAAAAAAATTTGAAGATGAGAACATAACAAACATATTTGGTTGACAACCGTTGTTAGACATCTCATCAAGCATATTATGTGATTATTGTGCATCACATTTCACACAAAAGTTTAGCATTAGTGATATGAGTCGAATTAAGTTCAAAACCCAAGTCAATCATCTCATATATAGCTTAATTAACCATTTTTTAAACCCCCTCCCCACATTATACAATATGACATCCATTACTGTCATTCTACTTCATCCCTGCATACATTTTATAATCGTCCTTTTGAACTATACAAACAGAATTACCATGAAAGTCCTTTTGAACCATCCTCTTATCCATTTCTCCAAAAGTCCTTCCATTTCATCCACAAGTCAACTTTAAAGCCACTCTTAAGGAAAGATATCATAAATCTCTCATGTTTGATCTATCAATATTTTGCTTCATAGAAATCCTTATTATTTACAAAGAACATTCTTTTAGGCTTTTATAACATGCTTATTATCACTGATGCGGATAGAGCTTGGGCTATAGGGGTGATTAGGGAGAGAGAGAGGGGCAGTTTTGTCTTTTGGGAGGAGTAGGGTTGTGTTTTAAAGGGTGGCACTGTTCTCGCAGAGGGGGGTTTCTTCCTCCGTGCTCTTTGCGCTGCCAGGGGAAGGATGCTTGGACCTGGCTACCTGCGTTGCCCCCGACGTCAGCCAAGCCCGACACCGACAGCCTCTTGCCCGCATGATGCTGTCCCTTGCTCGCCGGGGCCGCCTTACGCGTCGACGCCACCCTCTCCGCCGCCGACGTCGCCTTCTCCTTCCTCGCCGGCAAACCACCACTCCCCCTATCTCTCTCTCGCTCCATGCTCCGATCCGAGGGGATTGTTTCGTTCGTTCTTGTCGCCACCAACAGGAACAGGGAGGGGGGCAGCTTCTCTCCCTCACGTTCCTCGCCGGCGTTGGCTGCCATTCCTTTTCTCTCCTCCCCGCGCCCCTCTCCCACACTGCCGGCAGTGAGTACCTCAGCCGGCTGTGGCTTCCAGCGGCTGCCAACGCCTCCCACCGGCCACGTGCCTCCTCCAGAGGCTACCACCACCGGCATCTCCCGCTACAGCCGCTGCCGCAGTCGTCTCCGGCCACCAGTGCCGTCGTCTCGGGCGACCACTACCACAGCCGCCTTTGGCGGCCAGCGACTCCGGCGTCCAGCGCCATCACCTTTGGCAGCCACTACCGCAGTCGCCGACACCTCCTGGCAGCCGCCGTCCGAGGGCTCAGGTATCGTACAATGTCTATATTTCGGCCTGTGAGCCGTGAGTATGTTCGGCCTTCGTCCCGCTATTGTATCCCGGCATGTGAGCCGATGGAATGTTCGGTCTTCGTGCCGCTGTTGCATGTCGGCCTGCGAGCCGAGGTTGTAGTCGAACCGTCCGTCACCTTGCGGATCCATATCGCACCCGGCTTCGAGCCACCGGAGCCAGCTACTCGCCTGGTGGACATTTATCTACTATTCAGGGTCACAACAACTCGATCAGCTCACCCACCTATCCGAGGGCGCCCCCCTCCCTCCCGGGGCCAGGGTACGTTCCCGTATTCGTCACTTATTTTATTGCTCTATTTTATGCGGCTACTTATATATCCGTGGGACCCACCTCAAGCATCAAGGTACCAGAGACCGGGACAACCTGGTCGCTGGCTACAGGTACTGTTGATCAGGGGGCTTTTGATGACTTGGTCAACACCGAAGACAACCCACCACTGGGTCATGGGGATGCGGTCAACCTTCCAGACACGACACATCGGCAGGTTCGTCTTCTCAGCTTCCCGACAGGAACAAATTTGGCGTCGTCTGTGGGAACACACCTGGTCTGGAACATGAAGACGGACGACCCGGAAAGTTCCGACATCCTCATGGCCTTGAGGGGTTTTAACGAGTATATCGTATCCTCCTCACTCCACGGATATTCGGGAGTCGAGAAATTGAGTCAGATCCTCTGCTGGTCGGCAGGTTAGTTTTTCAGCTATATTCTCTTTCGGTCATAGAATTTATCATAGTTTCTCGAGCGAGGACTCCCGTGTCGATCGACCGGGTTTCCATCATATCCAAGCCACCGGCTCGATGCCAAAGGCCCCCGATCCGATCGGCCGGGCGTGTATTATCTAAGCCACCGGCTCGATGCCCAAGATCCCGTGCCGATCGATCGGGTTTCATCATATCCGAGCCACCGGCTCGATGCCAAAGGCCCCCGAGCCGATCGGCCGGGTGTGTATTATCCGAGCCACCGGCTCGATGCCCAAGATCCCGTGCCGATCGGCTGGGCGTATATTATCCGAGCCACCGGCTCGATGTTGAAGACCCCGTGCCGATCGGCCGGGCATATATTATCCGAGCCACCGGCTCGATGTCGAAGACCCCGTGTCGATCGACCGGACGTATATTATCTGAGCCACTGGCTCGACGCCGAAGACCCCGTGTCGATCGACCGGGCGTGTATATTATCCGAGCCACCGTCTCGATGCCCAAGACCCCGTGCCGATCGGCCGGGCGTGTATATTATCCGAGCCATCGGCTCAATGCCCAAGACCCCGTGTTGATCGACCGATAATATATTATCTGAGCCACTGGCTCGATGTCGAAGACCCCGTGCCGATCGGCCCGGCATATATTATCCAAGCCACCAGCTTGATGTCGAAGGCCCCGTGAGCAGCGACGTTAAACTCTAGAGTCGAACCGACGACTATTAAAACCCCGGCTTGAAGACCGTTGAGCGGTGACGTTAAACTCTAGAGTCGAACTGGCGACTATAAAAACCACGGCTTGAAGACTGTCGAGCGGCAATGTTAAACTCTAGAGTCGAACCGACGACTATAAAAACCCCGGCTTGAAGACCGTCGAGCGGCGAAATTAAACTCTAGAGTCGAACCGACGACTATAAAAACCTCGGACCGTCGAGCGACGACGTTAAACTCTAAAGTCGAACCGGCGATTATAAAAACCTTGGCTTGAAGACCACTTCATGGACCAATTCATCGATGTCCTTTCTCCCCCGTTCGAGGTCGAGCTTATCAGAGCATGTATCTCCCCCGTTCGGGGTTGAGTGACCGACTTATCAGATATTTTATCTCTCCCGTTCGGGGTCGAGTGATTATCATTGATATCAGACCAATTTCAAATATTTTATCTCCCCCGTTCGGGGTCGAGTGTCTTCACTGGTCTCAGACCAGCTTATCGGATCTTCTATCTCCCCCGTTCAGGGTCGAGCGGTCGTCACTGGTCACGGACCAGCTTATCGGATCTTCTATCTCCCCCGTTCGGGGTCGAGTGTCTTCACTGGTCTCGGACCAGCTTATCGGATCTTCTATCTCTCCCATTCGGGGTCGAGTGGTTGTCACTGGTCTCGAACCAGCTTATCGGATCTTCTATCTCCCCCGTTCGGGGTCGAGCGGTCGTCACTGGTCTCAGACTAGCTTATCGGATCTTCTATCTCCCGTGTTCGGGGTCGAGTGTCTTCACTGGTCTCGGACCAACTTATCGGATCTTCTATCTCCTCCGTTCGGGGTCGAGTGGTCGTCACTAGTCTCGGACTAGCATATCGGATGTGCTATCTCCCCCATCCGGGGTCGACTGATTTCCATTGGTCGTGGACCTGCTTAGCGAGTTCGCCTATCTCTCCTGTTCAGGATCGAGCCATCTTTAATGATCACGGACAAGAGTGTCCACTGGTTTCAGACCAGGATATCTCACGGGCTCTATGATCGCTCGGCTAAAGACTTTCGCTTCCATGCGCCTTCGACTCACGGGCTACACTCACGTTCAGTCCACGTGCGATGTGCTGGTTCGGCTCACGACTGTCGCTTCCATGTGCCTTCAACTCACGGGCTACGCTCCAGTTCAGTTTACGTGCGATGCACCTGTTCGACACATGACTTCCATCTTTGCGCATTCGATTTCATGGGCTATGCTCCCGTTCGGTTTTTGGGCTCTACTCCTACCCAGCAGTGCTTCGCCTCTTGCTTGGTATTTGTCCAGGCGCTCACTTAGCGTTTGCCCGATGGTTGGCCTGGCAGCAGGTCAGCCCTATATTTCATCGCTCGATCGACACTTTGGTCTCTTGGCCGCATTTTATGGCAATCCGATCGGCATTTTATGATCACCTGTTGGTCATTCTCTGGGCCGCTCGGTCAGCACTCTCGTAACCGTCCGACTAGTATCACTTGGTCGTCCATTCGGTCACATGCTTGAACTAGGTCGCACGCCCGACGCTCCCTAGGTTGCCTAGTCACATTTTACAGTCATCTAGTCAACATTTTTTGATGGCTCGATTTCCATTCTCCTGATCCTTCGGTCGGCACCCTCGTGGTCACGTGCTCGGCATCGTTCGCCCAGCGTCAATCCACTCGATCGACATCTTCCGATCGCCCGGTCGGTATCTTCACGGTGGTGCACTTGGCATCGCTCGTCCGCTCGGTCTGCTTGTCATCCCGCGTGCCGCTCGATCGATTATCATTTTACTTGCTTGACGTTTTGCCACCCGCTCGACATTTGGCCGGCTATTGACTTGGTAGTTTGCTCGGCTAACGACTATAGTGGACAGACACATTTATTTCGTTGGCTATGCTCCCGTGCGATTTTCGGGCTCCGCTCCCTTTCGGCATTTCGTAGCTTGTTCGGTATATGCTCGGGTGCTCACTCAGAGCCCGCCCGATCCCTTGTTTGGCATCCGCTCAGCATCGTTGCCTCGTATCCGCATGGCATTATACGAGGGGTTCAGTGATTTGACTTTGATGTCGAGAGCGAGTCGGCCTTTGTGACAGACTATATAGTCAGTCGGACTTGCACCTCTTTCGACTAGACTTGAAGGGGAGGCTTGTGATGCGGATAGAGCTTGGGGTATAGGGGTGATTAGGGAGAAAGAGAGGGGGCAGTTTTGTCTTTTGGGAGGAGTAGGGTTGTGTTTTAAAGGATGGCACTGTTCACGCAGAGGGGGGGCTTCTTCCTCCGTGCTCTTTGCGCCGCCAGGGGAAGGATGCTCGGACCTGGCTGCCTGCGTTGGCCCCGACGTCAGCCAAGCCCAACACCGACAACCTCTTGCCCGCACGATGCTGTCCCTTGCTCGCCGGGGCCGCCTCACGCATCGACGCCACCCTCTCTGCCGTCGACGCCGCCTTCTCCTTCCTCACCGGCAAACCACCACTCCCCCTATATCTCTCTCGCTCCATGCTCCGATCCGAGGGGTCTGCTTTGTTCGTTCTTGTCGCCGCCAACAGGAACAGGGAGGGGGGCAGCTTCTCTCCCTCACTTTCCTCGCTAGCGCTGGCTGCCATTCCTTTTCTCTCCTCCCCGCGCCCCTCTCCCACACTACCGGTAGCGAGTGCCTCAGCCGGCCATGGCTTCCAGCGGCCGCCAGCGCCTCCCACCGGCCACGTGCCTCCTCCAGAGGCTGCCGCCACCGGCATCTCCCGCTGCAGCTGCTGCCGCAGTCGTCTTCGGCCACCAGCGCCGTCGTCTCGGGCGACCACTGCCACAACCGCCTTTGGCGGCCAACGCCTCCGGCGTCCAACGCCATCACCTTTGGCAGCCACTGCCGCAGCCGCCGACACCTCCTGGCAGCCGCCGTCCGATGGCTCAAGTATCGTACTATGTCTATATTCCGGCCTGCGAGCCGAGAGTGTGTTCGGCCTTCGTGTCGCTATTGTATCCCAACCTGTGAGCCGATGGAATGTTCGGTCTTCGTGCCACTGTTGCATGTCGGCCTACGAGCCGAGACTGTAGTCGGACCGTCCGTCGCCTTGCAGATCCATATCGCACCCGGCTTCGAGCCACCGGAGCCAACTACTCGATTGATGGACATTTATCTATTATTCAGGGTCACGACGACTCGATCAGCTCACCAACCTATCTGAGGGCGCCCCCTCGGGGTCAGGGTATGTTCCCGTACTCGTCACTTATTTTATTGCTCTATTTTATGCGGCTACTTATATATCCGTGGGACCCGCCTCGAGCATCGGGGTACCAGAGACCGGGGCAACCTGGTCGCTGACTACAGGTACGGTTGACCAGGGGACTTCTGATGACTTGATCAACATTAAAGATAACCTACCATCGGATCAAGGGGATGTGATCAATCTTTCAAATATCATTTTCTCAACTTTCCGACAGAAACAAGCACAAATAAAATGTTTACTTCTGCTTCACAAGCTTGAGTTTTTCTTTTCTTCTCTTCAAGTGAGTCTTGATGAATCATGATTCTCGATTTCTTAAGCCCTCTCCTAGCTCTGATTTTTGACCTATTTTGTTTGAATAAAGTAAACTCAAGCAAAGAAAAGGAGATTAAGGTTTGGGATTGTTGCAAGAGGAAGGAATAAGAAGAAGCAAAAGCAAAAAAGAAAAATAATGTACAGAGAGAGAAGCAAAGACACAGAAGCAGGAATTTTGGATTGGGAGAAAATTTTACCATTGTTTGATCAAATAAAAAAAAAAAATCTATTTAGTATCATTGACTATTCCTAGAAATAATCGATCAGATCTGATATAAAAATTTCCAAATAAGATATGATGAGCCCTGATCCTCTTTTTCAATGTAAGATATGATGAGCCTTTCGTGCATATAATTATGAAGTATATCATTTCTTTTAAGAAAATCACTCATAGTTGAGAATTAAATTTTAATGATTTAATTAACCGTTAGAACTTATAACTATATCGTATATCGGGATAGGAACGGTCTTACTTTGCTCTATACTCAACTAATAATTACTAGAATAGATGACCATAAATTTATAATTAGGTTTGGCTAATTACTCAACTACGTTAGTCATGATTTCACAATTAGATTTGCTTAGTCATGAAATCATGTTAACATAGTTGAGTAGGACACTTTTAAAGGCTAACTCATTTTTTTGTTAGCTTACATCAAATTTAATTTTTAATTTTGAAAAGTATTTACAATAAATAATTTATTAATTTAATATTTTTAAGTTCTATTTAAAAATATATATAATTATTAATAAGACTCGATTATTAAATACTTAAAAAAATAATATCATACTACTAAACCATTACCCTGGGCACTGACTCATATGCAACTGCAGTTAGCTCGGTCGTCCGACAACAGCCATCCATCTATTCAGAAATAAGACAAACAAAGAAAGACAAACGGAGCATGTGAGTCGTGAATATTTTTAAAAATTAATGTGCGATTAGATAATTAAAAAATTATAGTGCACGGTCTGAACAAGTGAAAAAACAATTCAATAAATTATAATTCATCTCTCATTAGCTAAAAAAAAAAAAAAAACTTATTTCAATGCATTATATCAAACTAAAATTATAGCATGACATGGGTCTATTTTTATCCTTTTTTTTTTAATAGTACATGTATATGCACATGTCATTTAAATATCTATTGCATTGTAATGTTCATTTAAATATACACATGGTTTTTAATTGAAGTTGCTATATGAAAAATTAAGATGAAGCTAAGCTTTAACTCTAGAGCTTACCTAAAAACTAAGTTAAAGTTTACCCCTTAAATTAAGTAGGTTTGGATCTCCGAATGAATGCTGATATTAGAATGACGAATCCTCAATAATAATGTCAAATAGAGAGAATGATTTACATGTAAAAAAGGTGGAATCATCATCTTAGCGATTCTCTGGGTCCGGCCCTATAGATATTCAGAGGAGATAAATCACGATTAAGCTGGGCAAGAGGGGTGACTGGAGGTCGAGTGGAATTTAAAGCGCAGCAGACCGAGATTTTACGCCTATGTATAACTGGCGACCCTCAACTTCTGAACCTTCATTGCAAGCGTCAAACATCCTTTCAACTGATCCAGTCCGTGGGGGCAGAATGATTTACATGCGAACAACTAGTTCGAGGAGATAGAGGTATGATCCACAGTGTGTCTCCCTATGCACGATAGTGGATGCGCTTGACGGCAGATGTCTATGTGACGGTAAAAAAATAAAATAAAATTTAGAAGTGATTTTAAAAGGCTTATAACAACCTTTATCAATCGCTTCTAAATTTATTGTACCGATTTTTTAACTGTTGCAAATGTTAGCGACACTAAAGGTAATTGAAATGGTAAAACTAACCGGTAATTTAAATCATTTAACCGCTTCTAACGCACATGTTTCAAAGTGTTTGTTAGAAACTACTTTTAATGTATACATTTAGAAGTGATTAATAATCGCTTATGATTGTTTACCATTAGAAACAATTAGAAACCGCTTGTAAATTTATTTTACAGAAAAAAGGTAATTCGGTGTACGAAACTCCTATTATATGGAGACTCGGGAAAGGATCTATTATACGCAGTCTTATCCTACTTTTTACAAGAAGCGGTTTAAAAATGATTTTATTGTTGGATACAAACAATCGGTTGCCGAAGATATATAGGGTATTAGCTGAATTTAAACTGCTCTGAATTAAATTCAACTTACAGTCGAGATGACCTGAGCGGATAATCTCCGGCTGCCAGCAGGGACTAGTTACTGCTACAAGCCGAAGAATTGCTGAGCAAGAAGATCGACTAAGCCACTAGTTTGAGTTGCTGAGCGGGCGAATCGGACGAGAGGCGGATAGGCCGAGAGGGCGGATCGGCCGAGATGGCAAGTTGGCCAAGCAGAGGGCGAATCGGCCAAGATGGCAGGTTGGCCAAGCAGAGGGCGAATCGGCCGAGATGGCAAGTCAGCCAAGTAGAGGGTGGATCAGCCAAGCGGAGGGTGGATCGGCCGAGCGGAGGGGCGGATCGGCCGAGTGGAGGGTGGATCGGTCGAGCGGAGGGCGGATTGGCCGAGCGGGCGAGCTGACTGAGGCTTGCAAGAGTTGGAGTTTCCTTGAAACAGATTCGCCCCCACCTCCTGCTGTGCTTCGAGGCTTACTCGGGTCATTTGTTTCCTAGGATACAACGGTTTGACCGTGACCCCCACCAAACACTGGTGGTCACGGCGAACTGAGTAGCACCCGATCGTTATCACGGGCACTCTGCAAAGCAGGAGTAGCACGACAGAGGAGGGGAATGAGGTGGAGAGCTTCTGCTTGCTTCGCTGCGTGTCTATTCTCTGCCTGTGATCACAGTCTCCTTATATAGGAGCTCAGATCAACGACAGCGTTAATGGTCAATTAATGACTATTACTAGCCGAGCATTATTACTCGAACGTTTAGATTCTGCATTAATCTCAAATTTAATGCATCCGTTACACAACAGCAAAAGGTTTACATGGCAAAACGTTGGTTGTTCCACTTGGACGAATTTTGCCCCGACCGGTCCGGCATTCGGCGCGCGCAGGTCGTGCCCGCACACGAGCCAACATGGTTCAATGTAATCCGGGCCCTGGAATTACACCCCCCCTGCGCACCCACGCGTTTGAGAGAATCTTTCCCCATACATTTGTTCACATCCTCAATGTATGTAAATCAATATAAACCAACCATCATGTCATGAAACTTCCAATATGGGACTAAAGTTCCATTCACAATGGAGCCTCTTTCCTCTTCCGCCTCTTCTCCATTCACTTATATTCAACAATCCCCCACATGAATGGAGATAGGGTATGTGACAGCATTCAGCAGTTGAATCAAGTATAGGATAGGTAGGTTTTACCCTTTGAACCTTCCCTTGTGAAGATCTGGTTGCTTACTGGCTGATAGTAGACACGATGTCCTTGAACTATACTGTCGTCTGTGTAAGCAGTGACAAATCTCACCCAAGACTCTCCCTGATATAACTCAGTTCTCATGAGTGTGTTCGTTCTTGGCCATGAACACACCTGGTTCTGTGAGAAGCTCTAAGAATTGTGTCTCCAATTCTTTTCGAAGCGGCCCCACTTATTTCTCACATAGGTGATCCCTCAAGAGTTGTCATCTACTCTTCTTGATCATTAAAAGCCCATTGGCTTACCCTGGTCTAGTCACTGCTTCATGAGTTCGGATCCTCTGTCCCCAAATTTCTCTGTCCCCGTGTCCCCTTGCCGATCGGACGGACCAGATTACATCTCAAGGATTCCTTGCACATCACGAGGATACTGCACACATCTTAAGGATGCCATGATACCTTAGGATGTAATCTGGTTCGTCCGATCGGTAGGAGACACAGGGACAGAGGATCCGAACTGCTGTTTCATTGGGCTATTCCCCACAGTGTGTCTAGTCAGTACAGATTAGTTGTCTCTTTGAACCTAGTTCTTCGGATCTCCAGTCAGTATAGGTTGGGTGTCCTCTGCACTGATCATTGACAACGACATCAAGCCCATTCCTCGTGAGGAGCTTGCAACTAACTCTCGATCTAACCCCGCTAGGTTATCCTTTGACTTCACATAGTCAACAGTGATAACTCCCGTTGAGAGTAGTTGTCTAATTGTATTATGGCTACGACGTATATGTCTAGACTTACCATTATACAGATGGCTCTATGCCCGACCATTACTAATTGACTATCGCAATGTATGCAAATCGCTGGCACAGGTTTCGGTCATCGTGGAATATCTTATAAGAATTGTCGTAGCCATTCAGCCTCTTCACCACATTTGTCAAGAGCTATAAACTCAAATTCCATCGTAGATCTAGTTATTACGGTTTTCTTAGAAGATTTCCTGGAAATGGCTGCACCTGCTAGAGTGAAGACATATCCACTCGTAGACTTAGAGTCTTTTATATCAGATATCCAACTTGCATCGTTGTATCGTTCAATCATAGCAGGATATCTTGTATAGTGCAGTCCATACTCACGAGTATACCTCAAGCACCTCAGTACTCTTGTTATCCCTTTCCAGTGCTCAACACCGGGATTACTCGTGTATCTACTCAGTTCGTTTACTGCGTAGGCTAAGTCTGGTGGTGTATAACTCATCAAGTACATCAGACTTCTAATCACTCGAGAGTACTCTATCTGAGAGATACTTTCACCTCGATTTTTTGATAGATGTTGACTCATATTTATCAACGTTCGTGTCAACACAGTATCACCCTTGGTGAATTTCTTAAGAATTTTATCCACGTAATGAGACTGACTAAGAACAAGTTCTTCTGTTGTTTTAAGAATTTTGATTCTTAGAATTACATCAGCTAGGCCATGCATTTCATATCAAATCTTGAGCTCAACATACCTTTTGTGAATTTTATTATCTTATCATTACTTCAATGATAAGTATGTCGTCTACATAGAGGCACAAAATGACATAGTCACTCTCTGTGGCTTTCATGTAGACACATTTATCACATTCATTGATCTTGAATCCACATTTCTTCATGGCATTATCAATTTTTTCATACCACTGCTTTGGTGCTTGTTTCAAGCCATATAATGACTTCACCAATCAACAAACTTTATTTTTCTGTCTCGGCAAAGAAAACCCCTCAGGTTGCTCCATGTAGATCTCCTCTTCTAAATTTCCATTTAGAAAGGCAGTCTTTACATCCATTTGATGTATTTTGAGATTCCATAGAGCGGCGATAGCCAATAGTACTCTAATTAAAGTTATTCTCAACACCGGAGAATACGTATCAAAGTAATCGAGGCCTTTTTATTGTCAGTATCCTTTGATTATCAGTCTGGCCTTATACTTATCAATCGTACCATCTGACTTCATTTTTTTCTTGAAAATCCACTTGCAACCTAGTGGTTTACTTCTCGGAGGAAGATCCACAAGTTCCCAAGTGTGATTTTGCAAGATAGATTCTATCTCAGATGCAATTGTCTTTCTCTAGTGAGGTCCATCAGAAGAGCCTATAACTTCTGAGTAACTTCGGGGCTCACTCTCTAACACGAAAGTGATAAAATCCAATCCATAGGATTTTTCTACCCGAACTCTTTTGCTCCATCTAGGCTCAACCTCCATAGGTTCCTCATCATCATCATCTTCTTCTTCGCCTTGTGTTTCCTTTGCCCATTTTGAGGAGCTAGCATCCTCTCGGGTCTTATATGGAAACACATACTCGAAGAACAAGGCATTTCTCCATTCGATTATCGGGTTCTTGTGTATCTCCAGTATGTGTGACTCATACACACAAAATCTATACGCAACGTTGTTTTGTGCATATCCAATAAATATGCAATCAACAGTCTTTGGTCCTATCTTAATCTTTTTCGGATCAGGCACCAACACTTTGGCAAGACACCCTTACATTCGTAAATATTTGTAGGACGATTGTCTTCCATTCCATAAATCATAAGGGCTCTTATCTATTTTCTTCCGGGACACCTTATTTAAAAGGTAATTAGCTATTAACACAGCTTCCCCCATATGATCTTTGACAATCCAGAGTTCAATAGAAGAGTATTCATCATCTCCTTTAAAGTTCGATTCTTTCGCTCAGCAACTCTATTTTGCTGAGGGGTATAAGGAGTTGTTGTTTCATGTCTAATCTCATGTTTAGCACACAACTCAGCAAATGGTGATACATATTCACCGCCTCGGTCACTTCGAACCACCTTAATTTTCCTATTAAGTTGGTTTTCAACCTCATTCTTATAGAGAGAAAATTTCTCTATAGCTTCATCCTTACTTTTGAGAAGATACACATAACAATATTTTGTGTTATCATCTACAAAAGTGATGAAGTATTTATTACCACAACGTGTTGGCATACCTTTTAGGTCGCACATATCAGTGTGGATTAGGTCAAGTGATTTGTTACTTCTTTCAATATGTTGAAAGGATGACTTTGTCATTTTAGCTTCAACACAAATCTCACACTTGTGTTTTGGGTCAAGGTGGAATGTAGGTATGCTTTGCATATTAATTAATCTATGCAATACATCATAGTTAACATATCCTAGTCTACCATGCCACAAACATGAAGACTCAAGCATATAAGTGGAAGAGCTTTCAGTTTTATTTATCTTAGGCCTAATTGCCATTACATTGAGCTTAAACAATCTATCAGATACATAACCCCTTCTTAGAAATACTCCATTCTTGGACAATACAACTCTGTCTGGCTCAAAGACAATGCGAAAGTCATGCTTGCTTAACAGTGATCCGGATACTAGATTCTTTTGAATCTCCGGAACATATAACATATTGTTCAGAGTAAGGTCCTTGCCAGAGGTCATCTTCAGTACCACTTTTCCTTAGCCCATGATGTTTGAGGTTGCTGAGTTCCCTATGAACAGCTTATCTCTAGTGACTTCTTCAAAGATGTGGAGTAGTTCCTTATTCAAGCAGACATGTCTAGTGACTCTAGTATCGATCCACCATTGACGCGGGTTTGAACCGATCATGTTCAACTCAGAGACTACAGCGCAGAGGTCATCCATTTCTAGTCCCTTATTCAGGTTGGCCTCCTGCTTCTTCTTCGGATTCCTGCACTCCGAAGATTTGTGACCCACTCGGTCACAGTTGAAGCACTTCCCAGAGAACTTCTTTTTGTTGATGCCTCCTCTGGATCCCATCTTGGAAGATTTAGGGTTCTTCCGTTTCGAGCTTTGACCGTGCTCGACCACGTTGGCTTTCACAGTAGCCTGAGAGAACAGTTTTCTCTCTAAACTCTTGTTGTCTTCTTCGATGCGAAGTC
Source organism: Zingiber officinale (assembly GCF_018446385.1). Taxonomy (NCBI): domain Eukaryota; kingdom Viridiplantae; phylum Streptophyta; class Magnoliopsida; order Zingiberales; family Zingiberaceae; genus Zingiber; species Zingiber officinale. The sequence continues at coordinate 74,868,132 of NC_055997.1, read as the reverse complement.
GAACAATGAGTTCCTCCACATTCATCTCCTTCTGCTTATGCTTCAAGTAATTCTTGAAATCCTTCCAGCCGGGAGGCAGCTTCTCAATGATAGCATCCCCTTGGAAGGTTTCACTCAGAACCATTCCTTCTGAGTGGATCTTGTGCAAGATCACCTGAAGCTCCTGAACTTAGCTGATCACCGTCTTGGAGTCAACCATCTTGTAGTCTAGGAATCGGCCCACAATGAACTTCTTGGCCCCTACATCCTCCGTCTTGTATTTCTTGTCCAGGGACTCCCACAGCTCCTTAGTCGTTCTCTTTATACTATACACAGCGTACAGCGAGTCGGCAAGACAGTTGAGGATATAGTTTCGGCAAAGGAACTCAGAATGAGTCCATGCCTCCACTACACTGATGGTCTACGCATCAGCATCCTCCTCAGCATGCTTGGGAGGGTCCTCGATCAAGAACCGAGCTAGGTTGAGCATGGTCAGGTAGAAGAGCATCTTCTGCTACCACCTCTTGAAGTTCAGTCCACTGAACTTCTCTGACTTTTCCCGCGGTTGATTGACACAGTTCCAATCGGGCGGAGGGGGCCTGCACATGTTGAGTCTATTGCACCTCAACATTCCATTCTGTGGCCATCTCAATAGAATCGAGTCTGTTTCAAGATAGTTGGATACAAACAATCTGTTGCCGGAGATATACAGGGTATTAGCTGAATTTAAACTGCTCTGAATTAAATTCAACTTACAGTCGAAATGACCTAAGTGGATAATCTCAGGCTGCCAGTAGGGACTGGTTACTGCTACAAGTCGAAGAATTGCCGAGCAAGAAGATCGGCTGAGCCGCTAGTCTGAGTTGTCGAGCGGGCGGATCGACCGAGAGGGCAGATCGACCAAGAGGGCAGATCGACCAAGAGGGCAGATCGACCGAGAGGGCAGGTCGGCCAAGCAAAAGCAGATCGGCCAAGAGGGTGGGTCGGTCGAGAGGACAGGTCGGCCAAGCAGAGGGCAGATCGACCGAGATGGCAGGTCGGCCAAGCAGAGGGCGAATCGGCCTAGATGGCAGGTCAGCCAAGTAGAGGGTGGATCGGCTGAGCGGAGGGCGAATCGACCGAGATGGCAGGTCGGCCAAGAAGAGGGTGGATCGGTCGAGCAGAGGGTAGATCGGCCGAGCGGAGGGTGGATTGGCCGAGTGGAGGGCAGATCGGCCAAGCATAGGGCGGATCGACCAAGCAGAGGGCGGATCGACCAAGCGGGCGAGCTAACTGAGGCCTGTGAGAGTCGCAGTTTCCTTGAAACAGATTCACCCCCACCTCCTGTTGTGCTTCAAGGCTTACTCGGGTCATCTGTTTCCCAAGATACAACGGTTTAACCATGAACCCCACCAAGCACTGGAGGTCACGGCGAACTGAGTGGCACCCGATCGCTGTCACGGGCACTCTGCCTAGCAGGAGTAGCACGACAGAGGAGGGGAATGAGGTGGAGAGCTTCTGCTTGCTTCGCTGTGTGTCTATTTTCTACCTGTGATCACAGCCTCCTTATATAGGAGATCAGATTAACGGCAGCATTAATGGTCGATTAATGACCATTACTAGCTGAGCAGTGAAACGTCTATCATTTCACTCATTATTACTCGAACGTTTAGATTTTGCATTAATCTTAAATTTAATGCATCTATTACACAACAGTAAAAGGTTTACATGGTAAAATATTGGCTGTTCCACTTGGGCGAATTTTGCCCAGACCAGTCCAACATTCGGTGCACGTAGGTCGTTCCCACACACGAGTCAATATGGTTCAGTGTTAACATCCTCAATTCATGTGAATCAATATAAACCAACAATTATGCCATGAAACTCCCAATGTGGGACTAAAGTCCCAGTCATAATGGAGCCTCTTTCCTCTTCCACCTCTTCTTCATTCACTTATATTCAACACTTATATTATTAGGAGTAGTTTAAAGCCACTAATATCGAATTTGAACTAGTTAAAGCATGATCCTATATAATATTTTACTTGTACATTAATTAATCAAACTTCCAAACCAAATACAATACCAAATTAAATAATTCAATATAAAATTAATTTATATTCATAACATATTGCATGTATTACCAAAATAGTATATAATATTCATATTTCATTCTAAAATATTAATATATCATTTATATTTTTCTCCACGATATACCACCAACACAAAACCTTCTTTAATTCCCAATGTTAGGTCACTTCGGAGCTAGAGGTGGGTGAATAGCTTCTCGCGCTTTGATGATGATGATTTGCAGCGGAATAGACTCAAAGCAAGCTTCCAATGCTAACACAAGAATTTACTTAGTATCCACCTCAAGAAAAGGTGACTAATCCAAGGATCCACACAGTGCTCACTCTCCACTATGAACACAAACTCCTTCTCAGAACAACCGGAGGTGGAGAAACCTCATACAAGACTCTCACAAGCATACAACTCATAACAAGAAGTAAATACACGATAAAACAAATGAAAACCCTTCTTGCTTGATCTCTTGTAGCTTGTAGATGCCTCTGGACCAGTTAGAAAGTGCAGCAACTCTTGTCTTCTAAGGCTTTAGGTTTGGCAAACAGTAGTGGAGTCAAGAGTTCATGTAAGCGCTGCCTTATTTGAACTCATCGTCACCATTATATTCCACGTTCTAGGACTCCCAATCGATTAGGTCTCCTCCCAATCGATTGTCATGTCAGATCCCAATTATTCCAGCCATCCAAAACCTGCATCCTGCATAACGGTCATATCCTAATCGATTGACCAATCGATTCGGTGTAGCTGGATCGATCTAGAGGCTTTCTGTGCTTTCAAAGAAAGCCCGAAATCGATTGACCAATTGATTCCAGCTTTTCCTCGCGTCATTGTGAGAAATCGAGCCCCAATCGATCGATCGATTAATTGGAGTGGCCCAATCGATCGGTTGATCTATTGGGGAGCACACTACTCTCCTGTGCGAATGACCTCCAATCGATCGACTGATCGATTAACGTGGCCCCAATCGATCGGCTGATTGATTAGCATGACCCCAATCGATCAGCTAATCAATTGAGCTCTGGTTCAATTGATCGGTTGATCAATTGACCAACCCTAACTTGACTAACTCAAGTTTAGGGTTCCTATACCCAACATCCGATCAACTGTGACCTGTTGGGACTCGCTCGTGCATAGTATCTAGTCAACCTTGACATGCTGGGACTTCGTCACCAAATGTCCAATCAATCCTATGACCCACTTGGACTTTTCTACTTGTGCCAAGTGTTCAATCAACCTTGACCCACTTGAACTTCCAAACACCAAGTGTCCAGTCACCCTGCACCCACTTGGATTTCCACGCGCCTGACTTCACTCACTAGAACTTCCTCACCGCTTAGCTTCACTCACTAAGACTTTCAAATTACCTGGCTTCACTCACCAGAACTTTCCCATCACCTAGCTTCACTCACTAGGATTTTCCTTCTGTCTGTCTTCACTCACTAGGACTTTCCCACCAAGTGTCTGGTCAAACACTGACCCACTTGGATTTTCATCTTCTGTCAATCTTCCCATTGGACTTCCCTCGCCTAACCTCTAATTAGGACTTCTCAGTCAAGTATCCCGTCAACCTTGACATACTTAACTCTTCTTCAAAGTAAACTAGTCAGCCTGACCAATCTTCCCAAACGGACGCTTGCTTCTGCAATCTCCATACATTGTCAAAATAATTTTCATATATTGTCAAATATTGAAACTCACACATTACGACTCAAGCTTGAACCAATTCAAGCTTAGTTAACTTGGTCAACCTTGACCTAGGAGAATTGTACTAACAATCTCTCCATTTTTTATGTTTGACAATATATTTAAGTTAGGCTAATCTCATAGCCTCAACTTCTTCTTCATGCCAAAGCATGAATGAGGGTTTTCCTTCATCCTCTCCCTTTCCTAGAGGGAAAACTCCTCCTTTGGATAATGAAGACCTAACTTAAACCCTACATTCTCTTCCTTTGGCACACATCAAAAACTTTTCGCTTGAAGAGTTATCCATACGTTGTTCATAACCTCACATGTTGTTCACAACATTCAACGAAGGTCTCATACCCTTCATTATCTCCAATGCTCATCCTTGAGCATTAACCCACTTCACAATGCTCATCCTAGAGCATTCACACTCAAACAATGAAGATATCCAATCTTCCATTGTTTTCCAATGCTCAACCTTGAGCATTCATCATAATAAAGGTTTTACAAGCTTCCATGGTTTCAAAAAAATTTTTCACGTCTTTAAGGAGTAGCTCCCCCACAAAACATGTTCTAAATTTCTATTATTGCACCAACAATGACTTGGAATTTCTAAAACTTTAGGAAACCCAAAATTTAAAGTTTTGAGGTCTAAAATCCAATACTGAACTAAACCTCATCCTAATCTTCAACTTAGTCTTCTTTAACCAATCCAATCTTATTTTCATCAAGAAAACTACCCTTAAATGTTTAAAAATAAATTTCATAGGGTTTAGGATGGTTCATATGACTAAAAATGGCTTAATGGGCTGAAATCAGACCCTTTCAGCCAAAATCAATTTTTCAATCGATTGATCAATCGATTAGAGTCTTTCAATCGATCCACTGATTGATTCCACGAGCTTCTATTCGTGGAAAATGTCTTTGAATCGATCACTTGATCAATTCAAGTAGGATCAATCGATCGACTAATTGATTCCGTAAGCTTCTGCTCATGAGAAAACTCAGTTCAATCGATCAACTGATCGATCGAACTCTCCCAATTCGATCGGCTGATCGATTGTGTTTCTGATTTCCTAAAATCAAATTTCAACCAAAATTCAGAAATGTCCCAATAATTCTACAAAATTATAAAAATCATGAAAGTTCTTGTAGACATTATTTAAGACATATACTATCAAGGAAAAATAGTTTTCTAAGAAAATAATTCTTATTTTCAAAGAATGACATAAACTTGGAAACTCTTGAAAACTTCAATGTTTTGTATTAGTTTGTGTCAAACTTTTCAATGATGGTTACTATCAACAGATAGTGTTCACCAAGATTTTCCAAAAATATTTTGAAACTATTTTCAAAATCAATTTTCAACCATGTTCTTTGGGCTAAATGTACATGACTCGTACATTTGATTTCCCAATGATTGGATAACACATAACTATGCGTTTTGATGAAGCGAAAACTCAAATGGATGCATTAAATCAATATCTTGAGTTTTGTTTATCATCCTTACGTCTCACTTGTATCTAATGTGCACTAAAACACATACAAGCCACCTTATAATCTTTGTGAGATATAGACTTTGGTTTTGCCTTAAACTAAGGGATCATACATATCTATCTAGGCATTGTAAACTTGATAATCCGCCTACGATGTCACTTGTTGGTAAATGTCATTATCCTTAATTATAAAGAATTTAAAATAATGCATGATAACTTATGATATACATCAAAATGAGTAATTTTTTAAAGAAAAATATACTATAGCTATATATTGTATGTATGACATGACATGACATGATATTTTTGTTATATTTTTCATAATAAAATAAATATGAAATATGATGTCATGACATATGATGGACAAATAATTATGGTAATTTAGTATAAATAAATATACCTAGATTATCTATCTAAGTATCTCTATATCTTTGGTAACTTAAAATTAATCCTAGATTACCCTTATCTTCCTAAGAAAATGTCAAAATCCCAACTTGACATTCTTGACTCTTTCCTATTTGTGCCAATTTAAATTAAGTCCAATTCCTCACAGTTTGACACATTTTACTCTTTCAATGAGTAATCATTTAATCCTTTTCATTTTCAAAGTGTAACAATACCTTGGAAATGACTTCCAAGTATCAACTTTTTCAATGTTAAGTTAACTACCCTTCCAATTAAAGTTGGCATTCTCTAAATCTATCTAGGGGGTAGAGAATATACTCCTAGGAACTCTAAATCTATTAGTGCTCCTTGAGTGTTCTAGGTATTCACTAGGGATAACTTCCCTAGTTACCTTACTAATGACCTTCCTAGGCTTCTTAGAAGCCTTGGTCATGCTCCTCTCCTCTAGGTCTACTCTAGGAATATCTTCCCTTGTGACTTTTTTAGTGACTTTCTTAGACTTCTTAGAAGCCTTAGTCATGTTGGTCTTCTCAAGGTTAGTTCTAGAGATGACTTCTCTTGTAACCTTAGCTTGACTCCTAGACCTAGAGTTAGTTCCATAACTATATAGAACTCTATGATATGAAGACACATCCTTCTTGACTTTAGTTTTGTATCCCAAACCTCTATGGCCATAGGATGATTCTTGCATTACTAAACCTAGGTTGTGCTCATTTTACCCCTTAAAGATATTTTTCATTCTTTTTAAGGTCATTTCTAATTTATCAAGCCTTGACCTCAAGGCTTGGTTTTCTATCCTTAAATCCCTAGATTTTGATTTTTTATTCGGTCCTTGAGCATTTCTATTTCTAGGATTATATCTAAACTCCATAGAATTTTTGCCTAGATTGTTATTTACTTTCCTAACCTTAGGTGACGTGGTCCTGGCATGAAAAGCTATATATTTTTCTTTAATCCTATCATGCCTTCTATTTTCATGATAAATAGTATTGAAATGATATAAATTATTTCTATCATGCTTTTTATTATTACTTAAAGGAGTTGGTTCAATAAACGATACCTTGGGTTTGCTCTTAAGAGCTCTCCCTTGACTTATGTTTCCTCCTTTAACTTTGGCTGAATTCTTCCCCTTTAAACATTGGCTCCTGTAATATCCATTTTATTTGCACAAGAAGCGCACAATGTGCTCCTTGCTCTTGTGTAGTATAGGGCCGATCTCCTTGGGCTCCTCCTTATCCTTTGATGTCATTTGACCCTTCTTCTTGGTTAATTCAGGACACTTACTCTTATAATACCCTTTTTCCTTATACTCGAAATAAATGATATGATCTTTATTATTTACAATTGAAATTTCTATACCTTTACGTGTAAGGATAATATTTTCTCCATTTGATCTAGATGAAAAGATTTCTTCTTGATCCGGTATTAATGTTCCACGCTCCCCCTCAATCCTTGAGGTGGAGGCTTCTCTATCTTCATCCTCTTGTACATGAAACAAAGAGTATGCTCCCTCTTTACCTTTTTTGTTGCACTCCTTTGAGGATAAAACTTCTTGGACTTCTTCTTCTTTTGATGTTGAGGACCTCTCAACCTCGGAATCCTCTTCTTGTTGATCTAATGAGTTGTCATCTTTGGATTTTTCTTGACTTGGTGTAGTGGAGGGTTCTTCATGGATCTTCACCAACTTGCTCCAAAACTCCTTGGCATCTTTGTATTCCCCTATCTTGCTCAAGATGTCGCTAGGTAACAAATTGGCTAATAGCTTGGTCACTTTGTTATTGGCCTCACATCTTTGAACTTGCTCCTTGCTCCATTTGTTCTTCTTGATGATTTTGCCTTTGCTATCCTTTGGAGCTTCAAAACCTTCCATTAGAGCAAACCATTGCTCTATCTCTATCATGAAGAAGTTTTTGATTCTTGATTTCCAAGGATCAAAGCTTGTCATTGTAAATGGTGAAGGCACTCTTGTGTCGAATCTGAGTCCATCTCAGAATTCCATCTTGAAGTTGAGCCTTTGATGAAGTCTTTGACTTACTGAAATTTTAGCTTCAACTTCTTCTTCCTCTAGCTCGTTGACCTTCCGGCGATGAGTCCGGTAAAGAGCGATTTCGCTCTGATACTACTTGTTGGGTCATTTCGGAGCTAAAGGGGGGTGAATAGCTTCTCACTCTTTAATGATGATGATTTGTAGCAGAAAAGACTCGAAGCAAGCTCCCAATGCTAACACAAGGATTTACTTGGTATCCATCTCAAGAAGAGGTGACTAATCTAAAGATCCACACGGTGCACACTCTCCACTATGAACACAAACTCCTCGAAACAACCGGAGGTAGAGAAACCTCATACAAGGCTCTCACAAGCATACAACTCAAACAAGAAGTAAATACACGATAAAACAAATGAAAACCTTCTTGCTTGATCTCTTGTAGCTTATAGATGCCTCTGAACCAGTTGAAAAGTGCAGCAACACTTATCTTCTAAGGCTCTAGGTCTGGCGAATAGTAGCGGAGAAGATAGAGTGAAGAGTTCGTGTAAGCGCTGCCTTATTTGAACTCATTGTCACCATTATATTCCACGATCTAGGGCTCCCAATCGATTTCTACGTCAGATCCCAGCGATCCCAACCGTCAAAAACCTAGATCCTGCATAACGGTCATATCTCAATCGATTGAACAATCGATTGGGTGTAGTCACATCGATCTAGAGGCTTTCTATGCTTTCACAAAAAGTCCTGGAATCGATTGACCAATTGATTCTGGATTTTCCTTGCGTCACTATGAGAAATCGAGCCCCAATCGATTGATCGATCGATTGAAGTGGCCCAATCAATCGCTTGATCAATTGGGGAGCACACTTCTCTCCTGCACGAATGACCTCCAATCGATCAGCTCATCGCGATTGGCATGGCCCCAATCGATCGGCTGATTGATTAGCCAACCCTAACTCGACTATACCCATCATCCAATCAATCGTGACCTATTGGGACTCGCCCGTGCCTAGCATCTGATCAACCTTGACATGATGGGACTTCGTCACCAAGTGTAAGATCAATTCTTTGACCCACTTGGACTTTTCTCCTCGTGCCAAGTATCCGGTCAACCTTGACCGACTTGGACTTACCATCTCGTGCTAAGTGTCCAGTCCTCCATGACCCACTTGGACTTCTAAACACCATGTGTCTGATCACCCTGGACCCATCTGAATTTCCACGTGCCTGACTTCACTCACTAGAACTTCCTCACTGCCGAGCTTCACTCACTAGGGCTTTCACCTGGTTTCGCTTATCAAGATTTTCATCTGTCTAGCTTCACTCACTAGGACTTTCAAATTGTCTAGCTTCACTCACCAAGACTTTCCCATCATCTAGCTTCACTCACTAGGATTTTTCTTCTGCTTAGCTTCACTCACTAGGACTTTCCCACCAAGTGTCCAGTGACTCACTTAGATTTTCATCTTCTACCAATCTTCCCATTGAACTTCCCTCGCCTAACTTCCAATTAGGACTTCCCAATCAAGTATCCGGTCAACCTTGACCTACTTGACACTTCTTCACATTAAACTGGTCAACTTTGACCAATCTCCCCAAACGGACGATTACTCCTGCAATCTCCATACATTGTCAAAACAATCTTCATATATTGTCAAAAATCGAAACTCACACATTATGACTCAAGCTTGAGTCAATTCAAGCTTAGTCAACCTGATCAACCTTAATCTAGGGGAATTGCACCAACGCCCAAAACATATAGAACCTTCAACAACAAGTCTTCTCCAACCTTCAATAACATATTCAATGCATAGAACTAAAGGAGAAAAGTAATAATATCAGGAGGATCCAATGAAAGAAGGAAACCATTGTGTGTTAGAAGAGCAGTTTTTGCCATATGCAAATATAGATAATTATATCCATCTAAAGTTGACTGCACAAACAGTTAAACATCGCAAAATAATTCCCTTGGAAATGTGGATATAACAAGATAAAGTGATAAGAAATTAGGAAAATATTGTTCATATACAAAGTAAAAAAGAAGAACAGAGAATCAAAATTAGTTAAAAATTATAATTTAAAGCTTTATATTTGGCATATGAAAAGAAAAAAATAAGTGAAACCATAGCTCATACAACCAATTGTTAATGCATATTTAAAAATGTTAACAATTAAAAGAAGTTGGAGCCTGATAAATGTCTAGAATAGTGAAAATGTTTTACCTTGACAAGAGAATCATCACTGGTGTTTACTCAAACTGTGAATTCATCTGGAAGCTTAATTATAAAAAGATCTTCATCTTCAAAAGGTGACCTTATACGACAGTATATTTTAACATTTCCTGAAATGACAAAAACCTCAAAACATAAGAGGATTGAGACAACTAATGATACCAGAATCCAACAGACATGTCTTAATAATAGATAAAATAAACAGCAGAAATATAATATCCAATAGAGGAAGGACATAACAATATATTACCATAATAAAAGATGATTATTTAAATATTTCTTCTACATTTTATTTATTATATTGAGACAAAAATAATAAGTTAACAAATGCAAATATAATGACATTGATTAAACAAGATATAAATAACTCAAAGGTAGAGAAATGATAGCTCATTTCTAAAAATATTAGTGAAAAGTCATAGAAGAGCTTTAAACAACCGCCTATTCTACATTAACTAAGTCTTATTGCTACATTTTTTTTTTATAATTGTAACTGTTAGTGAAGTTAGCACCAATGGTTAAACTCAGGTTTTGATAAATATCAAATGGATTAAAGTTAGGTGATATGTTTATCTAACCTCTTTATCGAGTGTACAGTGATTGACGGATCTAGAGGACTTGACACCAAGTTGAAGCCCAGTTAGGTCTGAGGACCTGATAACTAGCATAAAGTCTAGATAGGTCAAGGTATGACTTGATTTCTGACAGGAAGTCCATCTGAATCCACGGGAACTTACAGCTCGCTTAAGTCCAGTTGGATTTACAGATCTGACAATTGACGAAAAGATCTGGTGAGTCAAGAAGCAAGTCAAGTGACTGCAAATGGTAAGTGAAAATAAGCACTGGAAGAGAGTGATCTAGTGAGCATAAGTCCCGGTGGGACTATAGGCATAGTCCAACTTAGATCTATTTCAGATGTTTAAGTTGAAACCATGACTAGATCTTAGTCTTAGAAAGATAAGATCTAATTAATAATCATTTTATTTTTAATGTGCTAACTCTATTTTGTAGGTTATCTTTTGTTCGGACTAATGTATTTTGTAGGAGTGAAGTACAAAAGTTAAGTCTCAGATGACAGTTTCTGAGGTACCTCAGAGCTGTGGGGAGGTGCCTCGGAGCTTGAATGGTGGCGCCCTAGACATGGTGGAGGCGCCCTCGCAGGGATAAAGATTGTTTCGTGGGGAGCCACCCTGGAGTGTGTTGAGAGGTGCCTCAGAGGTGCATTGGAGGCGCTCTTGTGCGGATAGAAACTGCAGGCATTAGAGTTAATAGAGGCCTACAAGTGCACAATCAAATTTGAGGTTGGAGGTAGCTCGGATGAGGTCGAAGCACCCTCAACACTCTTTAAAAGCCTTGTTCGACTAGCACTTCATATAGAACTTACGCTTATTTTTTATCCTTCTGTCACTTTGTTCTCCAACTGTTGCAACTCTTCTACGCCTAACCCTTGTCGATAGACTGACACCAACACACGAGCTTGATCAAAGTTAATTCTTCTAAGTGTTAGTAATGATTTCTTTATTGTGCTTTTGTTTATACTTGCAAAAGAAAAATGTAGGGTTGTTATACTTTTTATTCTTCGATATTTGTATTCGATTACTCTACCAGGAGTTTACCGATAGAGAATTTAGTGGATTAACTATTGATAGGTCTTTGGGACCTTGGTCTTAGAGTATGAGTCACTGAAGGCTCCGAACCAAGTAACCGACTTTGTGTCCTCATTTATGTTTCTTGTTTTATTTTCTTCTTTCCGTTGTGCACTTATTTTAAAAGTTGAAAAAAAAAGATAAGTTTTTAAAATACAAGTAATTCATCCCCCCTCTCATATGTTCCTCGATCCTACAGTAACTATCAGACTCAAGGATTCACTTTAACTGTTAACTATCAGGGAAAATGTAAGTAATAAAATATAACCTAATGAAATTACACCTAAAATAGAATTAAAAGAAGCATGAAGTAAAGCATTAATGAAACCTAGACTAATCTAACCTAGTGCATTCGAATAAACAACAACCTATACACTAGCATTTAAAGGAAATAAAATCTCATGAGGATTAAAAACATTGTTAGGACACTTCGGGAGCTACGGGCGATTAGCTCTGATCGTTTCATATATAATTTATTGTAGCGGAAACTTGAAGCAATCGGCAACTCGTTGATTTTACTCGGTATCCACCTTCTTAAGCTGACTAATCCAAAAGTTCACTCTTCTCACAATCTCATCCACTATAAAATCTACTCATTCTCAGAAATAATCCGGAGGCAGAGAAGCCTCATACAATCTCATAACAAGGATACAATGAAAAAAAGAAGTAAATACACAATACAAATGAAAACCTTGCTTGCTTGATCTCTTATTGCTTTCGATTACCTCTTGATTGATTGGAAAGTGCAGCAACACTTATCTTCCAAGAGCACAAGAACTAATAGATAATGGCGAAGAAGAAGAACTTCATTTGAATCCTTGACAAACACCTTTTATCCCATGGATTAGAGCTCCTAATTGATTGGTCTTATCCCCAATCGATTGCCAAGTCAAATCCGAGCAAATCTAGCCGTCCAAATCTCACAATGACTCTTTTCTACTTCTCCTAATCGATTACGTGACTTCTTAATCGATCACCCAATCAATTCAAAAGCCCATTGTTGCTCGCAAGCTTCTCCCAATAGATTATACTCTTGCGAGGAATCTACTGTGCCTCACGAAAAACTCCTCTTAATCGATCAGCTGATAGATTAAGAACTCACTGTTTGTCACATACATCTTCTCCCAATCAATTACCTAATCAGTTGGGATTGACCTTGATCGATTGCCCAATCAATCCAAGCTCTTTCTGTCTCATGAAGAAAAGCACCCTTGATCGATTAGCGCAGCTCTTGATCGATTACCTAATCGATCCAGAAGCCTTCTGTTTCGCGAAGAAAGACTCCCAATCAATCACCTGATCAATTGGCTTTAGCCCAACTGATTACCCAATCGAGTGTACAATGCTAACTTAACCCTAACTTACTTAACCCAAGTCTAAGTTTCCCTTACCTAACTTTCAGTTAACTGTGATCTGTTGGGACTTCTTCACCAAGTGTCTGGTCAACCTTTGATTCACTTGGGCTTTCCATCTTGTGTTAACTTTCTGTTAGACTTTTAATCACCAAGTGTCGTTCTCCTTGACCCATTTGGATTTTACTCTTACCTAATCACAGTTAGGGTTTTCCTCTTGCCAATGTGCGGTTCTCATTGACCCATTTGGACTTTCCTTTGCCTAACCACAGTTAGGTCTTTCCACTTGCCAACATGTGATCCTCCTTAACCCACTTGAATTTTTCTTTACCTAACTGCATATAGGACTTCCCTTTGCTAATGTGAGATTGATGTCATGACTGCAAGTGCACGGTTGTCGTCAAGTAATAAAATTTATAAAGTCGATCACACGAGGATTAAAGTTTAAATGCTAGTTGGTTCTACACTTCGAATTTAGGTAGACAAAATCAATAGATATTTGTTTTGAGATTTTTAAACTAAAATGTGAAAGTAAAGAAAGTAAATTGAGGAAACCCTTACTTCAGAAGATGTTCTAGGTCGAAGGTTTCATTGTAATGGTGGATGTTGTGTTACGAATTGTCCCATTCCTAGTCCTTTGCTTGTATGTTTGTAGAATAGTCTAAACATCTAACGAATTCCACCCCACGACGGTGTATCGGAGTGCTTCCCCCACTAGTAACCAAGTATGCTATCAAGTGAAGAAGTAACTTAGAGAGTCCGTGTTGTCAGTAGAGTACTTTTTGTCACAAAGTCTCCCCCGAGTATACGTCTCTAGATTACGTAGGTCACTTGCATAGCATATGATTAGAGGAAGCCCATTAGGTCAAGTGATGGACTTATCCATACATAGAATCATCCTCCCTTAGGAGGTTGCGTTCAATATAGAAGGATAGTTACCTTAGATATTTAACTCTAAACCAGTATCCTAAGGTCATGCCGAGCTATATTGGAACGCACACTCGAAAGAGACGACGATTTATGCATCTGATCAACGAAAATTCAGGTTCATGCACAGTCCTGATATAGACACACGGTAATGTATCTAATTCAGAATTAAGATCTATACATACATAAATATAATCTAGATAGATAAATTCATGATCATAAGAGATTGCCTCTATACAAGCATTTCATCAAACAGAACAAATGCATACAAGTGTCATCAAACTAGGACATTGGAAATTCTATAGAGTTTACATCATCCACACATTACAATTACATCCTACATCCTAGAATAGATTAAATCTACTCCATAATAGCTAGAAATGCAATCCAAAGACTCATAATAACAGAAATCCAAGAGAAGGAAGAGGAAATCTTATCCTTTGATGTCAAGTGAAGTCTTTGGATGCAGATCTTGGCATGCCGATGAGGATGGAACAACAAAATAGTCTCGGATTGCCCAGACGACGCCTCCGGATCCAAGGATTTAACCTAGATGGTCCTTTCCTCTCCACTAAACTTCCTCCCTTGTGGAGGACATGAAATGCCCCTCTTATAAAGGTGTGGCACGGGGTGGTGTGCCTCTAGGCGGACCTAGACATGACTCCAGCATCTGACCATGCCATTTGGCACGGCTAGAGCCAATCAATCTCGGCCACAAGTGTTTGGTCGTACCAAATGGCACGACCCCTTCTCTGCTGCTGGCTTCTTGGTTGTGCCATAAGGCACGGCCAGAGCCAGTTTGGCTCTGTCCACACAGCCAAGCCGTGTGGTTTGACATGGCCAAAGCAGAGCAACTCTGCTTTGCCTCTTCTTGGTAGTGCCAATTGGCACAGCCAGCTCTTCAGAACTGCGCTTTGAAGTTCATATTCGTGCCTCAAGGCACGACGAAGTCCAATTTGGCTTTGGAAAATGGCATGGAAAGATTTTGGTCATGCTCTGGGACACATCTTCTCCCTCTTCTTGTGTTATTTCTTCTCACTGGCTATGTCATTGCACACGGCTACCATCTGAATCTTCTTTTAGTCGTGCCTCAAAGCATAGTCAGGCTCAGTTTAATTCTGAAATGATATGGAACTCCAATCCTTGCTTCATTTGATCTTCATTTGTATCTTTAGCGTTCTTTTCTACTCTTAATTGCTCCTGAAAGTTAAAACAAGCAACCGAGAAGATCTCTGAATGCATAGTAGTAATTATGCTGAAATATAATAGAAAAGAGTACAAAAGCATAGATCATAACCAAATGAATACAAAAAGATGTACGTTAAATGATAGAAAATAATATATATAATCTACGCACATCACACCCCAGACTTAAACCTTTGCTTATCCTTAAACAAACTCTGTAATCTAGATTCATGAGCTAAAATGAGTATCCCTAGTGATTCTATCCAGTTCTATCAAACTAGTGAAACTAATGAGAATAATCACAATGATCTACAAGAAAACATTCGATTGTTATCAAACAAAATTGTGTAATCTAGAAACATGTGTAAGAGTAAGTGCATCATAATCCTTGATGAATCAATTTAACTCTATCGAACAATTTCAATAATGAGCATGATCATAAATGGATTTGTCCCCTCAGATGGGTCTAGTGGCTAGCACATGAGGTGTTTCCACAATGAGGTCTGGGGTTTGAATCTCGGTAAAGTCAAGGTAAATACCTCCCTTATGTGCTAGTCACTATTCCAAAGGCTAGTAGCCGCCCGTGATTTACCTCCTCCGTGTTGGCCTTGGGACGGGTTGGCGGTGGCGCTGGGTGCGAGAGTATTCGCCTTTTTTTTTTGCCACAATGATCATAAATGGATTTAACGTATCCTAAGAATAAGTCCTCTGTGCTTAGTGCAAAATGTGACCTAAATCTCTCAAGTATCAATTCTAAATCTTAGTCAAATCGTCATTGAAACATTTTTTCCTATTATTCCCAGCAGTAAACACTGCTTGATTCATCTTTCCTAACTCTACCCAAGGTCTAAAGAATATGCTCGATAATAAGAGAAATCTAGTGTTCGTTTCCCCAGTAACCTAACTCGGTCTCAAATGGGCAAACAACTAGTTTCTACTCATGACAATAAATTTTTTAATTCCTTATTTCATATATATATTTTTTTAATATTTATTGCACAATTGTAATGATTCAAATTTGTGGGATTTCTATTTTTCCAAATGAGTTTTAATGCTTCGAGCACCAATCTGATAGCCGAGATGTAGTTAAGAAATCACTATAGGAATTCAAGTACTCATCAAGTCTAATAAATCATGACTAATTTCAGAATTTTCAACTATCAAGATAAGGTATAGTGTATAGAGATCCTTAAGCTAGACTAAAATTAAATCCTTTCAATGAAGTCTAATTGCTCATGTCCTGCTATTGAAGATAGAAAAAAGTATATCACTAAGCATACTAACACTAACAACCTAACAACATGAATCTATACAATAATTGTGCAAAAAATTTTGTTATCAAATAATTGTTATGCTCATTTTGTTCCACTGTAGATAGAAAAATATATCACTAAATATATAGGTAGTAGGAAATGTAACTCATGACCTCTAGATAATAAACATGCTAGAAGTTTACTTTTGGACAAGTCGGTAGTAATAGTATGGGTAATGTAACTCAAAATGCCTCAAAAATTTTATTATGACCAAAATCTAAATTTTATTATCAAAATCTACACTATACTCCAACATATATGCATTCGCCCAGACTTAAACTTTTCATTGTCCCAATGAAAATAAAGTCAAATATGAAAGAGAGTTAAGGTTAAAGAAGATACCAAGTGAGACATGCCAAGTTAATCAGTCAATCAAGTTCTAAAATTACTCCATTATCCTCAAGTCTTCTAAACAATGTATCCTAAAAAAGAAATATGGACAAGAAAAACTAAGTAAAGGGGTTGGGTTAAGAAAAGAGAAAAGAAAATAAACTAAAATAATAACAAGAAAGAAACTTGGGTTGTCTCCCAAGAAGTACTTGTTTAATGTCATTAGCTTGACCACCTCAATAGACTCGTCGAAATCTCACTCTTAAAGGGGTAAGATATTTCAACACCATCTTACCAAGGACTTTTATTATGGAGAGAGCTTTCATGACAGAAGATAAAAAGTGAAGTATTGATCTCTCCATCTTCATCTTCTTAGAAGTTTTTTCAAGTGGTCGAAGATGGTTCTGATTGAGTTTTCAATTATAGACCCCATGAAAATCTGCACAACCAAAGAAAGAGCACACCTCCCATACAAGGGAAAGATAAGAAAGAACTATAAACATATTAGGTTTAACAAAGCATGTATCAAAAAATAAATCACATTCAATTAAACTAATGGCGGGTACCTCTATGAAGTTTTCTAAAAGATCACTAGTGATACTTACTTTGCATTGTTGAGAGGTACTTGAAAGTTCTAAACAAGTAGATGTGACTTCTTCTAGATCTTGTAGTGTCTCTAGCTCTGGCTCAAATGGTGGTGCCTCTAAAGAAGTTGATTATTGGGACTCTACCTCTACTACAAAAGCCCCTACACATATATCATCAACCAATTTCATTTTACAAATTCCATAGTATTAATTGGTTGTATGATCAAAGAAGGTGATTCTTGAAATGCTGCTTCCTTAACACAGCTCCCTACACTTCCTTCGACAACTTCATCAATAGCAAGTCATAGGGAAGGCTCCTCTTAATTATTGACAATAGGAGGTATTGGAATTAGAGTAGTGCACTCCTTTATCAAATTCTCTATTTCATTTGCCCCAAACTCATTTACATTATCATCATTCATCTCATTTGATTGAGCTTGGGAGGCTTTGAAGCTTTCCCACATTTCTTATAATCTATCTTTCAAGGTGTGGGAAGAAGCTTCTATATCTTGTTTCTCAAGCTCATATTCATTTGAGGGTCCTCCCAAGTTGAGAGTAGACTTAGCCTTTCCGTATAAGATGAGTCTACATTGTTGCTTTTAATCATATGCTTCATATCACTGAGCATTTTAGCTTGACTGGCCAAAATTTCTTCCGCCATCATTTCCAATCTATCTTCTTGAGTGGTGGTTGAACTTCCATTGTCGAGCCAAATTAATTCTACCTTCCTTCTTGTTGGTTATTTTTGAAAAAATTTTGGGGGTTCATCCGCTGGATATTTGAGAATGTGAATTTGAATAGATCATTTCATTAAATTTTCTTTCAAGCTCTTCCAATGATTTCACCAAATTATTTATCCTTAAACAAGTTGCAATGGAATGACCTGTTACTTTACAAGCCTCACAATAACCTTGCTCTAACTACTGATTGTAGTTAGGGAGGAAACCCCATAAAGAAGGGTTAAATAGTGATGGACAAGTATTTTCCACATGACCTATTGCAAAACAAATATCACAAAAAATAATATAAGAATTCACATTTGCATTTTGGTTGAACTTATGAATTAGGGCAAATAGCTTCGCCTTCAAGGAGTCCATGTGTATCTGAAAGGGAATGCGTTAGAAACAGATAGACAATAAGTAACCAAATTAAGGAGAATAACAAAAAAGGAAATATAGGAAAGAAAAGGAAATATCATGCAAAGATGAGAAATAAGACATAAAGAATAATGAATGAAAGAATAAGAAATAGAAAATGAAAGTGCAAAACTAAAGGGTAATGAATAAAGAATAAAGAATTAAAGAACTGTCTAGATAAACTTTAATGTAAGCTAATTAGATTTAAACCATTCAATCCCCGACAACGGCGTCAAAAACTTGATGTCATGACCACAAACGCACGGTTGTCGTCAAGTAATAAAATTTATAAAGTCAATCCCACGAAGATTAAAGTTTAAATGCTAGTTGGTTCTACACTTCGTATTTGGGTAGACAAAATTGATAGATACTTGTTTTAAGATTTTTGAACTAAAATGTGAAAGTAAATAAAGTAATTGAGGAAGCCCGTAGTTTAGAAGATGTTCTAGGTCGAAGGTTTTATTGTAATTGTGGATGTTGTGCTACGAATTAGTTGTTCCTAGTCCCTTGCTTGTATGTTTGCAGGATAATCTAAACATCTACCAAATTCCACCCCGCGATAGTGTATCAGAGTGCTTCCCCTACCAGTAACCAAGTATGCTATCAAGTGAAGAAGTAACTTAGAGAGCCCATGTTTTCAGTAGAATACCTTCTATCACAAGGTCTCCCCCGGGTATACGTCTCTAGATTACGTATGTCACTTGTGTAACATATGATTAGGGGAAGCTCATTAGGTCAAGTGATAGACTTATCCATACATAAAATTGTCCTCCCTTAGAAGGTTGTGTTCCATATAGAAAGATAGTTACCTTGGATATTCAACTCTAAACAAGTATCCTAAGGTCATGCCGAGTTATATCAGAACACACACTCAAAAGAGACGACGATTTATGCATCTGATAAAAAAAAAAATTCAAGTTTACGCACAGTCCCGATATAGACATACAACAATGTATTTAATTCAAAATTAAGATCTATGTATATAGAAATACAATCTAAATAAACAAATTCATTATTATAAGAGATTGCCTCTATGCAAGCATTTCATCAAACAGAACAAATGCATACAAGCGTCATCAAACTAGGACAATGGAAATTCTATAGAGTTTACATCATCGACACACTATAATTACATCCTACATCCTTGAACAGATTAAATCTACTTCATAATAGCTAGAAATGCAATCCAAAGACTCCTAATAACATAAATCCAAGAGAAGGAAGAGGAAATCTTATCCTTTGATGTCAAGTGAAGTCTTTGGATGCAGATCTTGGCGTGCCGACGAGGATGGAGCAGCAAAACAGTCTCGGATTGCCCAGACAACGCCTCTGGATCCAAGGATTTGACTTAGATGGCCCTTTCCTCTCCACTAAACTTCCTCCCTTATGGAGGAGATGAAATGCCCCTCTTATAGAGGTGTGGCACGAGGTGGTTGTGCCTCTAGACACAGCCTAGACATAACTCCAGCATTTGGTTTTGCCATTTGGCACGGCCAGAGCTAATCAATCTCGACCACAAGTGTTTGGCCTTGCCAAATGGCATGACCCCTCTTTGCTGCTGGCTTCTTGGTCATGCCATAAGGCATGGCTAGAACCAGTTTGCTCTGTCCACACGACCAAGCCGTGTGGTTTGACATGGACAAAGTAGAGCAACTCTGCTTGCCTGTTCTTGGTCGTGCCAATTGGTACAACCAACCCTTTAAAACTGCACTTTGAAGTTCACGGTCGTGCCTCACAAGTCCAATTTGGCTCTGGAAAGTGGCATGGAAAGCTTTTGGTTGTGCTCTGGGACACGACTTCT
The DNA here is from genome assembly GCF_018446385.1 of Zingiber officinale. Taxonomy (NCBI): domain Eukaryota; kingdom Viridiplantae; phylum Streptophyta; class Magnoliopsida; order Zingiberales; family Zingiberaceae; genus Zingiber; species Zingiber officinale. The sequence goes on along the minus strand of NC_055997.1, from coordinate 74,848,011 downwards.
CCCTCTTCTTGTGCTATTTCTTCTCTCTTGTCATGTCATTGCACACGATCACCATCTGAATCTTCTTTTGGACGTGCCTCAAGGCATGGCCAGGCCCAGTTCGATTCTGAAATGATATGAGATTCCAATCCTTGCTTCATTTGATCTTCATTTACATCTTTAGCGTTCTTTTCTGCTCTTAACTACTCCTGAAAGTTAAAACAAGCAACTGAGCAGATCTATGAATGCAAAGTAGTAATTATGTTGAAATATGATAGAAAAGGGTGCAAAAGCATAGATCATAACCAAATGAATACAAAACATGTGTGTTAAACGATATAAAATAACAAATATAATCTACACACATGAGAAATTCTCCTTAACCCACTTAAACTTTCCTTTATCTAACCTCCATTTAAGACTTTACTTTGCTCAACCTTTAGTTAGGACTTTTTCACTTAAGTATTTGGTTCTTCATGACATATTTGACTTTACTCTCACATATCGTCAAATGTTCAGTCAATCTTAACCTATTTGACATCTTCTTCACATATTGTCCAAATATCACAACTCAAACTCAAATAAGCTCAAGCTTAGTCAAACTAATCAACTCTGACCTAAGAATGATTGCACCAACAATCTCCCAACAAACATAACAAGAAAAAAATGCTTCAACTAAAACTAACCATTGGAAGAAACCTTTTGTCAAACAACTTGAAAGCATGATTCAAATTAAACTAACTGCACACATCTAAAGCATGGGAGATTAAGCATGCAAGGAACCATAGAGCAATTAACAAAACCTAACCTATCTAACTTAATGACATCCAAATGAAGAATAAACATCACTAACATGCAATTAAGCTAAAAGATTGCTGAAATGAAATGAAATGAATTGAAGTACATTGATACAAATAAAGTAGTAAGAATGTAAAAGACAATTCATCGAACACATAGTGGGCATCAAGTAATTCAACCCTAATGCATGCAATCTTAAACAAGGGAGGATAACTTCGTTACAATTCAACAATCAACAAGACACACAACACAAAACAAAACAAAACAAATCAAACAAAGCATCACAAAGGTGTTGTTGCCTGTAACCGCCAAATTGATTATTTGTGGTTGAATTTGATAAAGCCGGAGTTATGGGATCACCGGAAGGAGGAAGTGCTATCCGGATGAAGTAAAGGGATTCTTCTCTTCTAACTCGAAGAGAAGAAGGGGGAAGTTGTCGATGAAGGGATGTGGATGGCGGAGTGATTGCACTCTCCTCTTCTAACCCAAAAGAGAGAGGGGTGAGGGTTGTCGGATGAGGGAATGGGGCAACCGGAGTGAGAAAGGGGCTGCCAAAGTATGAAAGGGCTGCCCTCTCCTCTTCGAGTTCGAACCCGAAGAGAAGAGTTGGCCAAAGGATGGTGGTGTTGTGCTTGGTCCGTGAGTTGCTTGAGAGAGAAGATGATGGGGATAGAGAAGATGGAGAGAAGAGGGAATGGAGATGGTTGGCCGGCGGTGAGGAGATGGAATGGAGCCACCAACCGTCACGGTCTGTTTGGGAGGAGGTGAGGGAAGGGGAAGGAAGGGGAAATAAGGGGAAGGGAAACTTTGAACCTTGTTTGGGAAGGAGTGAGGAAAGGGAAGGAAAGATAAGGAAGGGCAAGCTTTAACCTTCGTTATCCATAGAAAGAGAGATTTCCTTACACCCTGAATTGGGGTGTAAGGAAGGGGAAGGTAAAAAAAAGATTTTTTATTCCAATTTTATCCCTGTTCTTAATAGTTTAAGAAATGTTCCGATTTTTAATTTTACTATGTCGTCGGAGTCCAATTTCCTCGCCTTCTTCATAGCTCGCTTATTGCCAAATTATTAGAGGAGGGGCTCCAACACGTCTTATAACTGAATTGAAGAGAGAAACCATTTTTGTCATCAAAATTTAAGAGGATATCTATTTTTTTTAAATTTTTCTATCAAAATTTAATAAATTTTAAAGAATAGGAATTTAGAGTTATCTTTCAAAATTTTTTATTTAAGGTTTCTAGAATCATTATTTTTATTATTTCTCATTTAATTAATTGATTATCGGTAATTCATTGTTTTGTTATAAATAGTATAAAAAGATTAATTTTTTATTAAAAAATAACTAATTTAAATGATAATATAAAAAATTAATTTTATTATTAAAAATATCTAATTTATATTTATAAAACAAATATTAATATTATGAAAATGTCTAATTTAAAAAGTAAGGGTATTTTTGTAACTTTATCTATTTAACCTTCATTCCCCTTCCTTTCCTCTCAAACAAAGTAACACATGTTATGTTAATGAACCTTCCCTCCCTTCCAAACAAGGAGAAGTTAAATACTTTACTTCCCCTCACTTCCCCTTCCTTCCCCTCTCTTCCCCTTCCGTTAATAAACCTTCCCTCACTCCATCCAAACAGAGGGTTAGTGAGGGAGAAGGAGGCGGTGAGTCTTCGTGTGCGTGAGAAGCAGTAGCGTGGATGAAGAGAGGTGTCATTAGAAGGAATACCTCCATTTGATTTGAGTCGTCCATTGAACGAGTGGATTTGAGGTTCAAATTTGATGATCAACGTACAACCTTTAAAAGTGGTTTTAACCGCTCCCGAAGACAACTTATAGAAATGGTCTAATTAATCGTTTCTAAAAGTCGCCAAAAGAAATGGTTTCGAATCCGCTCCGAAAATATATACCAATTGAAACGGTTATCTACGATCAATTCTATTGATTCTATTTTTATAATCACTTTATCGACTGTTGCTAATTTTCTGATCCTGCTGTCCATATTTTTGTAGTTAAACCCTAAACAAATTCCAAAAGTAATAGTCTTTTCTTTCAAAGAGAGGTTAAAGGATCAAAGAGAGGTCAAAGGATAAAAACCCTAACAGCAAATCGCTTCCCTGCCTTCCTGTATCTTCCTTTGTAGAAGACTCTCAAAATCAATAAGCAACAAAACAAAAAGTCAGAAATAGAGACAGAAAGAATGAACGATGATATGTCAAATATCAGTAGATGAAATTGAGGAGACGAAGGTTCTCTTAGATATGTACCTGGAAGGAGGCAGAGGCGGAGGCTCATCAACGATGGGATGAAGCGAGTGTTCATATGTCCGGAATAGAGCTACCTGTAAGGATATAGAGATGACACAACAACGATGACACAGCTAGAAGAATCATGGAAGCGATGACACGGTAACATTGACACAAAAGATCTTGTGGATGTGACGACACAACGGTGACGACATAGCTTGAAGAATCATTGAGGAAATGCGGTGAGTGCAAGATATGATAGAGGGGAGGGAGATGAATAATAGCAATGTGAAATTTTAGGCGGAGTATAAAAGTTCATTTTTATTTTAATAATAATAATAATAATATTTAATTAATAATAAGTTAATAATAATAATAATAATAATAATAATAATAATAAAAAAATTAAGGAATGTAAATTATGTTAAGGCAATGAAAGTTTTATTTAAAATTTTGAAATGTGGAGGAAAGTGTTAGGTTAAAACTTGATATGGATTCGATAGAGTAATCTTCCGAAAGTCATAACTTTTGATTCGGGACTAGGAATAAAGCTCTGCCTGCGCTCATGTGTGCAAAATTTAAAAATCTACATTTGTTATATGGGAACATATTGTAGGATCAATGCACATTGATAGAGGGGGTGAATATCGACCGTCTTTCTTTTCAATTTCGTTGTTCATTCTTTCTATCAGGGTTAGTATGTAGCTGAATATAAATAAATAATGGAAATGAAAGAACACACGAGATTTACTTGGTTCTCAATCCCCCAGGGTTAATACATCTAAGGCCTAATCACGGAGATGTCTGTCCACTAGATGTCTCCTTTCCAGAACTTTCCGGAGGCGAAGAAACTCGTCTTACAATTTAATAAGAACAAAAAATAGTATAAATTAAAACACATCTTATAAATAGAATGAAAAACAAATGAAAGCGATCAGCCCGAAAGTCCTGAGCCCAGCGCACCCGTCTTAGAGCTTCCCCAATCGCAAAGCTTTGTCTTGTTGTTCTTTTGAGAATAGAGATAGAGTGGTAGAAGAATTGATAATAATGAATGTAGAGCCTTCATCTCCTTTTATAAAGTTGGATCATATCTTTATCTGGATCAACTCTTATCTGGATGAAGTTATATCTAAACCAAGTCTTATCTTTATCCACATCATCTGACATATTCGTATCCTTATCCTTATCCTCATCCAAATTATTAAGATGAACCACATCATCTTTCATGTCAATATTTCTGATAGATCAGCAATCTAGATCGAACCTAGTTGGTCTACCGAACCCAATCGATCTACCGAACCACTGATTGGTCTACTGAATCGGTTTGGGTCCGATTTGACCTGAGTCAAGTTTGGTCCACTTATTTATGTTTGTCTGCTTTCTGTTTTGCTTCCAACTCCAAGTTCCTATAAAAGAATCATACAATAACAAACAAGCAACCTAAGCTTTAATCCTGTAAGTCTACCGACTTACTAGACTTATCTTTTGTTTGAAAGTCTCTCCTTCAAACTTACCACCTAAGGGTCAATCCCTTATGATCAAGTCATACTCCTATAAATTTACGTGACCTACCAGACTTACCTTTTACTTGAAGGTCCCTCCTCCAATTCTACCACCTAAGGGTCAATCCCTTAGAATCAAACTACACTCTTGTGAGTCTACTTGACCTATTAGGCTCCATGCTTGGACTACATCTAAGACTTTCCCATCAAAGGCTTACTCCTTAGGATCTCCACTGCGTAACTTCACTCACTAGATTTCCACCGCATGATTTCACTCACTATGATTTTTACTGCAGAACTTTACTTACTAGGACTTTCACCTTCTGGCTTCATTCACAAGAGTCTGGCGTTACTCACTAGGACTTTCATCTTCTAGCTTCACTCACTATAGTCTAGCTTCATTTATTAGGACTTTCACTTCCTGACTTCATTCACCAGGACCTAGTTTCACTTACTAGGACTCTTCCTTATCTAACCTTCAATTAAGACTTCCTCTACTAGTCATTTGGTCCTAACTAGACTTCTCCTTATTAGTCATCTGATCAACTTTAACCTGACTAGACTTTACTCACTTCCAAATATTAAGTCCTGTTTAAATCAACCCTTGGTCAATTTGATCATACCTTGTTATATTATCAAATAAGCCCCCCCCCCCCCCCCCTCAAAAAAAAAAAAATCCACTATTTAGGTCCTTCTTGGAGCCTCCAATTTTTTTTACTATTTATAGTCATTTTATAATTTGGGTATTTTTCCTAATTTTGGTATTTTGTGTGTGAATTAACGGATTTGATAACTATAAAATGGGAGTATAAGGTAATGGAGAGTGTAAAGAAAGGCAAGGTATATTGGGGAGAGTAGGGTAAGGTAACAGGGAGGGAGATGAATGATATAAAATGGAATGTGATATTTTGGGAAGGAAGTGTGAGACAGGGAAGTAAATATAATTGTCTCATATTTATTTTATGAATATTAGTGTTATTATTTAACCGATTTAAATTTAAATTTTATATAAACATAAAAAATATTAATATTATATACTATAAATTTTAATATTAATTAAGGACACTTTTTGTTTTGGCTTGACTCATGAAGAATTCAGCTTAACAAGGAATTCATTGAGCATTGAAATATCAAAAAATTGAATTCTAATTACTGCTATTCAGAAACAGAATTTAGAATTGGCACTAAACAATTTCCATTTTTTTTCTTTTTCCTACTAATTTAGTTTTTCAAACTCATTAACTTATGATATTCACTCTCTGGATAACTTGAGAGATTCATTCTCATCACATGGGTGAAGAACCAATTCAATTTACAACAATAGCTCATTAAGGCAAGGTAACAGGGGAGGGAGATGAATAGTGGGAATGTGAAATTTTAGGCAGAGTGTGAGGGAGGGAAGTTAATATAAGCGTTCATTTTTATTTTATTAATATTAATGTTAGTATTTAATCAATTTTAATTTAATAATAATAATAATAAACTAGAGAATCAATTTTAGGTTAAAACTTGATATGGGTTTGATAGAGCAATTTTTGGACATTATTTTTTTTCTTTTTTTAATAAAAAAGTAATTCTAACACTAATAATGTCTAATAATAAATAAATTGATAATAATATGAATTATACTACAGCTGATACTTGTTTCCTTAACCTTTTGAGAGATGCAATCACTTCACATAGGTAGGGAATTGAAATGAGGTTTATAAACACTAATAGCAGCTTCCAATTCTTACATTCATCTTCCTAAAATGTCACTACAGAAATAATACTCAGCAGAATACCTTCACTTCAGTTTCAGAATTCTAATTTCTAGGTGATTACAGCTTAGTTCATGGAGAGTTCAGCTTAGCAAATAATCTCATTTAAGCATTGAAATAATAGAATATTGAATTCTAGTTGTTGTTGATCAAAAACATCACTTGGATTTGGTATCAAACAGGTTTTTTTTCCTTTTCTAACATAAATTCAGAACTCTTTGACTAAATTCTGAGTTTACTATTAGTTAATATATTTTTCAACTCTCTTAATTGTATGCGTGAAGAACCAATTAAGATAGGAATAACTCAACAGCAACATTTTGAAAACAAGCTTCTCAATTCCTAAATTACAATTGCTCAAAACCCAGCTTTAGAAATCGGAATTCAAGTTCAGGAATCATATTCATGAGTGAAACTCTTTGATTTGTATCTTGAGTGGTTCAACAATTGGATTGGTGTCGAGAATGACAATCTTCCTTACTTCCTGAGCTTTTCACTCATTAGAGAGTTGCATAAGAAACTTAGCATGCAATAGGTTTAGGTTGGTACATCATCTTCGGTTTCATTTTTGTAGGTTTCTCATTTCTATTTTAAATCTGAACTCAGTGTTTCTATTTCAATCTGAAAACATTCCCCTCCTATGACTTTCTTTATTCAACAATTCACAAACATTTGCCTTCCAATAGCTTGCATACATTTCTCCAAATTGACACAAAGATAACTCAGACAACCTTCATTTCATAGGAGTTTTAGATTCGAACTTAAGGTACTTCTATATCTCAAACATTTAGAACCAACATTTAATCCACTTGAATTCTGGAGCAAGAGCTATTTATTGGTCCAGTTAGCACTAATGATCAAATTTAAGTTTTGATGAATGACAAATGGATTAAAGTTAGATGTTGTGTTATCTAACCTTGCTACCAAGTATGTAAGACTTGATGGATCTGGAGGACCTGACATCAGACAAAAATTTAGTTAGGTCTATTGGACCTGATAGTTGGTAGGAAGTCTAGATAGGTTAAACAGTGACCCGATATCTAGCAGGAAGTCTGGCTAGGTCTGCGGGACCTGACAACTGGCCAAAGTCCAGTTGGATTCTGCGGACCTAACAACTGACGGAAAGACCTGGTGGGTCAAAGGCAAGTCAAATTATTCTGCATGGTAAGTGAGATAAGTCACTAGAGAAGAGTATTCTAATGAGAACGAATTCCAATTAGGAACTTTAGGCGCAGGTTCAATTTAGGTTTATTTTAGAAACCTAGAATGAGACCATGACTAGATCTTGGTCTTGGAAAGATAGGATCTAATTAATAATACTTATAAATTGTGCTAACTTTGTTTTACAGGTTAAATTTTTTTGTTAGTCTAACATATTTTTACAGGAACAAAAACCAAGTTAAGGCTCGGATGAACAGTAGGTGCCTTAGAGGGTCATGGAGGCCCCTCGGAGTAGCGCGGAGTCACCTTGGATCGAGCAGAGGTGCCCTCACGCGGATGAACATTGAAGATAAGTTCTCGTAGCAGGAAGGCACACTAGAGTGCACTGGAGGTGCCCCTGATGAGTGCTTGGAGTCGTCTTAGAGCGTTTAGAGGCACCTTCAAACGGATAGGAACCAAAGCTCGTGAAGCTGATCGAGTCTGATATTTTCAAGATAATTTTTGAGGTTGGAGGCGCCTACGATGAGCTTGGAGGCATCTTTAATACTCTGTAAAAGAGTTATTGGACTAGCACTTGACATACAACTTATTTTCGAGCTACTATGACTCTTCTACTACTCCAAATATGTTGTACTGTGCTGCACTACTACTCTAAGACATCTAACAGCTGTCGGTAGACCGATACTAACACACAAGCTTAACCAAAGTCAATTCTTCAAGTGTTGGTAACAACTTTGTTTATTATGCATTTTCTATTATATACTCGTAAAAGAAAAGTGTAGGGTTATTACACTTTTTTTTGTCTTTTGTATTCAGATTAATCTTTCGGCAGTTTCGATCGAAAGAGAATTTAGTAGACTACTCATCGATAGGTCTGAGGGATCTAGGACTTGGAGTGGGAACCGCCGAAAGCTCCAAATCAAGTAAAATCCTTTGTGTTTGCATTTCTATTTTGTCTTCTTTTATTTCCACTTTGCACTCTCTTTTAAGTTTCTGAAAATAAATAATAAGCTTTTAAATACACGTGATTCATCTCCCCCCCTCTCATGTGCATCAATTCTAGAAATGGTATCAGAGTCAGACCGCTCGAAATTGGTGCAACCACTAGGAATTAAATTGATTTCATGAATTTTAGTTTTTAGGCTTCAGTTTCATAATCTAAAATCTAAGGAAATTTAGCTTAGATTGTAAATAGTTCAGCTCGGAATAATGTGCCATTTAGCACTACAATGACACAAGCCTAAATTCAAGTTACAGCTGGTAATAAATAGAAATCTACTTTGGCACTAAATAGGTTTTGTTGGGTAAGTTCTATTGACATAGTTTACTGATCATAATCCTACTTCCTGGATTTTTCAAGAATTGAATCTTTAAAGGATTTGAGGAAGAACAATTACCATACATCAATAAGCAAGCATATGTTTCCATTCAGATTTTTTTATGATCAATAACTTGTAACTAGCACTTGGCACACAACCTAAGAGAGCTAACACATGAAGTGCAAATTTATGTTTTTATTTTTTTTTTAAATAACAATTCCCTTTGTCCATCTTGAATTACACTTACAATACATTAGTAGAGAACCAAATCAAGTTAATGTAACTTAGCAGTGACAATTCAGAATCAAGTCCTTGCATTTCCAGCATTTGTAGTTTTTCCAAAGTTTAACAAATGTAACTTCAGCTGGGCATTTTCATAGATCGAAGTCATTGGCATTGTATGTTTCAAAGCATGGGAAGATTGAAGAGGATTGTTAGTCCTTGAACATTGATTGTTTCATGAGACCATCACTAGCTCCTCAATAACAACTTACAATAAACTTCTCAATTCTTGCCCAAAAGTTCTAACTATCTTCTTGTTCCCTTTTCTTTTCAGAAACCCACCTCCTGAACCTTACATTTGTAGGATCGTTACACATGGAGAGAGAGGGTGGTGGGGGTGAATCACGTGATTTTGAAAACTTGACTTCTCTTTGATTTTGAAAAAAGTACATAGCAGAAAAGATGAAAAGAGGTAAAGAGGAAGACCATAACATAAGTGATTTTACTTGGTTTGGAGGTTTTGACGACTCCTACTCCAAAACCCACAATCCTGCATACCATATCGATGGGCAATCCACTATGGTCCTCTTTTGGAACCGTCGTAAGAAGGAAATGAATACAATAAAAAAATCAGGATAAGTGTAACATGCTACACTTTCCTTTATGCAGAAATTAAGTACAACATTAAACTTTTGTTACACAACATTTTGAAGATGATCATATTAGATTCGATGTTAGATAGCTCGTCAGCAGTAGTCGGGTGCAGCAATGTTGTAGCAGAGCAGCATCACAAAGTTGGAGTGATCAGAATGTTGGAAGAATGCATAGAAGCTTGTAGAAGAGTTGTGTTTGAAGCCTTGGATGAGACCTTCTTTTAATAAGTGTTGAAGGGGTCTTCCATAGCATTGGAGGTGTTTTCTATAAGCAAAGTTCTGTCCTGAGAAAATATGCCTTATCATCACCGAGATCTTCTATGTTATTCGATTGAAGGTGCCTTCAAGCCTCTCCAAGGCACCTTCCATGCGGTTGAAGGCACCTCAAGTACTATTCATCTGAGGCATTTTGTGTTCCCTTCGCCCTGCAATATATATTAGTCCAACACAAAATATCTAACCTATAAAACAAAGTTAGCACAATAATAAGGTAGCAGTAATAATTAGTTCTTGTCTTTCCAAGACCAAGAACTGGTCATGGTCTCAATTTAGAGTTTCAAAATAGACCTAAATTGGGCATGCGCTTAAAGTCCCAAATTGAGACTTGTCCTCACTGGAACACTCTCCTCCAGTGACTTACCTCCACTTACCTGCCAAACATTTGGTCCTCCTGATTTGTTTGGTCTTTCTCTAGTCTTGCTTAGTATATGACCAAGCTGATCTACTAAGACTTACCTGCAATACTAAGTTAGAATAGTGGATATAAAATAGTAAAGAAAAATAGTATTAGCATTATTGATAATTTGATGGTCTAGTCGTCCGTGAGCGGTCGACCGAAACCTAGTCAATCATATATGCTTGGAGTTTACTCCTCCAAGACTTTTCATTGCCTAGGATTACCTCCTTCTAGCGTTGCCCAGCTTCACTCACTAGGAATTCTATTTCCTGGCTTCACTCACCAGGACTTCCACCACCTAGCTTCACTCACTAGGGCCCAACTTCACTCACCAGGACTTCCACCACCTAGCTTCACTCACTAGGGCCCGGCTTCACTCACTAGGACTTGCACTACCTAGCTTCACTCACTAGAGCCCGACTTCACTCATCAGGACTTCTACTACTTAGCTTCACTCACGAGAGTTTGACTTCACTAACCAGGACTTCTACTACCTAGCTTCACTTATTAGGGTCTGACTTCACTCACCAGGACTTCTCTTTGTCTAACTTTCAATTAGGACTAGTTACTTAGTAGATTTCTCACCTATCTATCCTTCGGTTAGGAATTATCCTTGCTAGTCATCTAGTCCTGACTAGACTTCTCTCTTCCAAATATCAAGTCTTGTTTAGATTAACTTTTGGTCAAACTAACCAGAGTTAGGTACATTGTCAAAATATCAAAACCCTAGAGGTCGATTTCACTAACAACATTTCCCTTTTAGACAATTCTAATTTCTGGAAATCCTACATTTTAGAATCAACTCCTACGATTTTGTTTAAGGATTACAATAATGCTACCAACATCAATTAGGGTTCCTCCAAGACATAATTGAACTTTGCATTCCACACAAGTTTCAGAATATGAAACTTGAATGAATTTTGGCTTGTATCATTTAAGGTTAAGTTTAGAAGAGGGTTTCATATGGCACTAAAGTGATTGGAACTTGAACTGAAGTTGTTGTTATTCAAACATAAAATCTAAAATTGGCACCAAACAATTCTTTTTTTTTTCCTGTTGATAGAGCTTCAGAATTCTAAAGATAGTTTCAATATAATGAAAGAAAACACAAAAATCAACCAAAGCTTTCATCATCTGTTTCATTGTTCACAATCGAAAGAACATCAACTCTTGAGCCCTCAATATTAGTTCTAATTAATTCAACATCTACTCTATTTACATCACCTAATATCAATTCCATATTAGAAAAAATATTATGAATAAAATGCATCGTATCCATACTATCTTCATTTCCTATGTTGTATGTGTATCTCTTGGTGTGTGACCAATGACATAGTACTTGTAGGATCGTGAACACGTGAGAAGGGAGGGGAGTGAATCACATATATTTGAAAAACTTTTTATTTTTAGAAACTTAAAAGAGAGTGCAAAGTGCGCAGCGGAAAAATAGAAATGAAAGAATAAAACAAAACACGAATATGAAGAATTACTTGGTTCGGAGTTTTCGTCAACTTCTACTCCAAGACCCATGATCCCTCTAACAGTATCAATGGCAATCCACTATAAACCTCTTCTAGAACTACCAGAAGAGGGAATCAAATATAAGTATAAAATTAGGAAAGTGTAACAAACAATACTTTCCTTTTGCAAGTATAAAAGAAGTACAACAATACTAAATCGTTACCAATAGTTGAAGTTGAGGAGTTTGAACGGGTTTGTGTGTTGGTGTCAGTGTCAATCTGCTGGTAGTAGTTGGATGTCTCATAGTAGTAGCGCATTTGTAGAGTGTAGTCAAAGTAACAGAAGTGTTATTGCAGCTTGTAGAAGAGGTCTATGTTGATGGTTGTTTAGCAGCTTCTTTTATTGATGATATGAGGTGACTCCTTCCCTTGGAGGTGCCTCTGGTAGATATGATCTTCACCGAAGACAATGGTTCTTATTCGCATGGAGGCGCCTCCTTCCCACTAGAGGCGCCCTTATTCGCCGAAGCTTTATCCTTCATAGTCGCAAGCCTTATCTGTGTGTCGAGGTGCCTCCTTCCTCCTGAGGTGCCTTCGTGCCTTCTGCACTGAGGCACCTCCATGCTTCCAGTGCCTCCTTCTACTAGCTGCTCTAAGGTGCCTTCAATCCATCCAAGGCATCTTGGATGAACAGTGTCTAAGACTTCTTTTGCTTTAACTCCTGTAGAGACATATAGTGCACAAAAAAATAATAGACCCTGCAAATAAGTTTAGCACATTTATAAAAATATTATTAATCAGATCTTATCCTCTACATTATAACCTAGTCTTGGTCTCAGCTTAGACTTCCGAAATAGATCTAATCTGGACTAGCGCCTAAAGTCCCTAATTAGGACTTGTCCTCATTGGAACACTCTCCTTTAGTGAATTATCTCACTTACCATGCAGAATTGCTTGACTCTCCTTTGACCTATCAAGTCTTTTCGCTAATTGTTAAGTTCATAGATCCAACTAGACTTTAGCCAACTGTTAGGTCCCGTAGACCCAACCAGACTTTCTGCTAGATATTGAATCACTTCTTAACCTATCTGAACTTTCCACCAACTATCAGATCCCCCGGACCTAGTTGGATTTCAGTTTGGTGTTAGGTCTTATAGATCCGTCAAGTCCTACACACTTAGTAGCAAGGTTAGATAACACAACATCTAACTTTAATTCATTTGTCATTCATCAAAGTTTAAATTTAATCATTGGTGTTTACTGCACCAACAGTACCAATCCTCCTCTTTTGGATTATGAACATAATAAGCCATTTGAGCTCGCATAGCTAAAATAAAAGGTTCATGTTCCTCACATTCTTCTATATGTATCAAGTGTAAAAAATTTAGCATTGAAAATCTAAATGCATCATATTTGAAACCTGTAGTAGTGTTAACTCAATTGCATCGAAAAATAATAATTCGACCACAACTAGGGGTGCAAATAAGCCAAGTCGCTCATGATCTGCTCACGAGCAGCTCAGTCAAAACTCGACTCGAGCTCGAAGTTAACCGAGCTTGAGCCAAGCTAGAGCCAACTTGATTAGAAATAGAGCTGAGCTCAAGCCTAATTATTACTGGCACGGTGGTTCGTCGAGCCAAACAAGCCAATAATAATGTATATTTCAATATATTTTTTATAATATATAATATATAATATATAATATATTAATTTAATTATTAAAATAATAAAAAAATCGAGCTTGAGCTTGAGTCCATAATTAAATATCAAGCTTGAGCCGAGCTCAACTCTACAGGCTCGAGCGAGCTCGAGCTCGAGTCGAGTCAGTATAAATCGAGTTGAGCCGAGCTTAATTCAAAGCTGGTTTGAGCTCGACTCAGCTCGTTTACATCCCTATCCATGACTACCATGATCAAGTGAGATGATATCAAGTAGTCGACCATAATAGATTGATTGGATATCATCATTATCATGCATCGCCTGCACCATGACCCCACTATTCTACACTTTTTTTTTCTTCAAATTTTACCATGCAAAATGCAAAATCATTTATGTTGAACCCATGATAACTAAATGTTACTAGATTTGGACCATGCGAAAACACCCTAAGATCTAAGTCATCGATTCATTCATTTACTCGATCAACCTATAAGGTACACATATAATTTTTAAAGTAAAAAAATAACAAGTGTATTTATTATAAATTTGTAATATAAAATAAATCACATATATTACTTACTTATCTTGCAAACTATTCTAGAAATTACATTCTAACCGTGTCATCCAACTGAGAATTACTTAGGCGACGGTTATATCTATGTCTTCTCTTCAGTTCATTTTTTTCACTATTCAAGTCAACACTAATATATAATTAGAAAAAATTATTGTTCATAAAACATTAAAACTTTATGTAAAAACTTGAAAAAAATAGTAATACTTACTCACGATATGTTTGTAACATTGTACAATTAGAGAGAATATATCTATGCGCTTGAGTTAAAGTTTTGTCATCCAAGGTAACTACTTGAAGCCCTTTTGTTGGTCGTCCTACTTGTGGAAACATCGGGAGTGTAGGAAACTCAACATTTGATATGCCTTTATGTCATGCTCTGTGATTGTTTAATGAGTTATTACCATCTACATTATGAAAACAAAACATAACACATTCATCTACTAAATATGTCTCTACAATGTTGGCCTCTGGTCGTACTTTATTTATAACAAAATTTTTAAGTTTTTCCAGATATCTTTCTATTGGGTGCATTCACTGATAATGTACATGCCATCAAGTCTTGCTTGATACACTAAATGTACCACTAAATGAACCATTATTGTGAAAAAAATGGTGGAAATATTCTCTTTAATTGACATAAAATCAAAATAACCTCTTCTTCAGTCTTCTGTAATTCTTCTTCTTGTAAAGAATTTGCACACATTGCTCTAAAGTATTCACACAAAATAATAAGTGAAGCAGTTACCTTTTTTGGCAACACGTGACGAAGAGCAATTGGAAGGAATTGTTCCATCATGATATGACAATTATGGTTTTTCAAGCTCATAATCTTAGAATGTCCAACATCCACACACTTTGAAATATCAGATAACATACTATCAGGGGCACAAATATATTTCAATACTAAACAAAATATCTTTTTTCATCTTTACACAAAGTAACATGCAGGTGGCAAATACTCTCTACCATCTAATTATGCTCGAGGCCATAATAGTTTCATAATACCCAAAATCTTTAAATTTCTACATGCTATATAATTTTCTTTTCTCTTGTTGAAATCATTTAAAAGTGTTCTAACAATATTGTCACAAATATTCTTTTTAATATGCATAGGGTCCAAATTATGTCAGGTCAAATTAAATGCCATACTGCAGGCTAAAAATATACTTTATTTTCTCTATATTTGTTCACTTAACTTCATTTTTATTCTCACATTTAGTTTTGATGTTTTACTCTTACCAAAAATCACATTCTTATTTAAGGTCATTCGTAAAATGTTAGATTCAGACATTGTTCGAATTTCTAAATCTGATCATAGAAAACGACAATGCCCTTTGAACGGCCACTTCTTACCATGTTTTAGGTATACTACATCTGTCTTATCAGCACAAGTTGGGCATGCATTCTTGGCATATGTATTCCATCCAGACAAAATCCAAATCAGGAAAATCACTGACTGCCCAAAGTAATGCACCCTACATTTGAAACACTTCTTTGTCACAAGCATCTAATGTAGCAATCTTATTTTTCTACAAATCTTTTAATTCAGTCAATATGGGATGTAAATATATCAATATCATTTCCAATTGCTTTTGGACCTAGAATAAGGGTGGATAAAATAATAAAATGAGACTTCATGAATTCCCAAGAAGGCAAATTGTAAGGCAATAGGACAATAGGCCAAGTATTATATGAAGTGCTTTGATTTTCAAATGGATTAAAGCCATAAGCGGCAAGTCCCAAGTATATGTTTCTAGGATTAGAAGCAAATTCACAATGGCGTTCATCAAATTCTTTCCATGTTAGAGAATCAACTGGATGCTTTAGATTTCCATCTAAAATGCATTTTTTGAAATGTCACTATATATTTTTAGACATCTTGGATGACATGAATAATCATTGCACTCTTGGTTTAGACTTTGGTTGTAATTTTAACCACAAGACATTTTTTCCACTTGTATATGACCTCCTAGATGATTTGGGTATAATTTTTCATTTTGGAAGATTACATACTTTGTAAGTCTGTTCATTCTCACTTCCCCCTAATAAATCACATAATCATTTGGACAAGTATGTATTTTTTTCATAATGAAGTCCTAAACTAGAAATTAATTTTTTTTTGTTTCATAAAAGGACTTGGACACTTGAGTTTGAAATGGAAGTATTAGACGAAGGAAGTCCAACAATATCGTAAATGACTTATCACTCCATTTTCTATTCACTTTCAATTGAAATAACTCAACAAGGAACGCCATTTTAGAAAACTCTGTGCATTCGGTATATATATGTTATTTCCCTTTCTCTATTAGTCGATAAAATCTTTCACATTAGACTCCATCGATGTATGACTTGTCGATGCACCAATGTAATTTCCATTACTTATAAATCCTTCATGCATTCCAAATGCATCATGCAATATTTCTTGTACCATGGGTTCTTGGCTAGTTACTTCAGAAACTTGTTGCACCGACTCTTGAAGTTTATTGTTATCATGATCTTATACAATTAGTTTTTCTCCATGAAAATGTCAGATGCGATAATCTTGTAAGATATCATTTATCATCTGATATTCATGTATTGTCTCACGATCATGACTCAATGAGTTTATGCATTGGCAACAAGGGCATGGTCTCGTGACTTCTTGAGCCATATCATCAAATGTATAATGTAAAAAATATATGATCCCTACTTGATACTCAAGATTGCCATGTGGGGCAGTCATTCATCCCTTCTGCATGATTTGATTATGTTCAATAATTTATAAAAATTTACACATTAAAACAAGATTTATTAAAATTAAAGAAACGTCATAGATGAAATTTCAATGAATTCAATAAACATAAAATACAATTCCTAAATATAAATTTTCAAATATATAAATGAAAGGATTTCAAAAGAAAAAAAAATCATATATGCAAATGGCTTTATGAGAAATCGTGATATTATTCAACTTAGAGGAAAAAAATGTGAAAAACAAGCTTAGCATTATAGACAAGCTATAAGCAAAATACAATAATAAATTTCAAAAAAAAAATCCAAATAACTTAGACAAAAAGACAAATTAAGGGATTCAATATGAAAATTTAAAATATACCTTCCCAACACAAACC
This sequence comes from Zingiber officinale, assembly GCF_018446385.1. Classification (NCBI taxonomy): domain Eukaryota; kingdom Viridiplantae; phylum Streptophyta; class Magnoliopsida; order Zingiberales; family Zingiberaceae; genus Zingiber; species Zingiber officinale. The sequence continues at coordinate 74,830,889 of NC_055997.1, read as the reverse complement.
CTAATCGATTACAATTTTATCACAATTAACATTTAAAAAAATTGTCACACTGTGAAAACTAAACTAAGAAATTACTTCGAGAAATAAAATCAAAGGTGATTTATTATGTAAATGTGGAAGGATGATTTTAAGGTGCAATTAATTTGATGGGTTCACTGGAATAGAGAGGGCCGCTCGAAAAGAGAGGGTCATTAGAATAATTAAGGTCGTTGGAACAGAAACGATTATTGGAATTGTAAAAATAATATGAGATACGAGTATGATTTTTTTTATCTTGCATACAACCTTTAGAAGTGGTCCGCTTCTAAAAGAAACTTATAGAACCAATTTCACAAATCGCTTCTATATGTGTCCAACATCAATGGTTTAACAACCTCTTCAAAAAACAAAGATCAACTGAATCAATTTTAAGAGTGGTTAACTTTGACCTATTTTATTGGTTGTGATTTTACAACCGTTTTATCGACCGCTACTAATTTTTCGATCGTGCTGCCCATTTATTTTAGTGATTAATCCACGTGGGCACGTGCCCCTTAGGCGCGTTCGTTGCCGCACACTTGGAGGTGCACAATATATCAAGATTGTGAAAAGAGAATACTCATCTTTACTAGGTCTAAGGCATATTTTTCTTCACTTCCAAGGCTAAAGTTTAGGTTGGAAAGGGGAATTATCATTATTTGTTTCCATAGTATTTTAGAAAATTTGTCTACGTAATTTCATTTGAGAGTTTTTTTATCAACAGATTACTCAATTATCCATGATTCGAATCCTAACTATGTCTACTCGCGAGAAGTTGCACGCGTAGCTTCCAGATTTATCAATGGGTAAATCAAGGGGAGGCCACCAGTCTCCGGCATTAGTTGATCCCAACGCCAAGATATCTAGATTATATTTTAAAAAAAAATAAAGAAACATAATTTGAATAATAAATATTAGTTTTTTTAAAATTTCAAAATGATATATATATTTGTAAGAATATAATAAATGTTAGGGGCAAAATTGAAAGAGAGCGACTTCAGTGAAACGAAACCTGCTCCGCCATTTTGCCACGCAACGGCGAAGTGGCAAACCCAGAAGGCGAAGAGCGACGCCGAAATCCAGTGCGCTGCGGGTCAGATCTTCGCGATCAAGCGAGGAAACGCATTAAAATGGTAAAGAGAAGCATCCAAATCCTGTCTTTGATTCTTTTGTTTCTGTTTCTTTCTCCGTTGTGGTACGATTTGGGGGAATATTGACGCCGATGCTTGGTTGCTCTCCCGAAGTCGGCGCTGTTCAATTTCCACGCTTTTCTGTCGGTGGTTCTGTTGGTGATATGCACCTGCACTTACATCAAGATGCAGTTCCCCGCCATCCTCGAGCAAAGGACCGGGTAATGACGAAAATGCTCCAGATTTGTATTATTTGTCGTGGATTCTTCACTATGGTCTGTGTGATTCTATTTCCTGTGGCGATTCTAGGGCTTGTTTCATGAGAATCTGTCATATAGGTGACTCGTATGTAAGAGAACGATGTAATATACGGAAGTAGGTATTTTTAGGGACTCTGAAGTTTATTGAATAGTTATGTAGAACCATCGGTTGCAATTGACTTGTAGTCATCATTATGAAATCTTTGGAACACTCCATTTGTGGAAGGAATTCTGGAAAACTATATTTAAGATGTTTCTTGAAACTTCACTGTGGACGACCAACTCTGTTGGATTTTTCCAGAAGATTGTCAAAGTACTAGGCCATTTAGCGAACCATGAAAGCTGACTGAGACTCTGCCAAGATTGTCAAAGTACTAGGCCATTTAGTGATCCTTGAAAGTTGACCAAGACTCTGAGCCTCTAGCAATGTTGCTAAAATATTATCATGATTCATTCAAATTCTACTATGCTAGAAAGCATTTCCGAATTCTGGTAGAAGGTGCTAGGCAGTATTATACTATTATTGATCCTCTCAGTTATCTATTACACGTATTTCACTAGTATTATCTTCTTTGGATTGTTAATGCCTACTGTGCTCTTAGCTCAAGTGTTCCACAAAGAATTTGTTTAATGCTATCAGATGAGTGTAGCATAAGCTATTATGCAGTTGATTGTCACTCTCTTCTGCCAACTGCCTTATGTGTTTCTCATGGGTGGAAGGCTTCAAGCATATTAAGATGTCAATTTCTGTACTGTTATTCTCAAGTAGGAAAAAATTGGTGTTTGAGTTTGTAGATCTTAACTTTTGGCAGGTTCCGTGGCTTCTTCTGGAAGGCTGCTCGAATAGGTATGTCTTTCAAGCGTTTTACTTTATAGTTCATGGCATGGATCAGTTTATAAAATTTTCAATCATTTTTTCAGACTTATGTTTTATCATAATCACCCATCCATTGGGATAAAGCTTAGTTGTTGTTGTTGTTGTTGATGATGATGTTTTATCATAATCAAATTAATGCATGTTCTGTCATTATCAGATTACTCTGTGTATCATATATATATATATATATATATGATGAACAAAAAATTATAAAACTAATTGAATAAAAGACCGCTTTCTCATATTTTCCCAGCTTGATGCTAGCAAAGATGATTAATAAATAATATATTTTTTGACTTAAAAGGAGCTCTGTGCAGCTCAATAAATTTGTTGCAGATCTCCATTGATTTAGTTTCACAACTTGCCCAAAATATATACTTCGAAAAATTTATATGGGCATCATGTTAAACCCAAGAGGGAGCTAGATCCAACTTTAAATGACAAGGCACTTAGATGGAGGGCCTCTTAGTATCTAAGCATACTTAGCCTCACGTAGCACTGTGGAATAATAGTGGTGGAGTCTCTACCTCTCAAGCCTTCCTCTCTCTCCTCTGACATGCATCTTAACATACCCTTTCATGCTTGACATTGTAAGAGTTGTGGGACTGGCTTTAATGCCATTTTAAACCCAAAGTGGAACCTCAGTCTACTTCAAAGGCCAAGATACTAAGTAGGAGATTTTCTGATATTTAAGTATGGTTAAGAAGATTCACTTATCAATATTGGGCTGACGAGGTGCAATGTGTACTTCTGATCTCTTACTCATTACCTCCATTGATGTGTCTTTAATCATCATCTATTTGTGTTAGTCTCAACTACATGGGATTTGTGATGCAGGAGGATCCACATATTATTTTAGGATTTTTGGTATTTTAGCTATTTTTGGTAATTTGGATATTATTGGTAATTTTTGTCTTTTTATATTTTTGTATTTTGAATCTGTTTAGGGATTTTAGAATTAATTAGTAGTCTTTTTTCTTTTTTTTAGGACTAGTTTTCTTTTCTCAAAATTAGTTTAGATTTTATCTCTTGTTTAGGATGAGTTTTCTTTTATTTTTTCTTTTTTTCCGTTATGACTTTTTCTTATTTCTTAGGTTATTTAAACAAGGGTTAGAGCTCTTGTAAGAAGGTGGTTGATGTTGAGTTTGGTTTTGATTTGAATAAACAAATTATTTTCGTTTAAACGTAGAGGCGACTCCTCTTTGTTTACGAATTATTTTCCTATATTTTTCTCTGCAAACCTCTAATTCAAACGTCGCATCCGGAGTTCCTTCCCCGCGTCAGTTGGTATCAGAGCCTTAGATCCATGGATGATCATCGTAATCGAGATCGTGGTCGTGAAAGATAGGTTCCGGCTTAGGAAGTCTCGCACCAAGATCAAAGCATATCCTACGAACTCATCAAAAATCTACAGAGACAAGTCACAAAGTTATACCAACGTCTAGCGACACAAGATCTAGAAGATTGTGAGGTACGTGATCAAGGTTGTGACAGATAGGTTCCGACTGAGGAAGTCTCACTGATGGTAGTGCCCGAGATCTTAAAGGTTGTAAGTTATTTTATTTTAATTTGAACAAAATATTTCTTGAGAAAGATATGGACGATAAGATTGAAATAGTCGATGATCCAATTTACAACGAAGACGAGATCAAGTCAACTAGCGAGCCAATAGATGATGGGGTCGACTGCGCTATTCTCATCATCGATTCCACCACGGATGGCTTCGAAGCCGGCATCTCCAAGAACGGTTGGATCCGTGAGAATGTTCTACTTGCTTGCACTCTTGGAGTTAAATAGATGATTTGTTGTTGTAGCAAGATTGATGACGCCGTCATGGATGAAATCAATGAGGGTTTAACTATTAATGTCCAAGACATTGATGCTTACTAGCTTCAAATGAAGATATCTCAAGCTTATGAAGAAATAGAAAACACTTTGAAAATGCAAAATGCAGCAAGCCACAACAATGATCCTTTTATATGGCTAAAAAACAATTTTTATCCAAGAAGCATAAAGACTTATTTCTCAAACACATGATAGTAATGAATTACATGCTGGGAAGGTTCCATTCTCTACGGTTCGCCGACCTAGCCCTTTTCTTGAAATTGACATACCATTCCGTTATGTATATGACTTGTGTGAATAGAAGTCTTCAACGAAGCCACTTGTAGCTGCTAGAATCACCATCGATGATGATGATAATAATGCAAACTCTGCACCCTTATCCAGGTCAATGCACGAGATCACCTTTTCAACTAATGACGTACCACAACTTTTGAGTTTATTGACTTATTGCTTGGTTTAATATTCAAGAAGCACATGTATTCTCAACAAATGATAGCTGTTGGACCCCGTGGTTGTTTTTATGTGATCAACCAAGTTAGGTTAGGTCCTGTTTGGTTTTGATCCCTGTGTCTAAGTGTGCAGGAGCTTAGGAGCACAGGAAGTCGAGTGGAAGACGCGGCTAGTGAGAAGGACGGCACGGGAAGGGAGCCGACGGGCTCGGTGCGTCTGAAGGACGAAAGAGCTACGGAAGAGTACATCGGTGGACGAGAAGAACGCGCGCAACGTTCGAGGGACGAGAAGCCGGGGCGGAAGCCTGCTCGAGGAGAAGGCCGGAAATTGGGTTCGGGTGAGCCCTATTTCGGTTGGCCGCAATCACCCAATCAAACGGGAAGGGAGCCGATGGGCTCGGTGCGTCCGAAGGACGAAAGAGCTGCGGAAGAGTACATCGGTGGACGAGAAGAACGCGCGCAACGTTCGAGGGACGAGAAGTCGGGGCGGAAGCCTGCTCGAGGAGAAGGCCGGAAATTGGGTTCGGGTGAGCCCTATTTCGATTGCCGGCAATCACCCAATCAAACGGAACTTCAGAAGTTGAAAAGGAGAGGAAGAAGTGCTGGAAAAACAGCTGGAGGCGCCCTCAACAATCGTTGGAGGTGCCTCCGACTTCAGCACGCTGAAGGCGCCCTCAATGACATTGAGGGCTCCCTCAACAGTCTTGGAGGTGCCCTCAATTCCTTTGAGGGCGCCCTTGACCTGGCCAACTTGGCCGTTGACGAGCGGATAAAGTTTTATCCGCTCATCCCCATAGAGGCGCCCTCAACCCCTTTGGAGGAGCCCTCAAGACTCGAGATAGGATTTCCAGGAGCTAGATAAAGGCCCCTGGAGTTAGGAATTAATTAATCAACTCTTGTACTAATTTCCTAGCAACTCTTGAGCTCTCTAAGTGTGTAAAAGGTTTCTCCGCCTTCAGAAAAGGAGATTCATAGTGCTCTTTTTCAACCGCCTTGGATTAACAACCATCTAGGTTGTAACCAAGTCAAATTACCGTGACTCTTCTCTTTTATTTCTGTTATTTTATTTTATAATTGTTGCTATTTTTAGAGTTAAAAGCACGAGGAGGGTATTTTCTTATTGCAGGCAATTCACTCCTCTCTTGCTGGCCCCGCTGCACCAACGAGTGGTATCAGAGCCAGACCACCTCAGAAAGATTGACCGCCGACTGAAGCATCAAGATTAAGACGATGGTCGGTGCAAGTATTGATCCCCCGAAATTCGACGGAGACTTCGCTACATGGAAACGTCGAATGGAGGTATTCTTTAAAATAGAATTTAATATTCTTTTAGTTATGAAATATGATTTTACAGTCCCTAAAGACAAGGAAGAATACAACTGGACGAAAAAAGGAACAAGCTAATTTCGTGGCTAACGGAAAGGCAGAGTTCCATCTGCTCAACGTTCTGCCACCCCAGGAGGTAAGTCGGATCGGAAGCTACGACTCCGCCAAAGACCTCTAGGAAAAATTCCTATAGCTCTACGAAGGCACCTCAGAAGCGAAGTTAGCAAGGCGCGACATCCTCCGGACTGAGCTTACAAATCTCCAGATGAACAATGGCGAGAAGGTAGCGCAACTCTAAGAAAGAATTAAGGAGCTAATAACTCAACTGAACAACCTCGGAGAATCGGTAACAAATAGAGACTCGATCTGGTATGCGCTCAACGCCTTCCCAAGAACTCCAGAATGACCGTCCTTAGTAGATGCATACTACATCTCTAAGGACTTTAAGATAAGTACGCTAGAAAATTTATTTTCTATATTTGAACTTCACGAATCTCGAATTGCAGAACCTAAACAAATAGAGAAGTCAAATCTCAATGTTGCCCTACAAGTCGAGATGGACGATCCCGACTCTGAAGCGTCAATCGACAAAACTGAAGCGGCGTTATGGTAAGAAAGTTAAATAGGTTTATTAAGACTAATAAATTTAGATCGCAGTCGAGAAAGCATCAACGCAACAGAAGGACGGTTCGATGCTACAATTGCAACGAGGAAGGGCACATCAAGGATGACAGCCCAAAATTAAAGAAAAGGGACAAGGAGAAGTCTCAAAGATCGACGTCGTCTAAACGTAAGAGTCTGAAGGCTACATGGGATGAATCATCATCCTCCAAATAAGAAGTTGAAGTCTTCTCAGGAGTAGCACTGATGGCCAACCATCAAAATGAAGAAGAAACCAGCTCAGAGATGAGCATAGATGAGGGGGGAGAATCATCAGAAGAAAGCTACGATGTAGGGGGAGCATCAGAAATAAATGTAAGTAAGGTACGTACTCTAACTCCTAAATAATCTTTTCATTTTATCAAAGTTCTTACAAAAGACTTAGTAAAATCAGAAAAAGAAATTGCTGATTTAAAATTAATGTTAGATAATTTAAAATCAAAAAATGATAATTTGAAAATGCAAATTGAAAATCTAAAAACTAATGCACGCTTTAAACCAAACAAATTTCAAAAATCAAAGCTTAGAATTTATGGAAAGTTGAATTGGTATATTAGAAAACATTAGGGACAACTTAGAAAAGTTCCCAAAAGTTATGTACCTCCTAAATACTTGATTAATCCAGTAGAAAGGAACCTATATTGGGTTCCAAAATATTTTCTAGATTAAATTGTTGTAAGTTAGCGCTTTCAGCAAGAAAAATTAAACAGTTAATTTCTTTATGAGACTTTGTCTAAGAAAGTGGTTGTTGCTCCAATAACCAAGAAGGCCTAGGGCCTCGCCACTGTCTGGAAGCCAAAATATTGAAATAAAGTATTTAATTAACTTACTGATAAAGCATGAAAATAGAAATTAGATAATGCTTTAACAAGTTTTTTAAACATTTTTTTTGGAAATTTCTCAAAAATATTTTGTTTAAATTGCCTAAAGGTTAGAGTTCTTTGTTAACTTAGAATTTATTTTGAAAATTTTCTATCCCGTTTTTGCTGTGATCAAAGGGGGAGAGATAGGAACAAGTTTAGGGGGAGTTAGTTAATATTTTTTTAAAATTTTTTGGATAGGAACAAGTTAATATTTTTTTCTTAAAAAATTACAAATTCTATTATTGCAATCTTTATGCTTAAAATGTTAGATTAGTAATTTCTTTAATTTACTACTTGTCTGTTTTTACCTAACTTGAAATTGGGTTGATGCACATCAAAAAGGGGGAGATTGTTGGACCCAGTGGTTATTTTGATGTGATCAACCAAGTTATGTTAGGTTCTGTTTGATTTTAATCCTCTGTCTATGTGTGCAGGAGCTTAGGAGCGCAGGAAGTCGAGCGAAAGACGCAGCAGCTAACGAGAAGGACGACACGGGAAGAGAGCCGACGGGCTCGGTGCGTCCGAAGGACGAAAGAGAGTACACCGGTGGGCGAGAAGAACGCGCCTAACGTTCGAGGGACGAGAAGCCGGGGCGAAAGCCTGAAGTTGAAAAGGAGAGGAAGAAGTGCTGGAAAAACAATTGGAGGCGCCCTCAACAGTCGTTGGAGGCGCCTCCGACTTCAGCACGTTGAAGGCGCCCTCAATGGCATTGAGGGTGCCATCGACAGCCTTGGAGGCACCCTCAATTCCTTTGAGGGTGCCCTCGATCTGGCCAACTTGGCCATTGACAAGCGGATAAAGTTTTATCCGCTCATCCCCTTGGAGGCGCCCTCAACTCCTTTGGAGGCACCCTCAAGACTTGAGATAGGATTTCCAGGAGCTATATAAAGGCCCCTGGAGATAGGAATTAATCAATCAACTCTTGTACTAATTTCCTAGCAACTCTTGAGCTCTCTAAGTGTGTAAAAGGCTTCTCCGCCTTCAGAGAAGGAGATTCGTAGTGCGTTATTTCAATCGTCTTGGATTAACAACCATCTAGGTTGTAACCAAGTCAAATTGTCGTAACTCTTCTCTTACTTTTATTTCTGTTATTTTATTTTATAATTGTTGCTATTTTTAGAGTTGAAAGCACGAGAAGAGTATTTTCTTATTGCAAGCAATTCACCTCTTCCCTCTTGCCGGCTCCGCTGCACCAACAATAGCTACTCTTTAGATGTGTTTGTTGTTGAGGGTTGTCCTTATGAGAAAATTGAACAAAGGGATTTGTTATGGAAGGAAATTCACAAGATGGGGAGACAAACTTAGTCAACGTATGGTCTCTTCAAATCCATAATCCACTACATGAAGGATACTTTCTACCATTATTTTAAACTCGAGGATGAGTTCTTTCCAAATCGGAGCGACTGATACAGGAGGATTCACAGATTATTATTATTATTACTATTATTATTATTATTATTATTATTATTATTATATTATTATTATTTTAGGGGTTTTGGTATTTTAACTAATTTGGGTATTATTGGTAAGTTGTCTTTTTATATATATATATATATATATATATATATATTTTTGTATTTTGAGTCTGTTTAGGAATTTTAGAATTAATTAGTAGTCTTTTTCTTTTTTGAGGATTAGTTTTCTTTTCTAAAAATTAGTTTAGATTTTATCTCTTTTTTATGATGAGTTTCCTTTTACTTTTACTTTTTTCTGTTATGACTGTTTCTTATTTCTTAGGTTATTCTTGTAAGAAGGTGGTTGTTGTTAAGTTTGATTTTGACTTTAATAAACAAATTATTTTCGTTTAAACCTAAAGGCGACTCCTCTTTGTTTACGAATTATTTTCCTATATCTTTCTCTACAAACCTCTCATTCAAACGTCGCACCCGGAGTTCCTTTCCCTAGATCGATTAGCTACATAGATTTTATCCTCCATCGAATTCTACAATGTTATATCAATAGTAATCTCGGTTCTCTTAATTTATACTTAATTAGGTTATCGATTGTTTATTGTGGGCTCCCTCTACCTATTAAGACGATTAATCTAATTGATCCAATTTATCTAACGAGAGATTTTATTGATTGTCTATGAAGGCTTAAGTTTGTGATTTCATAACAAATTATATGCAATATAAAATTACGATTTTATTGGTCATGCTATGGTTTGTGTATGATTTGAAATATTTGTCTTTTTCTAAAAAGATTGGATTGTATAATTCCTTATCTTCGTCTCTCAAAATAAAGGGATTTCTTAAAGATAACTAAGTATTCATATTTTATTAGTTTGATGCAATAAATAGAAATATAGCTGGTGATGACCAAAGCTATTTATAAAAATCTTAATACGAAATTATTCGAGGAGATCAGCCAGGTTTCTAAACAATTTCCCAATTCCAACGCACTTAACATCGTGTCTTCTAATATTTGTTATTTTATCTCAAGGAATTTTGGTGCATCTTGCATGTTTTATTTTTTATTTTAATGCAATCATAGTTTGCACTTCTGTTATAATCCTTGGCATTCAATTAGTCTGTATAAATCTGAAAAATAATAGAAGACAGGGCTATAGTCCACCCACTGGAAGCCTTTATTTCATAGTTCATCTCCAATGCTGTATGAAAGATTAAAATGAATTTAATTCTAGACTGAAGTTGCTTGAAACTGGGGAATTATCTGGAACTGGTAGTTCCCTATTTCATCCTGAATTTAATATCTGGAACTGGTTATTGATAAGCCTCCCATGGCTTCCGATACTAAATAGGAAAAAGGGGACAAACTAAGAAATATAATGGGCTTATGGGAAAAGAATATACTCATACTCAACCATATTTTCATCATCAAATACAAGTTTGGATTTAACTAAAAAAAAAAAAAAAAAAATGACTCGAGGTCAATTGTATAGATTTTTTAATGTGGCTTTTGTAATTTATTATGTTATGAATAAAACAAAGGCCAGGACCCTATTGCTTGCTGTATTTGGTTTTCTGCTGCTAAACTATTGACTTCAGGCGTCATGATGATATTTTCGGGTGTGACTTTAGTTGAACAGTTTGGATTCTCACTATGAGTACCTAATACCGTTTATGTGGAGTATGAAAATCTTATTCATGTAGCTTGCCTAGGAAAATTTCGACCTTAGGTACCCATTATAGACAATATGTTATAGATGCTTTTACTTAAGGAGGTGCATGAGGAATTACCCTCTCATGTGATAGCTAGTTTCGGTTTTCTAATTTACTCCCTCTCAATGGTGTCAGACAGTCATAGGGGCCCACTAGGGTGATAGATTTTACCTTTTGTAGATTTTTACTCATAGAAGTGCTATCGATTGTTCCAATATTTATCAATGCCGGTATAGATTGGAGATCTTTCAACCATAGCCCTTTCTTTTTATTTAAAAAAATTTCTTCACTCTACTACATTGTCGCTAGCAGGTTGGTTACACCCACAACTAAAATATATAGTCATCATTGAGAATCACTTTTTGTCTTTGTTGTAGTTTATACAATAATCTCATTCTCGGTAAACTTCCTCTTCTACTTTCTGCAAGTTTTTATATTAGTTGATAAACTTGAAATTTCTTTTAACTGACATCCATCTTATTGTTGCCTCAGGTGAACGCCTAAGCCCCTGGGTCTCTTTGGGTTGCTTTGCAATGGGTGTTTCCATTATCATTTTCTGAGCATTTTACGACATTAGTTTGATGCTCAGCAGCATATTTTCACATAACAGAAAATTTTATTTTATTTTCTCATTAGGGAGCTTGATGGCAGATCCAACTCGTGATATGAAACCAAAACTTGTTTGTGCTGTGTGCAATGACACCCTTTCCTTGTACATTAGGGAAAAAAATTTAGTTGACCAAATGCCGTATTAAATGAAATTGGTGGAGTAGTTCGCTTCGTTCTGTTATTTCATTGTAACAATGGAATGGATGATATGAACGCTCTTATTTTAGATTGAGCTATTGATTCGCTCAGTCTAATTATTATTTAATGCTATTTGATTTGATTCTGGCAACGTTGAATAAGCCTCTCTAAACTGTCCATATTACAAAATTCTGAATCACAACATAATTATTTATGGGTCGCTTGCTTCGGTAATGAAAATGGTAATGAGTTTTGATTGTGGGTTTAATGGTAATGAGAATAATTGTTGGATTGATGGTATTTGATATATTGAAATGGATATTATTTTTATTAACGTTATTTGGTTTGATTTAAATTATGAAATGGGAATCAGTCAAAATTTTTATTTTATCCTTGTAATTAAAATACAAAAATAATCATACAGCATTATGAACAAAATTATTTTATTAAAAAAATATAATATGGTGAGTATTTTTCCTTCATCTCAATGTACAAAAGGTATAATAAAACACAACAATTATTTCTAAAATAAATTATTTAACATATTAACTTGTACCTAACAATTTTGACAATGATTTTATATAATTAAAACATTTTTGTATAATTAAAACATCTATCACAATATCTATGCAAGTTAATATTGCCTTGTCCTCGCATCAATGACCTAATTAATAAACAGAAGTGGGAGAAACAAAAATGTATTTATCAAATTCAACATCATCACAAGCATACTACTACAAACAACTGAGCAAAAAATCTTCAACTTCAAAGGGATCCAAACTGAATAATAACTTAACCTTCACAAAATCTTTACAAATTGTATGAGCAACCATGTACTTATTCTTACCAATGAACTCATGCTTATCCAACATCTCAAGAACTTGTGACATTTTTTAAGATTTACCTTGAACCTAAGATGACATTAACTCAAGATGTGAGCTAACAGTTTGCATAAATCTCAACCCGATCATTTAGTAACTTGAAGTCAGAATCAACATATTACACAGTTGAAGTCTTTGCCCTTTTCAAAGCTTTTTAAACTTTGTTAGTGGGTGATTTCTTTTTCTCCTTAGAGTGAGATGCCCTTGATGTAACAAAAGGTTGTTGATTTGACATCAAATCAACTTTAACTCCTTTTTTAACAAGTGAATTGTCATTCGATATAGTTAACTCAGCATCCACATCAATGATGTTTTGTGCAGCTATCGTAGGATCTTTTGCAATAAGGCTTGTTGCTCTGTCTTTACCATATACCATCTCTAATTCTGAAAAATAAGGAAATGATACATTATAGAGACTTTTGACGTCATTGTGATTTTGTCTGAAAGAAGAACATAACAATCAATTTAACAAAGTCAAGGAACTTGCCGTGATAATTACACTTATCACCAAGAGCATAACATATCCATAAACGACATTATAATTTGAAAAAAAAAACCAATAATGATTAATACACGTACCTTAATCCATTCAAGATACCATATTTCTTCGCAAGTTGTCTTCTTTTCGACATCATTTCAAGTACAATCACTTTGCTTGCATATTTCATTGATAGTGTGAAATTTCTTCTTTAAGGTTTTGATTCTAGATTCAATATGACTGACAGATTTTGTGAAAATTGACAGCTTTTGGATCATAATCCTCCGTCTATTTTCCAAAGAGGATTGATTGTCATATCCAACAAACATCTTATTAATGTCCAACTCTCCTCTTTTGTCCAGAAAACTTTGTTTTTACCTCTTCCTCGTGCTACATTCTATCCCACATATTCCTCAGGATTACTCTCTATCCTACTATCCAGGTCATATCAAAGTCACAAGAAACATAAATGTCATAAACATTAGCTTCATAATATGATACATTATATAACAATGAAATTACAAGAATATCCAGGTTGAAAGAATGTTAATGGAACATAAAATATCAAGCATATTAGGATGAAAAAAATAGGAGTACGCATAAAAGCTTTCACAAAGTTGCATAGAAAATATATCAAACATCATGACAATGAAAGTCATTCCATATCAAATACTTCATTTTCCTAATTGTTAAACATTTAGAGTACTAAATTATTCCTAAATATAGTTCACTGATCAGTTGGAGTAATTGTCTATATGTACTCTGTTTTAGTCTCGCGATCACTGTCATCATCTTCACTTTGTTCGCCTTCATTAGGGATATACTCCTGAGGATCATGACTCATGAATTTACGGATCAAGTTATGAAGCAAACAACAAGAAATAATAATATGAACTTAGGTTTGCATTGGAAAAAAGAAGGGGAAGTTGAGATTTTTCAACGGCCCTTTAACAATCCAAAACACTTCTTAGTAACATTTTTAGCTCTAAAGTACTTTATGTTAAAATATTCTTCAACTATCTCAGGACAACGATCTTCCCATACATTGAGGTGATACTTATGCCCATGATAAGGTGCCAGAAATCCATTTGAGTTGTAATATCCAACATCGACCAAATAATAACAGTCTAAACCAAGGACACTTGTTAAATTAATAAATATAAGTATTCTAGAAATTTGAAACTCTGTCATAATTCTAACTTCAAAGTAAAAAAGTATTTGTTATGTATCTTGAGGGACTTTAAGACAGATGGTCTACTGATGGAATCACGAAATATACCTAACCATCATGAGCAAAACCTTCCCACCTAGGTAACACATATATGAATTGCATTTATGGGTAACATACTCCCAACATATTTGTTGCAATCCTCCTTTTCTTGTGTGATAACATTATTTTTCTTCTTTGGGAAGTGTCACTTGGATAAAAGTACCATCAATTTTTAATTATAATAATTAGAGGTAATTATTAGAATTATAGATTGAAATAAAAAAAAAATACAATTAACCTAAAGAATTATAGGTGATTATAAAATACTTACCTTAAATAGTTTCCACCTATCTTCTTCGTAGTCATCGTGTACTAGTCCATGTTTCTTGAGCAATATGTTGTGCATTTGTAAAATTGCTCGAAGACATAGATTGAAATGGCGACTCACTGTCTCTCACTTCCTTTAAAAAAAAGTCATCGTTCAATTTTTTTATGATGTGCCAACACATAGATCTAGGTCCAAGTTGGCCGGCTAGAGTGGGTGAATAGCCTGCAAATCAAAATTAACAATCCTCTTGCTATCGACTTAGTAAGGACACATAAATTAACTGATAATAAAACACATAAAAATAAAGAGACTAGAGATTATTTAGTTTACAACTGGATAGTTACTAGTCCAAGAATTACGTAAAAACACAACTAAAAACTCCTTCTTCGAGCAAAGCATCAAAGGCGGAGTAGCCTTTTACAGAAGTTAAAGCATGAACAAATGAAACTACAGAATTTGGAGATTAAGACCAACGAGTTATATCAGTGTGTTATATTGAACTTTGAGCACCAGGGCTATATTTATAACCTATTGGTTAAATCTAACCATTTGCTAACGTGACACTTCCCAGACGCCTGGATCCAATCTAGGCGCTTGGACTTGGTCGAGTTGATCCACTCTGTAATAGCTTTTCTCCAATGGTTTTGGATTTCCCGGGTGCTTGGACCTAGTCCAAGCACTTGCAGTATGCTAATGTGGGCTTTGTGCTGATCCTCTTCAGTACTGACTCTCGCTGACATGGCCTAATTAGCTAGGCGCCTGGACCCTGTTCGAGCGCGTGGAATGGTCAACTTCTAGGTTGACCATTATTTTACCTCAGTTTGCTTGGGTGATGTTCCGACTTTTTCCTCGAGCAAATTTCCTCTCGGCTACTCGTCCCTTCAATGTGTCATATGTGTCCTTCTCATCCATCGGTATACTCTTCCGCAGCTCCTCGTTCCTTGGATGCACTAAGCCCATCGACTCCCTTCCCATGCTATCCTTCTCGCTCACTGAGTCTTCCACTCGACTTCTTGTGTCCCTAAGTCTCTACACACTTAGACACAAGACATCAAATTCGCAGAGTCTAACTTAACTCGATTGATCACATTAAAACTAACTCGGGGTACTTACAATTTATCTCTTTTTGATGTACATCAACCTAAGTTAAGTTAGGGTCAGCAAACAAAAAATGATAGTTAAATTGCAAAAATTATAATATTAAATTTTGCAATAAAGTACATATTTGCAAAAAAGCAAAGTTGCAAACTCCTCCTCAACTTAACCGCTCTAATTTTCTTCTCCTTTAATCACATAAAAAAATAAGGAAACATACGAAAAAATAGAAAAAATATTTGAAAAAATTGTCTAAGGGTTCTAAACAAAATATTTAAGAATATGTATTTTTATCGAAATTATTTTTCAAGAAAAATAATTTTAACAATTAATCCTCAATTTTGCTAAAAATAATTTAAAAATAATTTTTTAATATTAAAAAATCTTAAATTTTTTTGTCAATGTTACACAAAAATATTCGAATCAGAATAAAAATTTTAAATGAAAATATTATTTTCTTTATTATTAGATTAAATATTTTTAGATAAAAATATGTATTTTTAAAATTCAATGATTAAAAATATATTTTGATTTATAAAAATCTTGCTAATTTTCCTGAATGTATAAAATAAAAATTTTATCATAGAAAATTAAGCTCTTCAAAAATAAACCATCGAGAATTTTTAATTTTAAAAATATAATTTTTGTTAATAAATTCTTAAAAAATAATATAATGGTCAAAAAAATTTTGAAAATTTTTATATTAGGAGATAGTATTTTTTGTATAACACAGAAAAAGTAATACATAATTAAATTCAAACAGAAAGTATATGAATCAATTAATTTAACCAAAAAACAACTATAATAAATTCAAGGATGAAAATAAAATTTAATCTACTAGATTAGAACAAATTTTGAGATCCAAAATAAATTGTTGTTTACTGAATTAATCAAAAATTTTCTAGGAATATAATTTCTAAATACTTTTATAATTTGACCCTTATGATTTCAGAAATACTAACTAAATCTTTTATAATTTGTAAAATTTGAAACTCATAAAAAAATTGAATTTGAATATGCAAAATTCTTTTCTAGCAATTCTATTTTATTTTTTAATTTTACATTTTCAATTTGAATTTTATCAAAATGTTCTAATGGACATGCATTAGCTAAGTTAATTTTTAATTTAATGTTATCCTTTTTTAAATTTACATACTTTGGTTCATAATTTGCATAAAAATCTAGACAACATTTTTATTGCATCATACATTTGGTTAGGAGGTAGAAGACGTACCTCATTTACTATGTCGGACTTGTAGTTTGGCTCTCCCCCTTCATTATTATTTTCTTCTAAAGTAGCTCCCCCTTCATCGATGCTCTCTTCTTGGTGACTCACCAATAGTGCTAGTTCAGTATACTCCTCAAGCTCGGACTCTTCTGATGACGGTTCATCCCACGTTGTTTTGAGGTTCCTATGTTTGGACTTTCTTGGCCCTTTGTCTTTGTCCTTTTCCTTACTCTTCAATTTTGGATAGTTATCTTTAATGTATCCCTCCTCATCACAGTTGTAGCATCGTACTTTTCTTTTATTCCATAGAAGTTTCTTAGCCTGAGACTTATCAAAATTACTAGATTTAAAAAACTTTTTAAATTTTCTTACCATGTACGCTTCCTCATTTTTGTCGAGTTATGATTCTGAATCCGGCTTGATCTCCTTGACTTTAAGTGCTAGATTCTGATTTGGCTATTTTTCCTTTCTTAGTCTTCCACATTGAGTTTCGTGTAATTCGAAGTTGAAAATAAACTTTCTAAGATACTAACTATTATGTCTAAGAGGTGTCCTAAGGCTCACCTTATGGTTTGTACTATTTATTTTGATAAATAAATATTCACTATTTGAGTGCACATTGTTTATGTGTTTGAATGGTCTTAAACTCACTTACTATATGTCTATAATACGATTCATAGCATTAGAGATTTGTAGTTAGATCACAACTAGTGAGCGTCCATACATGTGTAATTATGAAAGTATTAGAATATTCTCTAGTCAATGAATTAATATATCTGGACATCATCAATTCTATGAGACTAGCACGGTTTATACTTCTTGGTTTGACCAAGCAGCTGTTACTTACTAGCTGAAAATATTGGGATGTCGAGAGTAACATGTAGAACTAGTTATGTCAGCTAGTTCATTGTAGTGACTTGCTGTAAGACTTCATATGGTTCTCTACATATATAGATATGTTTGTGAAGTTCTTACTACAGTTTGAGTGTAAGTTTCCTTCGACTTGAGGTATAGATTTATACTTTGACATCTTAAGTAAAGCATCTCCTTAGAGATGTGGATCCGCGGCGATTGGGTATAAGTTGAAGTGGTAAAAGGTGCTTGGATAGCCCACAAAGGATTCATCGCTCCCTGCTAGTAGACGTATACCCTATAACCACTTGTCAGGATTGTCACTCAAAGCATTTACAAAGTATCACATGTTAAAAGTATAAGACTCTAAGACACATGATTAGAGTAATTTGAATTTATATGACGAGTAAATATTTCTTGGGCTAGATGTGACATAGTCAACCTAGTAGAGACAAACATATAGACCATGTGCTAAATTAAGTAGGTATAAGATGAGTGAAAGGAACGAAACATGACTTATTGTAGCTACTGAAAGGTTTAGAACTTATTCTGGAATCAATTATGATTTTCTAATTAATTGGAGATCATTACTATTAGGTGTCACTCATAATCGATCTATAATTAAAAAGTTATTTATAGACGACCAAGATAAATCGGGAACCTATTGGTTCACACACACTATAAGTATTTAAAAGATGTAAAACAAGTTTAAGAATTTGATTCTCAGTTCAAGAGATAAGATGTTTGGTTGGACCAAACAAAAGATAAATATGGAAAGATATTTGTCGAAACGGAAGTACGGATGGACCATGACTATTGTCGAAGATATGATTTCATAATGATTTGATAATAAACCAAAAGGGGGTGTAGTTTAGTTATGAAACAACTGGATTTAATAATAAACCAAATAGTTTTAGTCTAATTATGAACCAAGATGGTTTAGTTTTGAACCAAACTTATTCTTAATGGTAATGGATCGGTTTGATTTTGCCTTGGATTGGATTGAGGAGATGACTTGCTCCCCAAGTCATGTAGAGGTTTATAAATACTCCTCTATGAGGAGAAACATATTAACGTAGATTCATTGGCTTAGGTTTTTGGAAAACCCTAGCCACCCTCTCTCTCCTCTCCCTCTCCTTGTCACCGTCCACCAAGAAGCCAAGGGAGATTTTTCATCCAAAGCTTCTCCACTTCCTCTTCTGCTCTTGGATCGCATCACCTCCACGCTTGGCTAGTACTAATCGGAGACTACTGGTGTAATTTCCTTAGGTTAAGGTTGACCAATTTGACTAAGCTTGAGTTGGTTCAAGCTTGAGTCTTGATGTTTAACAATATATGGAGATTGCAAGTGTAATTATCCGTCATGGGAAGATTAATCAAGGTTTGACTAGTTTGATGTGAAGAAGAGTCAAGTAGATTAAGGTTGACCAGATACTTGATTAGGAAGTCCTAATTGGAAGTTAGACAAGGGTAAGTCCAACGGCAAGGTTTGCAGAAGATGAAATCCAAGTGGATCAGTGTTAACCGGACATCTGGTGTGGAAAGTCCTGGTGAGTGAAACCAGGTAAAAAGCCCTAGTGATTGAAGCTAGGTAGATGAGAAGTCCTGGTGAGTGAAACCAAGCAGTTGAAAAATCTTGGTGAGTGAAGCCAAGTGAAAAGCCCTAGTGAGTGAAGCTAGGCAAAAGGAAAATCCTGGTAAGTGAAGTCAGATGAAAGTCCTAGTGAGGGAAGCTAGGCAATGAGAAAATCCTGGTGAGTGGAGCTAGGCATGTGAAAATCTAGGTGGGCCAATGGTTGATCAGACACTTAGTGTTGGAATCTAATTAGGTCAAAGGATTGACTTGATATTTGGCATAAGAAGAAAAGTCCAAGTGGGTCAAAGAATTGATCGAACACTTAGTGAATAAGTTCTAACAGGTTAAGATTGACCAGATGTTAGGTAAAGGAACCCTAGACTTCAGTTGGGAAGTTAGGGTTTGGTAATCGACTAACCTAGTCGATTACCATAGCTTAAGCGACTAAGGTAATCACTTAAGCTTGGAATCATGAGAAAGGTCTCCTAATCGATTGGTGTAATCAATTAGGATACCATAAGCGATTAGGGTAATCGCTTTATGATGCCTTTTGCGTCAAACAAAAGGATCTATTCGAAGCTTAAGCGATCAGGGTGATCACTTAAGTTGAATTTCGAGAAAGGCACAGAGAGTTCGGTAAGTGATTAAGCAGGAAGACTTAATCGCTTACGGGGTTTCTTGCGATTGAATAGAAGGTTACTAAATCGATCTAGATAATCAATTCAACAATGCCTAATCGACTAACATGGTAATCGATTAAGGGGATTCTTAATTGATTAAGGCGCCAATGGTAACCCTAGAAAAGGGTTTTTCGAGCATTGCTCTTGGCAGCGCTCACACGATTCTTCTACACACATTTTCATCGAAACTTGGGCTTTTGAAGACAAGTGTTCTAGCACTTTCCAACTAATCCAGAGGCATCCACAAGCAACAAGAGATCAAGCAAGAATAGATTTCAAGTTGTATTTTTACATTTACTTCTTGTCTAGAGTTGTATCCTTGTTCTTTTGTTGTACGAGACTTCTCTGCCTCCGGTTGTTCCAAGAAGGAGTTATTTTCATAGTGGAGAGAGTATGGTGTGTGGATCCTTGGATTAGTCATCTCTTATTGAGGTGGATACCAAGTAAATCTATCTTATTAGCATTGAGAAGATTTGCATCAAGTTTATCCACTGCACATCATCATCGACAAAGCGCGAGAAGCTATTCACCCCCCCCTCTAGGTTCGAAGTGTCCCAACAAAGGCAAACCTTGTTGTTCACTAGAGTTGTCTTAAAAATCTTGGCGTGGATACGAATAAAGGCGAAGTTCATGAATGTCGGTAAAGTTGATGTCCTTTCCCTTCGCATCATCCGTAAAGTACGTCTAGAATAATTATTATTTTTTTATTTTGTAAAATTTTATTTTGTGCTTATGTCTGCATGTGTTATATCTTGCATACGTGAGAGTGTGTTGTAATAAATTAGGAGTTTATTATATTTTTATTTTTTCGCTATGCACGTTTTGTTAAAACATCTAAAGCACACATCCACGTCGGACTCATAATGGCAATACTTACCTTGAGATTTTTAGAGATGTAGTATGAGTCTACTATCGATGTCTAGTCCGGGGTCCTTGGGAAGACATTAAGTGCATATGTTAATGAGTCTCGATTTATTACCATTTCTCCGAGATTGGTAAGTCCGGTGATCAACTCCTTGAGCTTGGCATATAGCTTAGCAACCATTTCTCCCTTTTCAAGTCGAAGATTATTAAGTTGGTTTATGAGAAGATCCCTCTTGGTCAGTTTTACTTCACTGGTGCCTTCATGTAGCTCTAAGAATTTCTCCTAGAGTTCTTTGGCTGAGTTGTAAGAGTCAATTCGGTTGACTTCTTGAGGTCGTAGCACATTTAGGAGGTGGAATTCAGTCTTATTATTTGCCATGAACTCAGATTGCCATTTTTTATTGCACTAGTGTTTTTCATTGTCTTCTCCATTGCATTATCCTTATGTACTGCAAAATCATATTTAATAGAAAGTAAAATACCAAAATCAGTTTCAAAAAATACCTCCATTTGTGCTTCCAAAGTGTGAACTCCCCCTTGAACTTTAGCGGATAGATGCTAGATCTGACCATTATCTTGCTTTAGTTAGCAGTTAGTCCTTCTAAAACAACCTGGCTCTGATACCACTATAGATCTGGGTTGGTCGGCTAGAGGTGAGTGAATAACCTGTAAATCAAAGTTAACAATTCTCTTGCTATCAGCTTAGCAAGGATAGATAAATTAATTGATAACAAAATATATAAAAATAAAGTAAGAGACTAGAGATTACTTGGTTTGTAACTAGATAGTTGGTAGTCCAAGTGTTGGACCAAGTTGGGCCAGCAAGAGGGGATAACTTGCTTACAAAAAAAAAATAAACCCCTTCTCGATCTTTGGACTTAATTAGTAGCACAATTAAAACAACAATAATAGAATTGAACTAAACAACTTAAAGAAAGAAGTAAGAGAACCTAATGTTTACTTGGTTATAACCTAAATAGTTGTTAATTCAAGGCAGTGAACATCACTAAAAAGATCTCCTTCATTATAGGCGGAAAAGCCTCTTACAGACGTTGACAACTCAAGAAATTGACTAGGAAATAGTACAAGAGTTGTAGTTTAAGTTGTTGTTTATTTTCTAGCTCTAGGGGTCATTTTATAGCTCCTGTAAAATCTTATCCGAGGGTGGAAGGCACCTTCAAAAGGGTTCAAGGCGCCTTCAATTGGTTAAGTTTTATTCGTGTGAAGATAAAACTTTATCTTCTCTAACGACTGTCGGAAGGCTCCTTCATACTATTCATCAAAGGCATCTTCCAAGCCTCTGAAGGCACCTTCAGTACTGTTCACAGAAGATGCATTCAAAGCCTTTGAGGGCACCTTCAGCACTGTCCATCCGGAAATGGTTTAACTTCCCTTGTTAACCATTTTTCGCTCTGTTCGCTTGGGTGATGCTCCAACCATCTGAAATTGAGCTCATCAAAATCCAACTCCAGTCTTCTCCTCGAGCAGCCTTCCTCCCGGCTTCTCATCCCTCAGACTGTCGTGCGCGTCCTTCTCGTCTGTCATTGTACTCTTCCGCAACACTTCATCTTTCGGATGTACCGAGCCCGTTGACTCCCTTCCTATGTCATCCTTCTCGCTGGATGTGTCTTCTGCTCGACTTCTTGTGTTCCTAAGCTTCTACACACTTAGACACAAGGATCAAATACAATAGGACCTAACTGAGTTTGGCTGACTACATCAAAACTACTCGGGGTACTTACAAACTCCCCCTTTTTAATGTGCATCAAACCAAGTTCAAGTTAGGGTAAAAATTACAGTAAAATAAAAGTGATAAAAAATTGCTTGCAAAATAAAATAAAATAAAATAAACAAATTGCTTGCAAACAAATAAGTAAAAATTCTAAATTCTAACTCCCCCTGAACTTGTACCTATTTTTCCTCCTTTGATCACTTCAAAAAAAGTTGGGAAAAACAAAATAAACTTTTTAGAAAATTTGAAATATTCTTCTAGGGTTACTCTACACAAATAACTAGAAAAAATTTTTAGTAGAAGTCTAAGGGATAGAAAAAAATCAAGAAGGTTTTAGAATTTAAAAAAAAACTGAAAAGTTTTTATACCAGTTGAATGGTTATAAAAACAAATTTAAACAATATTAAAATTATTTTTAAGCTAAAAATAAAGACTAAAAAAACTTTTATTTCAATTAGTTAATTAAATATTTATTTTAATAATTAGCTTTCAAGCTGTGGCGAGACACTATGCCTTCTTGAATATTGGAACAATAACCACTTCTAGACCATTTTAGTTTTCTACTAGCTGCTTTAACTATAACCCCAACTCTATTCATTGGTTTAAACAAGATACAACTTATTTGAAATAAATTGAATGAAAAATTGATAAAAACAAATATTTCTCTGAGATTCTTGGTATTCTATGGTTATTTTACACACCAATTGTCAATTCTTGGTCATTGAGATTCATGGATAATTCAGATTAATATTTTTAAATGTTGGATATTGGAACAACCACTTCTAGACAAAGCCTTTTAAAGAAATTAAATATTTAATTTTCTTCCTGAACATTCTAGGTCTATCTTTTAAACATAACACTTTAATCTAAACATATTTTTGGAACCCAATATAAGTTCCTATCTAGTGGGGTAATTAAAAATTTCTTAGAGATGTATTTCTGTGATATTTTTCTAATTTGGCCCTGGTGATTGCTAATGTATCAGTTGATTTTACCATAATTTTCAAATCTTAGTTTTTGATTAGAACATGCATGGTTATCTTTCAATCTCTCTATTTGTGTTTTTTATTTTTCATTTTCTAATTTCAAATTATCGTACATATCAAAGAGACATGAATTTGCTAAGTTTAATTTTAACCTAGCATTATCTTTTTCTAATTTTACTAAGTTCTTTGAAAGCATTTAAATAAAATTGAAAGACTACTTGGGAGATAGTGCGCGTACCTCACTTACCTTGTGTTGAGATGCTCTCCCTTCATCGTAGTTTTCTTCTGAGGAAACTCCCCTTTCATTGCAGCTTTCTTCTGAACAGCCTCTCCCTTCATCGATGCTCATTGCTGAGCTGCTTTCCTCTTCTCTTTGATGGTCTACCAATATGGCTAGTCCGGCATATTCTTCAACTTCAGATTCTGATGACAACGTTTCGTCCCACATCACCTTTAGGGTCTTGAGCTTCGATTTTATTGGTCTTTTACCTTTATTCTTCAGTTTAGGGTAGTCGTCCTTGATGTGTCATTCTTTATTGTAGTTATAACACCGGACCTTCCTTTTGCTCTGAGTTTGTTTCTTTGCCTGCAACTTATTAAATTTATTATATTTAATAAATTTATTGAATTTTCTTCCCATTAGGGTTGCTTCGTCTTCATTGATTGATGCTTTGGAGTCTGGATCTTCCTTCTTGACTTTCAAGGCATAATTGTTATTTGACTTTTTGATTTCTTTAGGATTTGCACATCGAGTTTCGTAAAGTTCAAAGGTAGAAAACAAATTATCTAGTGTACTTTACCTCGAAGTCCTTAAAGATGTAGTATGCATTTACTAAGGATGATCATTCTGGAGTTCTTGGGAAGGCATTGAGCATGTACTGGATTGAATCTCAGTTCGTTACTGATTCTCTAAGATTGTTGAGCTGAGTGATGAGTTCTTTGATCCGTGCTTGGAGTTGCGCTACCTTTTCTCCATTGTTCATTCGCAGGTTTATTAGTTGGGTTCGGAGGATGTCTCGCCTTACTAACTTTGCTTTCGAAGTACCTTTGTGGAGTTCCAGGAATTTCTCTTAGAGTTCTTTACCGGAGTTGTAGCTGCCGATTCAATTGACCTCCTGGGGTGGAAGGATGCTTACAAATGGAACTCTACTTTACCATTCGCCATGAAGTTGACTTATTCTTTCTTCATCCATAAACACTCTTCCTTTCCAGCTCCATGTTGGTCATTAGGGGCTACAAAATTATATTTCATAATTAACAGAATCTCAAAGTCTATTTTAAAAAAATACCTCCATCCGGTGTTTCCATTGCGCGAAATCTCCCTCGAATTTTGATGGATGAATGCTTGCACCAGCCATCGTTTCGTTACTTCAGTCGACGGTTAGTCCTTACGAGGCTTCCTGGCTCTGATACCACTTGTTGGACCAGGTTGGGCCAACAAGAGGGGGTGAATTGCTTACAAAAAAAACACCTTCTTGATCTTTTGGACTTGATTAGTAGCATAATTAAAATAACAATAATAAAATTGAATTAAACAACTTAAAGAAAGAAGTAAGAGGACCAAAGGTTTACTTGGTTACAACTTAAATGGTTGTTAATCCAAGGCAGTGAATAGCACTAAAAAGATCTCCTTCGTTGTAGGCGGAGAAGCCTCTTACAGACGTTGACATCTCAAGAAATCGACTAGGAAATAGTACAAGAGTTATAGTTCAAGTTGTTATTTATTTCCTAACTCCAATGGTCATTTTATAGCTCTTGGAAAATCTTATCAGAGGGTAAAAGGCACCTTCAAGAGGGTTCAAGGTGCCTTCAATTGGTTAAGTTGTATCCGTGCGAAGATAAAACTTTATCTTCACTAACGGCTGTCGGAAGGCGCCTTCATACTCTTCATCAAAGACATCTGTTGGACCCCGCGGGTGTTTTGATGTGATCAACCAAGTTGGTTAGGTCCTGCTTTGTGTTTGACCCCTGTGTCTGAGTGTGCAAGAGCTTAGGAGTGTAGGAAGTCGAGCGGAAGACGTAGCTAGCGAGAAGGACGGTACGGGAAGGGAGCTGACGGGCTCGGTGCGTCCGAAGGATGAGAGAGCTGCGGAAGAGTACACCGGTGGGCGAGAAGAACGTGCGCGGCGTTCGAGGGACGTTAAGCCAGGAGGAAGACTGCTCGAGGAGAAGGCCAGAAATTGGGTTCGGGTGAGCCCTATTTCGGTTGGCCGGAATCACCCAAAAGAACGAGACTTCGGAAGACGAAGCAAAGAAGCAAGCAAGCTGGAAAAAGCTGACAGCCAGCTTAGAGGTGCCTCCATTAGGCTTGGAGGCGCCTCCAGCTTGAAGGCGCCTTCAATGCCTGTTGGAGGCACCTCGGACCTGGCAGAAGTGAACGTTGGGCTTTTGGATAAAGTTTTATCCATTCTCTCGATGGAGGCGCCTTGGACCCCTATTGGAGGTGCCTCGGACATCCGAGATAGGATTTCCAGAGGCTATATAAAGGCCTCTGGAACTAGGAATTAGAAAACAACTGTTCCATCAACTCTGTAATAAATTCCTAGCAATAGTTCTGAGCTGTAAGAGTGTAAAAGGCTTCTCCGCCTTCAGAGAAGGAGATTTTTCTACTGCGTGCTTTTCATCACCCTGGATTAACAACCTTCTTGGTTGTAACCAGGTTAACTCCCGGTCTTCTCTGTTCTTCTGTTTAGCTTTATTATTTTAAGTTACTTTTTATTATTGCTATTGTGCTTTCGAGTTGAAAGATCCGAGGAGGGTAGTTTTAATTCGTGCGGGCAATTCACCCCCTCTTGCCGGCCTCCGCTGCACCAACAACATCTTTCAAGCCTTTGAAGGCGCCTTTAGTACTATTCACAGAAGGAATTTTCAAAGCCTTTGAGGGCACCTTCAGCATTGTTCATCCAAAAATGATTAACTTCGCTTGTTAACCATTTTTCACTTCGTTCGCTTGGGTGATGCTCCGACCATCCGAAATTGAGCTCACTTGAACCCAACTCTGACCTTCTCCTTGAGCATCCTTCCTCCCTGACTTCTCGTCCCTCAAACCGTCACACGCGTCCTTCTACTCCATCGATATACTCTTCTGCAGCACTTCGTCTATCGAATTTATTGAGCCCGTCGACTCCCTTTTTGTGTCATTATTCTCGCTGGCTGCATCTTCCACTCGACTTCTTATGTTCCTAAGCTTCTGAACACTTAGACACAAGGATTAAACACAACAAAATCTAACTGAATTTGGTTGACCACATCAAAACTACCTGAGATACTTACACCAAGAACTATATAAAAACACTACTAAAAACTCTTTCTTCAAGCAAAGTGTCGTAGGTGGAGTAGCCTCTAACAAAAGTTGAAGCACGAACAAAATGAAACTATAGAATTTAGAGACTAAGAATAGCGAGTTATATCAGTGTGTTGTATTGAACTTTGAGCACCAAGACTTTATTTATAGCCTAATGGTTAAATCTATTCGTTTACTGACATAACACTTCTCTGGTGCTTGGATCCGGTCCGGGCGCCTGGACTCGGTCGATCCATTCTGCAATGGACTTTCTCCAATGGCTCTGGACTTCCTGGGCACCTGGACCTAGTCCAAGCGCTTAGAGTCTGCTGACATGGACTCTATGCTGATCCTCTTCGGCAACGGCTCTCACTGACATGGCTGAACTATCCATGCACTTGGACCCAGTCGGGGTGTCTGGACTCGATCTAGGTGCTTGGACCCAATCCAAGCGCTTCGAATGGTCAACTTCCAGGTTGACCATTCTTTAACCTCGGTTCGTTTGGGTGATGTTGGTGCGGTTTGCACTAACAGTCTAACACAGATTTTGATAAATGACAAGTTAAGTTAGGTTCTGTTGTGATCTAACCACATGATTAAATGTGCAGTACGAAGTCCAGATAGGTCGACGGGTCGACCGTATATCTAGCAAGAAATCCAGCTAGGTCAACGGGCCGACCAGATAGCTGGACGAAGTCCAAATAGGTTGACGAACTGACTGAATATCTAGTAAAAAATCTAGCTAAGTCGACTGGCCGACCGGATAGCTGATACGAAGACCAAATAGGTCGATGGACTGATCAGATATCTGGCAGGAAGTCTAGCTAGGTTAACGGGCCGACCGGATAACTGGCATGAAGTCCAGACAGGTCGACGGGCTGACCGAATGTCTGGCAAACTAGTAAGTTAAGTCACTGGAGGAGAGTGACCAAGTAAGGACTCATCCCAATCGGAGGGACAGTAGGTGTCAGTCTAGTTTAGGTTCATTTGGGATCCCTAAGCTGAGACCTTAACTAGTTCCTGGTCCTGGGAGGACAAGAACTAATTTATACTGCTCATTATTATTGTGCTAACATTTATCTTGCAGGTTATTATTTTGTTTATTGGACTAACATGGTTTTGCAAGAAAAAGAAGCAAAATTACCTTCGGATGAACAGTGTCCGAAGGCGCCTTCAAACTTGATGGAAGACATCTTTGTACTATTCATAGAAGGCGCCTTCTAAGGCTATGGAAGGCGCCTTCCGCAGGATAAATTTTGGCCGAAGTCTGCATAATTGTCGGGTGGTTCAGGATCGAACTTGCCTCATTGGAGGCGCCTTCCATGGCTATGGAAGGTGCCTTCCATGACTTTTATAAGGCTGACTCGAGAAGGCATTAAAACACAACACCTATATGAGCTACCGCGTATCTAATTGAACTTCTGACTGCTTCAGACTTCTGCTACGACTCTGCTATGAAGTTGCTATTCCCAACAACTATTCTAAGAACTTCCAATCACAGCTGGTAGTCAACACCGACACACAAGTGACCCTACTTCTATTTCTAAAGTGTTGGTAACTTTTTACTTGTATACTTGATTACTACAAAAGGATAAGTGCAGTGTGTTGCACTTGGTCTAACTTTTCTTGTACTTGATTTCCTCTTCCGGAGGTACCGGAAGAGTCCTTTAGTGGATTACCCATCGATAAGTCCACGAGACTTGGGTCTTGGAGTAGGAGTCGCCGAAGGCTCTAAACCAAGTAAACTACTTGCGTCTTCTAGTGTTGGTTTTTTCATTTTAATTTTCCGCTGCGTACTTTACTCTAAGTTCTTAAAATAGAAAAGAAAAGTTTTTAAAAATCACGTGATTCACCCACCCCCCCTCTCTCACGTACATCTCAATCCAACAAGTGGTATCAGAGCGAGTTCTGCTCTGATTTGGTGCAACCACCGATCAAGCCGAGGGAATCATTTTCAGATTTCTTCATTTTTCGCATTCTATTTGAATTGGTAAAACTTTACTTATTCAGATAATTTTTTTCATTCAATTTTAATTTGAGATTGGTGCAACACCTCTCAAAACTTTCTACATTTTTAAATATATCTCAAATACTACTAATTCAAGACCAAATCTTGGTACCTCATTTTAATTTTTTTTTCTACAGCTATGAAATGACACAACTTGAAGGGCACATCACCGTTCGCCCTCTCCTATTCAACGGTGATGATTTCTCGTATTGGAAGAAGCAGATGAAGGTATACTTGAAGACTGACTTTGACCAGTGATTCAGCATCACCAGAGGCTACAAAGCTCCCGTTGACAACGCCGGAATTCTAATGGACCCGGTACATTGGAATCCGTAAATGAAGAAAAAGGTTCAGATCGACTTCAAGGCTCTCAACATGTAACGACCCACCTTTCTACACTACTACTACTCTCTAAAGGTGACCGTTACTTGACTACTAACTCTACTTAACAGGTACGCTACTTAACTTCGAGAAATCCCTACCGAAAAATTTCGGCAGAGTCTCCCCTGTACTGGTGACCCCAAACTGGGATACAAACACTATATACACAGCCACAGGCGGCTGGAACATATTTTTCACAACCACGCAGAAATAATAACACGACACTAAAAAGAAACTATTCTAGCAATAGGAAACTATATAGCTCCAACAATAGGAAATAACTCAACTAACAATGCAGAATAGACTCAATTAATCAACATAGACAAAGGAAACAACTAATACAATCTCTATCAACTTAATAACTGAAAGAAAACTCAAAAGGAGTCTTGACAGTTTCCTTAGCAAACTCATGATCTCTCCATAGTCCTGGCATCACACACCGTCACAGCATCTCCTTGTCGCCTTCCTTTCATACTTTAGCTTTTCCTTTATCTGCAGTAGGAGGAAATGCAGTCTATAAGCATAAAGCTTAGTGAGCGCTATCTACTCACAAAAACTCGATATGCATGTATATGAATAAAAATATGCTAAAACTGAATGCTAACATGTAAAGCTACTCATGCTCATAAATAGCAAAGGAACTAACTGAAAAGCTAACATGTAAAGCTAATCATGCTCATAAATAGCAAAGGAATCTAACTAACTGAAATACTAAACATGTATAGCTAATCATGCTCATAAATAGCAAAGAAATCTAACTAACTGAAATACTAAACATGTAAAACTAATCATAGAACTATCATGTGTATCAATAAGAAACTGAATTGATACCTAAGCTAAACTAATTAATGCTAAACTGAGTCTAACTTGTATTCACATAACTAATTTGTGAAGTTTTGAAAACTATTTACATAATAGATTAAAATAATAATCATGCTGCTAATGGGCCCGGCAACTGTACTTGCTGTGCGCGCATCCCTAACTAAACCCGGGATTGCAAGTTCCGAGTCTAGTAGGGTTTACTAGGTTATCTAAACCTAGGGACGACTGTGGGAGCCCAACCCAATGGATATCTAATCCAGTACAGTGCCTTTGCTGAAAATAAAATACTGATTTCATAATTAATTTTCTTACCTTGCTTTAACTAGGTTATCTGAACCTAGAGGCGACTGTGGGAGCCCACCCATTGGACCTCTAGTCCATAAAAGCTGTAGCAAGACTATATAAGCTGAATTAAATGCTTCTTACTGCATTCACTGTGCTATTTAGATGCTTACTGTAGCATCCTACTGAGCTAAGCATTCTATCGAACACTTGGTGTGCACTAGAACACACCCTACGTACTGAAAATCTATATACAAAGCTTAACATAAATCTGCATGCTAAGTTTAACTAAAATCTGCATATTAAGCTTATCTAAAATCTGTATACTAAGCTTAGCAAAATCTGCATACTAATAAAAAAAATCTGCACTGCTATAGCACTAGTTGCTTAAAGGAAACTACACTAAAAATGAAACAATGAACACATCTACTACCACACCTAAATCTATTCCTTCTAATCTGTCCAGAAATTCTGCAGTCAACCCAAGGAATACAATGCACACTAGAAACCATCTTTAACACTTTGAAAATCTGTTTTATCTGCTACAAACCGAAACCTCACAGCAAGCTTCAAAAAAAAACTATTCGTGCATGGTAGAATCTAGGCTACAATTCTAATTGTTCCATGGTTCTACATTTCCAAAGCTGATAAGTGAAGTAACTACCATAAATTAAATAGATCAACTACTCACAATAGCATTAACCTATAGGCAAAGGAAATCTAAACTGTTCGTGCTCGGAATTAACAGAACAATTTCAAACTGAAACACTAAACTACAAAATGAAGAGATCACTGCATGTTTAAATTAGCCGTTAAGAGATCTAACTGATATAAGCTGAATAGTGCAAGTAGAGTTGCAGTAAATATACTATATACTACAATTTACTTAGAATCCATCTAACATTACTAGTATTCTCTTATCATCATTCCTGCTGATCTGACTTGTTATAGAGCTTAATACTGTCATATGTTATGACTATCCCTTGTCTCCCTCTAACTCTTATTTATCTTTATATTACTGTGTCTCTCACATTGCTAATTCTTCAACTAAGATCTTTTAACATTAAAAAGCTTCATACTCTCGTTTTCCTTTTAAGATCCATAAAATCTTTCACGTCCAAGATTTAATTTTGTCACCACCTGCACTTACATCTTTCTATTTGCTATAAAATAATCTTCTCTCCAGCTTTTATAAATCAACTTGCTCATCATATTACCACTTACTGTCTACAAAATTTCTTAGCCTAACTGTTCACAGAGCATCAACAGAATTGATTCTACACCACCATAATCTGAACACATCACAAATTCCATATCAATTGCATAAATCTGCAGTACATTTACCTACATGCTTTAAGGACTAAACTACAATCAAGTATCTCACAGCATATTCACCAACATTGTGCCATTGTACACACCTTGCAACCAAACAAAGATTTGCTACTGAAAACCTAGGAAAACATGGCTGTTCTTCATGTATTGTATCATAACATACCATTCTACAAAATCAAACTACATGCTTTAAAGGAAACTAAACTCTTCCTTATTCCTTGCCCAACACAGGAATCCGAAAATCTGTTCTTCATGCTTACTGAACTAATTTGTCTCTTCTTTCTTTAAGGTTCACGGCAGCAAACAAAAACCAAGATTCTTCACGGCAAAACTCAAGAAAACAAGAAAAACACTAAAGCCAATTCGGAGCTACTCCTACTGCAGGTGAGAAGCAACTCACCTCGCTGTTCTTGGACTTACAACCGAGAAGAAGGAGGCTTCTAGGGCTTCGGATATATGCTTCCTCGACGATCTCTTGGTATCTTCTTGCTCTCCTCGACGAGAGGATCACAAAGGTATGAAGAACTCGCGGAGAAGGGTGCTCGCCGGCCGCCGGAGACGAAGCCCTAGCTTCGTCTCTGTTTTCGCCCGAGAGGAAAAAACGCCGTCACGAGAGGAGGAGAGGAGAAGATTTTGTCACGGGGAAAACCTAAGTTCTCTTCTTATAACTTTAATATTCTGTTAACTAACTATTGCTTAAATACAACTTGATTCGGGTTTTATTAACAAACCCGCGGCTGGTCTGTTGGTTGGCTGCATTCTGCTTCGGGCGCGACTCGCGTGTTCGAATCCCAGCTGCAACCATTTTATTTCCTATTATTCTCTGTTTCCTAACTACTGCTTAAATAGAATTTTTCTCCTTCTATAATAACAAATGACTGCTAGCACAATTGGTTAACCCAGTTTTAACCAAAATCCCAGGTCGCAGCTTCGATTCCTCATCCGCGCACTTTTATTTTCAATTTATTTAAACATTCCTAAATACTGCTTATATATATTTCGCTCCATATAAGTTTAATAAAAATCGTGTAGCTCAGCTGGTTGGGCCGATTTCTGCTTGGGCCGAGGAGCTGGGTTCGAACCCAAGCTTCTACAAACTTTATTTTTTTCTTTTCTTTTTATTTTATTTTTAAAACTTCTTCCTCTGGGTAAAAATACCAAACGAACTCCAAAAATTGCATAAAAATACTCTAAAAATTCCTAAAAATCTCTAGAATATTTTAAAAGCATTTCCAGATTTTTATAAGGACTTTTAGAACTTCAAATAGTGAAATTTTGGGATGTTACACAACACACTACAATGCGGGCTAACGAAGGAAGAACTAAACCGCGTTGGCCCACACGATAATGTGAAAGAGCTCTGGGATAAACTCATCGAATTGCATAAAGGGGCCAATGATGCTAAGGTAACAAAAAGGGATCTTTATTTAAATAAACTATTTAACATAAAAATGCAGGAAGGAGAATTTGCAAATCAACTTCATGTAAGAATAAAGGACATTCTCAATGGACTTCAGACCATCGGCGATCAAATGGAAAATCGTGACCTGATAAGGTATGCCCTAAACGTGTTTCCTAGAAATGTACTGTGAGCATCCATCGTAGATGCCTACAAAATTTTGAAGAACCTATCTAAATTAAAATTAGATGAATTGTTTAGTGAACTTAAACTCCATGAACAAACTAACTCAAAGCAGGTCGAGAAAGGTGTTGCTCTTTTTGCAGGTTCCTCAAAAGAAAAGTCTAGAACCAAACTTGAACCTAAAGTTGAGTCTAACCTAGACTTAGATAATGAAGAACACCTGGTGAACTTGGTAAGAAAAATGTTCACCAGGAGAAAGAAGAAGTTTACCAACAAGGACTTGTAGAAGATCAACTCCACCTCCAACTCTAACAACAAGAATGTGACCTGCTTTGGATGCAACAAGAAGGGGTACTACAAGACCGACTGCCAGAATCTAAAAAAGAAGAAGACTCTTAAAGCAACGTGGGACGAATCATCAGGGGAAGATTCAGACAGCGAAGAACCGATGTCACGCCCCAGGTAGTCCCATGCTAGAAGAAATTTCGGCAGCATCTCCCCTGTACGTGTGATAATATGAGACTTATATACATAGCCCTCTGGGTCACACAAACCTCGGCCAACACGACCGGAACAATAACAATAAAATATAAGCATTTCACGCAGTTTATATATTCAGCCTCCGGCTGACACAACCATGCAGTTTATATTAAATGCAAACCTACTCTACTACAACGACGGAAAAACACAAACCCACAACAAAAAATCCAACGCAGCGGAAAACAACGGCAATAGACCAAATTCGATAAAAATCCTCGAGTACAATCCTACATCACAAGTATATAGAAAATACATAATAATTAAACCAAAACCCCAAAATATATGAATCCGTCGCGACATGTAGTGGAGACTAGCGACTGGAACCTCTTGACAACATCAACCTGAAATAGTAATAATCAACGGGGTGAGTTCAACAACTCAGCGGGTATCGGACAAACATGCATAATAAGAAATAACTAATAGTAATAAATATGTGTACAGTCTCCTGAAGTAATGGAAAATATAAAACTATAAGAAAAGGAGAAACTGTACTCACCATGACCTCCTATCAGAATAATAAGGTCGTCAGACCAAAGGTATCATGTCCCTGTATGAATGTCAAATATATGCATCCATCCAATATGTAACAAATAAAATGCAGCAAACACAAGCAATAAATGCAATCATGCATATGATGCCAATGACATGTCCTGGTCACCCCTGACGCCAGTCAGCCATCTCACACACGATGGTGAGACCGAGTGGGTAGGGCTATGACAACTGTGCACTCTGCCATCACTGCTCCTGATGAGTGACCGAGTGGATAAGATGTTGTCGGAGTACACCTATCCTCCTACCCCAAATCATAAGTGGGGGAGCTCAATGCTCTTATCTCCCCGAGCCAGTCTAGAGGAGGGATCCCTGACGTGCTACCATGCTGCAGTCACACTACCCATGAGCGGACCAGCGGAGCACTAATAGAGCAACCTACTGCAACACACCCTGCCTGAATAAAAACCACTAACCCATGAGTGGTTGTGTGTGCAGATCCATGTAACTGGCGATGTGTTCAACAATAATGGAGCTGCCAATCGCTCAGCATGCAATAATGCGAGATGGTGCATGACACTAAGCATGGAAACCCTGACCATATCTACCTCCATAAAATATGTACCAAAAATAAATGGATCAAATAAAACATATCTAAGTACACGGGTCAGATATGGTAAATGTCTAGTCCTGTGTATCCTAAGGCATGGTATGTTACTACCACTATGAGCAAAAATAATCATGGCAATAAACAAGAGGGTATAAAACATGAATGCAAAACAGATAAAAGTATGCAACGGGTATCATGTAGTGACATGCCAAAGCAAAGATAAACATAATTATTACTAAAGGCTATAACCTACTACACATATCAACATGACATATCAAAATAGATAAGTCAAGGTACCCTCCTCCAATATAGCGCGTGCCAAAGGTAATCCCACGTAAGGCAACTTGTTGCGAATCATAGTCCTGTATCAATCTAGTTTAGCTAATGCTATTATACAACAATTAGCCAAACTAAATTCTAATCCAATTAAGAAGTTCTAAATTGGATCCACCTAATAAATCCAACACAATTAACGAACCCTAATTAGATCCATCATACACATTTACTTCATGAATAATTACTAACCATTCCACAATCCAATAGTTTAACTAAACATAGATCAATGCCAACCACTCACCCAAATCCAGATCTGCCCTAATGATTTACCGTCAAAGAAAATGGCTGTAATCAAACCACTACGCCCAATTCCCCACTGCCATTTGGAAAACAAACAATCCCTAAATCAACTAGTTAGGAATCCCAACAATAATTTTCCTAAATCTACACTACTGTTGAAGTTAACTAGAATCCTTACCTAACCTTCCTCTTCTTCGGTGATGGCAGCAAGAAATCAAACAGAGCTGTTGCCAGCAACAGATCGAGAACAGATTGAAAGTTACAAGGGTGGAGACGGCTAGGGCAGAGGGAAAGAAGAGGAAAAAGAATCGATGCAAGGGGAAGGCTCGACTTGAAGCTTTTGTACTCGTGGAGAAGAAATGTCGCGTCTGATTTGGAGAAGGCGAAGAGCTCGGGAGGGTGGTGCCGGTTGGGGGAAAGATGAAGAGGCTTCGACGTCGGGTGAGGGAGGTAGGTGCGGGTGAGGAGAGAAAATGGCGACGAAGAGGAAGAGAAAAAAAAGAAAAAGAAAAGGAAAAAGAAAAAAAGAAATTAAACTTTTCCTCGTTTAAATGGGGTAGCCTAAACGGACTTTCCCGTGGCCCAATATTTATCCACGTAATCTACAACATATGGTCTCCAAAAAATTTTCAGAAAATTTCTAAAAAATTTGAAAAATTCTGTTAAGGTTATTCCTCTATTTAACCTTATTATTTAATTAATTTTTTTTGCCGTATTTTACAACCGAAGCACTCCAACTACCTCTCATTGATGGCGTACGAATCAGAATAGGAGAGTGAATTGGAAGACGAGTCTGAACCCGAATTGAGCAACGAGTCTGCACTCATTTCCGAAGATTCTGATAAGGTATATTTTAGTTTAAATAAAAAGTTCTTTAAAATCATTGCATGCTTAAATAGGAAATTAACTACTTATGAAAATCAAATAAGCAATCTAAATAAAGAAAATAAATCACTTAATGAACAACTAAACTCAACAACTGAACCAATTCAAACTAAAATCCCAACTCAAGTTGTAAAACTTGAGGAGGATAATTTCATACTAAAAACTGAAATAGTTAAATTAAAAGAATTACTTGAAAAATTTACAACTAGAGCTAAGTACCTTAACATGATACTTGGATCACAAAGAGCTATATACAACAAGTCCGAACTCGGATATAAGTCCAGCTCAACCAACAAAACCTTTATTTCTTTAGTTAATCAAAATAAAAATCAAAGTAAAGCTTGGGTTCCGAAAACGTGTCTAACTATGTAAATAGGACTCAATCAATATTATATACCTAAAGATAAAATTTATTATATAAATCAAAATAAATCAAAAGACTCCCCCTTAAACTCTAAAGTTAAATCTTCAAAAATAAATACAAAATAAAAGAAAAACCTTAAATTATTTAAACCTAACTTAAATAAATACAATATAAATAAAAATTATAACCAAGTGTACTACAACTATAAAATTAATCGACATAAACTTAAAACTTAACCCAAAAGATTCAATAATTCAAGAAGAAACTCTAAGTTAGTTGACACCTCCAAAATAATAATTTATCCGGATGAGTAATTAGGACTAGTCTAAAATAAGGACAACAGTTTAAATTGATCAATAGTATTGGTGAAGTTTTGGATGATAGTAAGTTAGGGAAACTCTGTCTATGTATATCTAGGAAAATATGACTTCGACCTGGTGCATTTGACTTAGTGGAACTAACTAAAGCTACCCCTTACGGATCATAACTAATTAGACCAAGGTTTTGTACTAAGTTCAATGGATAAGACTATTTGAAAAACATCGACGGCATGGTTGCGCTAATGATGTCCAGGTGACTCACCATAGCCCAGAAGTTCATTCAAAGAATGTCTGTTTGTTGAACCCAAAACTAAACCTGAATCTAACACAAAGTTAAACCAAACTCTAAAATAAAACTTAACTCATCTCACAAAATTATAGGATTCCCTGATTGAAAACGTAGATCGGGTGAGATGACTAAGAAATTTAAAATTTAAATTAAACTTAAAATTAAAAATAAAAATAAAAATTAAAAGTAAAATTAAAATTAAAATTTAAAATTAAAATTAAAATTAAAATTAAAATTAAAATTAAAAATAAAAATAAAAATTAAACTTAAAATTAAAATTAAACTTAAACTTAAAATTTAAAATTTAAAATTTAAAATTTAAATTTAAATTTAAATTTAAATTAAACTTAAAATTTAAATTAAAATAAAATTAAAATTAAAATTAAACTTAAACTTAAAATTTAAAATTAAAATTTAAATTAAACTTAAAAATTAAAATTAAAATTAAACTTAAAATTTAAAATTGAACTTAAAACATAAAATTAACTCAATTTAAAATTAAAATTAAAATTTAAAACTAAACATTAAACTTAAAACTTAAAATTAAATTTAAAATTTAACTCAACTTAAAATTAAAATTTAAAACTTAAAGAATTTCGAATCAAGCTTAATCTAAATTGATTAACCTGCTATAGGAAACCAAGTGGATATTGGACAGTGGTTGTTCCAAACACATGTCTGGGGATCACACCAAATTCACTCAATTAACATACAAAAGTTTAGGAACAGTTGCATTTGGAAACAACGACAAACTCAAGATACTTAGGATAGATAATATTTGTCACGCCGTAGAGGAGTCCCTACCGACAAAATTTCGGCAGCATCTCCTCTATACCGGTGACAATCTGAGACATATATACATACATCCACAAGCATACTCATCAGCAATATACAATAACCCACACGACTAGATGAAAAGACAACCACGTAGTTTAATAGACAGCCCACACGGCTGTAACATAAACACAGCGGAAATCACAAAATAACGAACATAAAACAAACCAAACAACTAACTACGAGCTGACTCGACTTGACACAACATCACCAAACCAAATACAAGATACCACAAGACAAAACTTCAAGTCCACATCAAACTATTACAATGCTAAGATCACAAATCCAAAACAAAATAGCGTAAGAAACTGAAACCAGAAGATCATCCTTGAATGTGACGTGGGACTGACAAACAGGACCTCCAAGTGACTCCATAAATCCTTTACCTGCTACCTAGCGAAATAAACCAGTTTATGGGGTGGTGAGTACTAAGACTCAGCGGGTAATAGATAGATAGTGCATGAGTATAGTAAAGAACTAGAGATACAAAGGTATACAGTCTCGTAGGGAGAAATAGCAGATATTACAGTGATATCATAATAAGTGTTCATACCTAAAACCATATCCTAGGCTAGTAATAGAAGGTCAGGTGTAGCAAAGACCTACTACAGTACAACTCATAACTACATAGGTATCATGTAAGGTATATACATGTTAACAATAAGTAAGTCAGTGTCTAAACACATACCATAGGTATATATCTCAACCTATGTAAACATATCAGCACAAGTAAGCATCAACAACATAAACTAGCAACAACAGCATAAGTAAGCAATAGTATCAGCAGGTATAATAATAACAGCGTATATACGGATGGTCACTCCCACCCACCCCTCTGCACCATGACCCCTGTATGGTCGAGAGGTGGGGTCAGTGGCAGACTGTACACCACTCCAGCTACCACTACTCTCGAGTGGCCGAGGGTGTTGATACGGTCTGACCTGGCTGCTGTTTTGATGTTGACACTGATTTAAGTTTGTATCAGATATTAATTAAACTCTGATTGATTACTGATCAATGTTGATCAGGTGGAAGGGAAAAGTCCAAGTATGGAAACTTGGCACGCGAAGTCAGAGAGGGCTCGGTAGCTCGTTCTCTGAACCGGACGAAGTCGGAGAGGGCTCAGTAGCTCGTTCTCTGGACCGGACGAAGTCAGAGAGGGCTCGGTAGCTCGTTCTCCGGACTAGGTTAGAGAGGACTCGGTAGCTCGTTCTCTGGACTGGACGAAGTCGGAGAGGGCTCGGTAGCTCGTTCTCTGGACCGAACGAAGTCGGAGAGGGCTCGGTAGCTCGTTCTCTAGACTAAAAAAGGCTTTAGGGTTTAAGGCTGGGAAGCGCCAAACCTACCTTACATAGGCATTGGATCAGTCTGTTGACCGATCCAGTGATACTATAGATATATGATCGGTCAACAGATCAATCCAGTGATACTGTGGTTATCTGATCGGTCTGGTGATCGATCAGTAACCAAACAGTAGCTTTCTGTGGGTTATCTGATCGGTCCGGTGACCGATCAGTAACCAAACAGTAGTTCACTGTAAGTTATCTGATCGGTCTGTAGACCGATCAGGAAGCGATGGGATTCAGAGGACAATAGGGGATCGGTCTATGGACCGATCCACCTATAGGCTAATCGGTCCACCGATCGATCAGAAGCCTCCCAGACCGATCAGGGTATGTCCTGATCGGTCCAGAGGACTATGGATCGGTCTGCTGACTGATCCACAACACTGTCTGTTTCTCTGTAACTTCTGATTCATCTGATTTAACCATCTGGTGTGAGCTTTTTACGTTGCAGGTTGCAGATATCATGCCAGTGCTTAAGTTCAAATTAAGATCTATCAGAGGAATAAGACAAAGTGGTTTTTCTACTGTGTTTGGCTGCAAATGGTGCAATTGGAGCATCAACGGTTACTGGCGATCTGGCTGTGTTCTGGTTGCAATCAGCTTGACTCCTGACTATTGGTTCGAGCTCAGGGACACCAATGAAGACCATGAATAGTATTGGTGTGAGTTCAGAGAACCAGATGAGGAGGAAAAGTGATTGGCGACGCCTGAGTTGGCAGCAGCGATTCGGTGCATGTTGTAGTGATTCGATACAGGCAAACGCAATGGAAAAGGTAGAGGCATAAGAAGAAGGAGGATGAGATGTTCGGAAGAAGAACCAAAAAAAAGTAAAAGAAGAACACTCGGTCGATCAAGCAAGAGTGATGTGTGTCTTTGAGCTCTTGGCTAAGGAACTTCTTCTGGTTTGTGCTCTGCTTTCATCGTGGCTGTGAGCTTATTTTTCATTCCCTTAAGCCACTAATTCCTGTAAGTCTTGTGCTTCATTTAAATATTTTCTGAGACTTTGTGGAGAGGTTACTCCACCGAGAAGGAGAAATTCTTAGCCGGAATCTATCCGGGGTGTGATCTACCGAATGATCAAGGGATCGTCCACCTTACGGACACGCCGAGGAGTAGGGGCAAGTTATCCCCGAACCTCGTACATACTTGTGTTAGTTGTGGGTTGTTTCATTTCCTTGTATTAGTTTTTCTTTTGCATATTTCCGCTATGCTAACAGACTTTTGTGAGAAGATTGTTTAAGTTTTAGAGGAGGCTATTCACACCCCCCTCTCTAGCCATCCGAAGGTCCTAACAAGTGGTATTAGAGCTTGGTGCTCTTCATCCGGATTAACACCCTAAAGAGCAAGAAGATGGCTATGAAGGAAGGGTTTAGCACCAATCGTCCACCCTACTTTGACGGAGCGGACTTTCAATATTGGAAGAGCCGCATGGAATATTATCTCAAGATCGACATCTCCATGTGGTTCTCTATCAAGGAAGGGTTTACACCTCCGAAGGATGAAGAAGGTAAGGAACTTGACTCATCAAGGTGGTCCACCGAGCAAACTCGTAAAGGACAAGTCGATGCCAAGGCGGTGGTCACTCTACAATGTGGGATAGCCAAGGATCAACTCGTCAAGGTAGGTCCATTCACGAGCGCAAAAGATTTGTGGAACAAGCTCATCGAGCTCCAAGAAGGAACCCGAGACTCTCGGATCGCCAAGAGAGACTTGTTCCTAAACCAACTACAAAACCTCACCATGAAGGAGAACGAGACTGTAAGTGAACTACACGGAAGGTTTAAAGAAATCATCAATAGTCTTCATTCCGTAGATGAACGCGTAGAGAATCGCGATCTTGTAAGGTATGCTCTCAAAGCCTTTCCGAGGAATGCCTTGTGGTCATCGATGGTAGATGCCTACAAGGTCTCCAAGGACCTTTCAATTGTTAAATTAGATGAATTCTTTTGTGAAATGGAACTTCATGAACTTGCTAACAAGGGTCAAAAAGAGAAAGGTATTGCCTTAGTTGCAGCAGAAAAGAGCAAGGATGGAAGAAGGAAGAAGGAAAAGAAGAAGGAAAAAGAGATTCCTTCATCCTCATCCTCCTTCGAGTCCGATGATGAAGGTGGTTCATCATCAAGCGAGATGGCCAACTTTGTAAGGAGAATCATGAGAAGAAGCCGGAGATACAAAGGGAAAGGTAAACCTATCGATCAAAATGTTGATAAAACTAATGTTACTTGTTATGAGTGTAGCAAGAAAGGACACTATCGGAGCGAGTGTCCAAAACTCAAGAAGAAGAAGGAAAGGGCCAAGAAGAAGAAAGCTCTCAAGGCTACTTGGGATGAATCCTCCTCAAGCTCATCGGAGGAAGAGAAGAAGGAGAAAAGCACACGTCAAGTAGTGTTCATGGCAAGGGAGGAACCGGATTCCGGGAGTGATGGTGACACAAGTGACACCTCAACCGCGGCTTCATCATCTTCGGATGATGAAGAGGTAACCTCTCCGCATTTAGAGAAATGTTATAAAACTATTGCACATTTATCTACTTTGCTTAAGAAATCAAAAACTGAAATTAAATCATTAAAAGATGAAGTAGAGCACTTGAAGGCTCTTAGGGAAGATGAGGTTGATGATCTACATCAAGAGCTCCTTGAGGATGAAAACAAAGCCTTAAAGGGTGAAGTTGAGAAACTCAAGAAAATGTTTGAAAAATTCTCAACTAGCTCTAAGACCTTAGATATGATTTTAAATGCCCAAAGGGTGGTCTACAACAAGGCTGGGTTAGGATATCAACCTAAGGAGTCTAGTTTCATTTCACTAGTGTTTAGAACCCAATTTCATAGATCACATGCTTTTAGGGTTCATGAGACTAGGAAGGGTGTGACTAAGGCATGGGTTCCTAGGTCTTTCATTGTAGATGCATTAGGTCCCAAGATTTGGGTACCTAAAACGTCTATCTTTCGTGTCTTGTAGGCATATGTCAAGGGGGAGCATCTATCAACTTGGTTTGTTGATAGTGGATGCTCCAAGCACATGACCGGGGACAAGTCACTCTTCACTACCCTTCAAAACAAAAATAGAGGTAATGTGTCTTTTGGTAATAATGGTAGCCTTAAGGTTATAGGAGTTGGAGATATTCATATATCCGAATGTCTCCAAATCAAAAATGTCCTTCTAGTCAAGGGGATGACCTTTAATCTCC
This sequence comes from Zingiber officinale, assembly GCF_018446385.1. Lineage (NCBI taxonomy): Eukaryota > Viridiplantae > Streptophyta > Magnoliopsida > Zingiberales > Zingiberaceae > Zingiber > Zingiber officinale. Next base: position 74,788,552 of record NC_055997.1, on the reverse strand, counting down.
TAAGTGTCAGCCAATTGTGTGATACGGGTTACACAATTGAGTTTCATTCAAATCAATGTCTGGTCAAACACATTGACACACTTGACACGGTACTAGTAGGCACAAGGGTAGATAACATTTATCAAGTATCTTTTAAAAGTGCTACTAATACCTCTGCTAAGTGTTTCATGTCAAAAGAAGAAGAATCATGGCTTTGGCATAGGAGGTTGGCCCATGTGAACATGAAGAATATTCGAAAGCTAGCCAACAAAGGATTAGTGCGAGGCCTACCAAGCATCAAGTACCAAAAGACAAAATTATGTGATGCATGTCAAAAGGGTAAGCAAACAAAAGCGTCTCATAAAGGTAAAAGCGCTGTAAGTACCTCTACTACTTTAGATTTATTGCATATGGACTTATTTGATTGTAGTAATATCATTTCATTGAATGGAAGTAGATATTGCTTAGTGATCATTGATGACTTTACTAGATATACATGGACTTTCTTTTTGAAAAATAAGGATCAAACCATAGATATTTTTGTTTCCTTCTGTAGAAGAACTGAAAATGAAAAATCAACAACAATTAAAACAATTAGAAGTGATCATAGTGGAGAATTTCAAAATCATAGATTTTTAGAATTTTGTCAAGAAAAAGGATATAGGCATGAGTTCTCTACTCCAAGGACCCCACAGCAAAATGGGGTTGTGGAGAGAAAGAATCGAGTCTTGCAAGAAGCTGCACGAAGCATGCTCAATGAGTACTCACTACCGAGCTACTTATGGGCTGAAGCTGTAAATACAGCTTGCTATGTGCAAAACCGAGTCTTGATACATAGGTTTTTAGGAAAAACTCCCCATGAACTTTGGTTTGGAAACCCCCCTACAATTAAACATCTTAGGGTGTTTGGTTGTAAGGTGTTTATCTTGAACACCAAGGATCATCTTGGAAAGTTCACGGCTAAGGCTGATGAAGGAATACTGGTCGGGTACTCTCTCATCAGCAAAGTCTATCGAGTCTACAACAATAGGACTAAATTGATTGAAGAGTCCTCGGATGTAGCTTTTGAAGAAATCCCCAAATCAAATGATCAATCGAGGGATGTAGGAGAAATTCAATTTGAACTTAGAAGGCTAAGTTTGAACGATCAAAACATAAAAAGAGTCGAAGTTGACTCCGATGACGATGAGCAAAGGCAACAAAGGGATTAGGCTGATCCTTTGCTTGATACTGAGTCTTTGCCTGTGCCTAGTGAGACCACTCATGAGGCACCGCCGACGCCGAGGCAATCCAGGATAGCCTCTAGTCCCCAAGACCAGATTGTTGGAGACATCCAACAAGGGGTTAGGACTAGATCATTCTTTAGAAATGAGTCTAATGAGGTCTCCTTGATCTCAGAAATCGAACCAAAATTAGTTGATGAGGCATTGCACGATCCTGATTGGGTCATAGCTATGTAAGATGAGTTAGGTCAATTTGAAAGGAGCCAAGTGTGAGACTTAGTTCCTAGACCTAAAAAGACCACCATTATTGGAACCAAATGGGTCTTCAAAAATAAGTTAAACCAAAAGGGAGAAGTCGTAAGAAACAAGGCAAGACTTGTAGCCAAGGGCTATAGTCAAGTCGAAGGTCTCGATTATGATGAGACTTATGCTCCCGTGGCCCGATTAGAGTCCATTCGTTTGATGCTAGCTTTTGTTGCACATAGAGGCTTCAAGCTCTATCAAATGGACGTTAAATCGGCCTTCTTAAACGGTTTCATTAAAGAAGAGGTCTATGTTGAACAACCACCGGGGTTTGTGAATACCGAAGCTCCAAACCACGTGTACAAGCTCAAGAAAGCTCTTTATGGGCTTAAACAAGCACCTCGAGCTTGGTACGAAAGGTTGTCAACTTACTTACTAGAAAAGGGCTTTGTAAGAGGTCAAATAGATCCAACACTATTTCTGCGTAGAGATGGTGAAAACATATTTGTAGCCTAGGTGTATGTCGATGACATAATTTGTGGCTCAAATAACAAGAGCTATTTGAATGAATTTATCACTCACATGGAAAGTGAGTTTGAGATGAGTCTGGTGGGAGAATTGACATTCTTCCTTGGACTTGAAATCAAACAAACTCAAGATGACATCTATGTCCATCAGACGAAATACACTCAAGAGATGCTCAAGAAATTCAAAATGAGTGACTCTAAGGAAGTATCCACTCCAATGGCGACAAACACTCGCCTTGACAATGATGAGAATGGAAAATCAGTTGATCTAACGCAATATAGAAGCATGATCGGTAGTCTTCTATATCTCACAGCTAGTCAACCGGACATACTTTTTGCTGTGGGCATGTACGCTAGATATCAAGTCTGTGCCAAGGAATCTCATTTAATTACAGTTAAGAGAATCCTGAGATACCTTAAGGGCACAATTAGAGTAGGTCTATGGTACCCTCGTACGGAGTCTTTTGACTTGATAGGTTATACCGGAACCCCGGTTGTTTTGGTGTGAAAAGCACTAGTGGGGGTTGCCAATTTTTAGGTTCATCATTGGTTAGTTGGTCAAGTCGGAAGCAACATTGCGTTGCTCTCTCCATGACCGAGGCTGAATACATTGCCATGGGAGAGAGTGTATCACAATTGTTGTGGATGATCCACACCTTAGAAGATTATGGGCGTTCGTATAAGGGAGTGCAAGTGTTGTGTGATAACATCAGCACAATAAACCTAACGAAAAATCCAGTCCATCATTCAAGGACCAAACACATTGAAGTGCGTCATCACTTCATTAGAGATCACATAGCTAGGGGAGACATTGCGCTCACATATGTTGAGTCAAAATCAAACCTAGCTAATATTTTCACCAAACCCCTTCCGGAAAATGAATTTAGTCATTTAAGGAGAGAATTGGGAATGTGTTTGGCTCAATAGGCCATTAGGACTTCATCATGATCAATAAGGACAATTAAAACGACAAGAGAAATTGAGAAATTAACTTGGGCAACTTGGGAACATCTCACACAAACTATAAGGTTTAACAAATTATTTTTGTTTGCTAGAAATGGGGTGAGATGCTAGGATCAGTCAAATTATTCAAAATGTATCATGTATCTCTTGAATAATTAGGTTGAAGAGACATAAATTGAGTATAGGGAAGACCATTACATAATTCATGTGTATTTGGTTGTTAGATCTTACTCATATATTCCAACCAAGGAAACTTGGTTGGACCTTTACCTAGAATTTATCTAACTTTGGTTAATGTGTTGATACCTTTCATGTTTTTGATTGAAACTAGGACAAGTCGTTGAAATAATGATAGCAATTTGGATATATTTTGACAAACTTGAAACTGAACATAACAAGGTCAGAAATTTCAGTGTTTGAAGCCTTGAGTTGTCTGTGTTTTTTTTTAAACGTTTGAAACTTTTGGGCTATAGACAATTTTAGACCATAAGAGTTCATCTTTAGGAAATAGTTATGCTTGTAGATTCTTCAGATTCTAGGTACTGAATTTGGAAGTTTCTGGACTTCTTGAGTTCTGAATTATCAAACACTTCTACGAATTTCAGTTACTGTAATTACTGGAGAGACTCCAGTGTCAGACACTGATCGGTCTACAGCCCGATCAAGAGAGGGTGGATCGGTTTATCGACCGATCCAAAAACTCTCCAGATTTGATATCTGATCGGTCCAGGGATCGATCAGGAATGCTAGGAAGCTTACTGATCGGTCTACAAACCGATCAGGAGGTTCCCTGATCGGTCCAGGGACCGATCAGGTTAGTCTGGTACGCGAGGGCTACTGATCGTCTTCTGATCGGTCTACAGACCGATCAGGAGGTTCCCGGATCGGTCCAGGGACCAATCAGGAGGTTCCTGATATCTCCTGATCGGACAGCCGTCCGATCATTTCAACACCTGGACACCCATCTCTCTTAATTCTTCCCGATCCCTTCTCTTCTCATTTCACGCTGAAGCCCTAGCCGACACCCTCCTACACCTCAACTCTTTTCCTCTCTTTGCACGCTGAAGCCCTAGCCAAAGTCCTAGCTGAAAGACACATCAATGGCACCAAGGTAACTCTATACTTCCCTAGCGCTACTCACCTTGGCATTTCAGTTTCATTTCTCATCGTATCTATGTATTTTGTTTTGGTTATCGGTTGTTGGTGGCTTCGGTGCTCACATATTTGCCCCATTGTGTCACATTGTTAAACCTTAGGAAGAAACAAGTGGGTGAAGGAACCTCTAAGTCGTCTGAGAAGTCTAAATCTAAGGCTCCCTCCCGACCTCAACCATCTGTTTCTGGAAGATTTCCAAACCATCACTTTGAGCAAGCCTTTAAACAAAGAACCTTTAAACTGCTTCCGTGTAGGTATGTGGATCGAAAATTCATAGATGAATTCTGTCCATCTGTGTTAGAAATTATTGACTTGATTCTCTAGTCTACTTAGAACGGGACATCAATTACGACTTAGTATCTGAGTTTTATAATAATCTTCATCAAACTAATGATGTTAATTATAAAACTAAGGTTGCTAAGCAAACTATTGATTTCTCTTTCCCGGCTTTCTTCGATTATCTCGCTTGCCGGAGGTGTTCAGGAAATGTCTTTTCTATATATCCTAATTTACCAGACCCCTTACCTTCTCCCTTTGATGTCTCATCTGACTTTATTTATGAGTATTTCTTCGGACATCCTAGACCGGGTGGACTAGATGAGTTAGATGTTGATTTTCCTACCTTTGTAGCCCTAAGACTAGCTGCCCCAGATTACATTCTCTTTAAGATTGTCACGAATTGTCTTCTGCCAATCACATCTAAACCCTTGTCAGAGATCCGACCATATCACTGCCTGATGCTTTATGGATTGCATCGGCGTCTCGATTTTGACATCATGTCAAGCATTTACTCTTCTATCATCTCCTATAGTGAGCCTAACAGCTTCACAGTTTATATGCCTTATGGGCATATAATTACGGATTGGCTTGAGACCCTACAGATTGATGTCTCCAAGGGGAGGATAGTCAAGATGGTGAGGCAGGACTGTAGACTTGGAAAACGTGCATTTTCCAAGTCTGGCATCATAGGACAGAATGGGGCGGTTCGTTGGAAGGACGGGAGAGCACCGGGTGAGTTACCACGGGCACCTCCGCGACAGGTTGATGCTGCTCCTGTTGCTGCTCCTCCTCCTGCTGCTGCTGAGTATGGAGAGGCAGATCCTGATCTGCGCTGGCAGATTGCTGAGCTGGAGAGCCGCATTGATCAGCACGATGAGCTACTCGATGATCTACACAGTCAGCAGTTAGCGACGCAGCAGGTGCTTCTGGGATGGATGGCCAGCTACCCACCTCCACAGTATTACTCGGGCTATCCACCCTCGAGCATGCCGCCTCAGGGATTCATTCCTCCAGCAGATGATGATGATACTCCTCATGTTGAGGAGGTTGATTGATACACTTTGTTTTATGTTGGTCACTTTGACTGCCTATGTTACAGATAGTATTTGATAGATACTATGTCTGACCTGGATATTAGCTGTTTATGCTACTCGTTTTTCTATTACTTGCTTCTCTTTATTTTTCAGTTCTTATTTATATGCTTTTCATATGTCATATCTTGATTGTCTCTTATTTACTGTCCGATATTACACTTTGAGGGGATTCTGTGTGGATTACGAAAGAGACAGTATGGGTTAAGGGGGAGTCCTTTGAGTCTTATTACCTAATTCGCACCTTTTCGATGTTTGACAAAGGGGGAGAAGATGACTAAGTTTAGAGATGAATGAAGTTTTGATTTTAGGGGAGAGGATAACCTTGAGGATCATTGACTTCCTTAGTGTTGTATTCATCTTAGGGGGAGGATCTTGATTCCCCTAAAATGAGGGAAATATGAGCATTTCTGATCTAAACTTAAATCGTGTTATCAAACAACAAAAAGGGGGAGATTGTTGATACGGTCTGACCTGACTGCTGTTTTGATGTTGACACTGATTTAAGTTTGTATCAGATATTAATTAAACTCTGATTGATTACTGATCAATGTTGATCAGGTGGAAGGGAAAAGTCCAAGTATGGAAACTTGGCATGCGAAGTCAGAGAGGGCTCGGTAGCTCGTTCTCTGAACCGGACGAAGTCGGAGAGGGCTCGGTAGCTCGTTCTCTGAACCGGACGAAGTCGGAGAGGGCTCGGTAGCTCGTTCTCCGGACTAGGTCAGAGAGGGCTCGGTAGCTCGTTCTCTGGACCGGACGAAGTCGGAGAGGGCTCGGTAGCTCGTTCTCTGGACCGGACGAAGTCGGAGAGGGCTCGGTAGCTCGTTCTCCGGACTAGGTCAGAGAGGGCTCGGTAGCTCGTTCTCTGGACCGAACGAAGTCGGAGAGGGCTCAGTAGCTCGTTCTCCGGATTAGGTCAGAGAGGGCTCGGTAGCTCGTTCTCTAGACTAAAAAAGGCTTTAGGGTTTAGGGCTGGGAAGTGCCAAACCTACCTTACATAGGCATTGGATTGGTCTGTTGACCGATCCAGTGATACTATAGATATCTGATCGGTCAACAGACCGATCCAGTGATACTGTGGTTATCTGATCGATCTGGTGATCGATCAGTAACCAAATAGTAGCTTTCTGTGGGTTATCTGATCGGTCCGGTGACCGATCAGTAACCAAACAGTAGTTCACTGTAAGTTATCTGATCGGTCTGTAGACCGATCAGGAAGCGATGGGATTCAGAGGACAATAGGGGATCGGTCTGTGGACCGATCCACCTATAGGCTGATCGGTCCACAGACCGATCAGAAGCCTCCCAGACCGATCAGGGTATGTTCTGATCGGTCCAGAGGACTATGGATCGGTCTGCTGACCGATCCACAACACTGTCTGTTTCTCTGTAACTTCTGATTCGTCTGATTTAACCATCTGGTGTGAGCTTTTTACGTTGCAGGTTGCAGATATCATGCCAGTGCTTAAGTTCAAATTAAGATCTATCAGAGGAATAAGACAAAGTGGTTTTTCTACTGTATTTGGCTGCAAATGGTGCAATTGGAGCATCAACGGTTATTGGCAATCTGGCTGTGTTCTGGTTGCAATCAGCTTGACTCCTGGCTATTGGTTCGAGCTCAGGGACACCAGTGAAGACCATGAATGGTATTGGTGTGAGTTCAGAGAACCAGATGAGGAGGAAAAGTGATTGGAGACGCCTGAGTTGGCAGCAGCGATTCGGTGCATGTTGTAGTGATTCGATACAGGCAAACGCAATGGAAAAGGCAGAGGCATAAGAAGAAGGAGGATGAGATGTTCGGAAGAAGAACCAAAAAAAAAGTAAAAGAAGAACACTCGGTCGATCAAGCAAGAGTGTTGTGTGTCTTTGAGCTCTTGGCTAAGGAACTTCTTCTGGTTTGCGCTCTGCTTTCATCGTGGCTGTAAGCTTATTTTTCATTCCCTTAAGCCACTAATTCCTGTAAGTCTTGTGCTTCATTTAAATATTTTCTGAGACTTTGTGGAGAGGTTACTCCACCGAGAAGGAGAAATTCTTAGCCAGAATCTATCCGGGGTGTGATCTATCGAAAGATCAAGGGATTGTCCACCTTACGGACACGCCGAGGAGTAGGGAGCAAGTTATCCCCGAACCTCGTACATACTTGTGTTAGTTGTGGGTTGTTTCATTTCCTTGTATTAGTTTTTCTTTTGCATATTTCCGCTGTGCTAACAGACTTTTGTGAGAAGATTGTTTAAGTTTTAGAGGAGGCTATTCACACCCCCTCTCTAGCCATCCGAAGGTCCTAACAGAGGGGACAGTTGCATAGTAGCTAACTAGCTACGTCTGCGATGGGGGGTCCCTGCTGCCCGCAACTTCAGCTATCATCACCCATGAGTGAGCGAGTGGGGGCACGACAGGACAAGCGGCACGCTCCAGCTACCACTACCCATGAGTGGTCGAGCGTGCGACCTTGGCCAACGACCCTCTCAACCACAAGGGAGACATGGTCGCCACCATATATGCAATGACATGTATATATATATATATATATATATATATATATACAGAAAATAGGTATGCTACATGAAGCTAGTATGCTCAGTAAGGTGTGTAAATAACAACATTCAAGAAAGTAGGCATGATATCTAGTATCCATATATCCAATATCTAATATCTAGTATCTGGTATATGGTATTTGCTAAATATCATAGATAGCAACGAGAGACTGTATAGATATAGAAATGAGTTTCTCAAAGTGGATAAGTATCAAGTACGGGAAAAATATGAGTGGAGTCAAGATAAATATAGGAACTATCTGAAAATATAGCTCATGCACTAAGATCAATGTATTAAAGGGATAAAGCAAGAAATATCCGCCTTTATCTATCGACCGTGTCAAATAAATCAATCCCACGTCGAGACGCTCGCCTCGAAACAAAGTCCTGCGATCATGTAATATATTTAGCTAATACATAGGTAGCAAATAGCTAAATAAAACTCCCCAATCTAATTAGGAAAAATCCTAATCAAAATAATTAACCTAATTCCTTAATCCAATTATGTTTAACTAAATCTACAATCCTTCACTTCAATCCTACTCACAATCTCCCAAAAACCATAAATGAAATCCAACCTTTGTAAAATTAATACGATATATCTTACCTTAACCTAAAACAGATCCACACCCTTGATGAAGATATCCGAAGTTGTTGTGGAGAAAAATGGAGCTTCCCCACCAATTCATAGCTGGTCCAGCACAAACAGAGGAGACAAGAAACTTAAGGCATTTTGTCAAACACTTGTTATGCACAAGAAATGCCACTGCTCTAATCAACTCTACATAAATCAAACGCCCAAAATCCACAGCTAGATCTAATTTCTTACCTCCAAGAAGACAAGGTAGCTATAATAGAAGGTAATCGGATCTGTCCGGAGATGAAAAGGGTACTGCAATTTTGATGAAGAGGAGGCGATGAACCCCCCTGATGGAATCGTCACAGCTCTGCTCACATCCGCCAGCAGGATGAAGAGTTTGCCCTCACTCCTACTCGTCAACTCTACCTTTCCAGCAACAAGATGAAGCTAGGGCTTGAATTCGTCGTCACGTAGAAAGAACGGAGGAGGCCGCCAACTCCAGATGCATTGCAAGAAGAAGGCTGAGTCCATTCTAAAGAGGGCAAAATAGAGAGATCGACGGTGGATCAAGAAAAAGGGTGGTCATGCTCGATGGATCAAGAGAGTCCAATGGTCAGCGTCGCTGCGTCGCCGCCAAATCCCCACTACAAGAAAAACCCTCATAAACATCGGTGGAACAACAACGGTTTTAAGCAAAAACCGATGTCTTTGAGTATTTTACACCGGTTTTTCCAAAAATCGATATCTATGAGCGCAGATTTTCGCTCATAGACATCGATTTTTTTAGCCGATGTCTATGAGCACCTTTTTTTTGGTTAATAGACACCGATTTTAACAGCGGTTTTTAAAACCCGATGTCTATGAACCAAAATAAAATAATATAATTTTTCCACCAATACTTAGCCAAAATTTACAACAATTCACTCTTCCCTCCAAACCTAAACCTATATCGCGCCATCACCACCACTTTCCTCCTCGCCCTCAGCCTCATCTCCCTCTTCCCCTTCCTAGATCGCACCTTCCTCTCCCGATCAGGATCAACACACGGAGCCCTGCTCGTTCATCCAACCACACCGCCGTCGTCCTAGAAGCTGCATAACTTTATTTTCCCCACTCGTAGCTGGGGCAACCAGCGCCATCTGCGTTGCACCAACCTCCCCTTCGCCGGTCACGAAGACACTAGAGCAATGTTGACCCTCTCATTCGATGGGATAGGCCGAACGACGGGTAGGTGCCCACCATCATCCCATCTGAGAAGACCTCGTCCGCGTTGACGAAGGGGAAAGCAAATGAGGGAGCGGAGAGAACCTTAGATGAGATCTGTGGCATAGCTCTACGATTCCTCTGCTCGATCCGTCATTGCGGTGTGCTCGTTTCGCCCAGACAGGTTAGATCGCTTCACTTCGGTGGATCTTCTTTATGAATTAGTCGTTTCACCTTTGTCTCGAGGTTGCTTTTGTCTCAATCCACGCAAGGATTCGAGGGTTTCTTGAAGCTCGATCTTTGGTTTTGTGATTATTGGGCCAAACATTTTTTTTTTGGCTGGTCCATTCTCGTGCCCTCTATGGAAGATGGCGTTGCCGGTTCATTTTGTTTTTCGTAGGAAAAATTACTGCTTTCCTACTCCCCTGCTGAATGAAGCTCCTTTTCTACTCCCCTGCTTTGTTCCTTTCTGTTTGATTTTTTGTCTACTTCTTCTCATGATTTCTTAGATTTTGGTTTTCAAGTGTGTTCTGTACTCATGTATGATACTAGAAAGAGGACATAATTTTGTAATTTTAGGTATGAAGTGAAACATCGCCATCTTCTCTAATCGTAGGTTTCGTTTGTAAGGCTGCAGTGTATTTTTCTATCTCGAGGTTGAATGAAGATTCAAAGATTCTTTGTTGGTCCAGTTCCACATTTTTCTATGGATGATCCTGATTGGGGTTTAACTTTTATATATTTCAGTGGCCAAGATCGTTTTGTTTGAACATCCATTTGGCATCCGTGTCACAGCAATCTACTTCTGCTTCCTGTCTTTAGCCAACTGATATTGACCTTTATGCACCGGTGATTCAGATTAGAATAGTCGTGTCCGTGACACGACATAGTTTTGTTTTCATGCTTAAAAGATTTTCAATTGGTTCTATTCGATGAGATTAAAGGGGTTTTCTTGCAGGAGATATTATGGAGTGGACCTCCGACAGCTGCTATTAGCGGTGTATTGGGGAGATGAATGGTGTGCCATCATGGGTACTGATTTTAGGAGTGACAGCAAGAGTACTGATTGGAATCTTCCTAGCTATAGGTGCTCTGCTTTGTATCAGATTCCAGAAGAAGCGTGCTCAGATAAGGATCACTAGCTCAAGGAGAGCATCAACTGTCCCCATGCGTGCCAATGGAGTTGATGCTTCTTCAATACAATCAGACTCTACCAAGGATCAAGAGTCACCGAAGCACAATGACTTTGAAGAAGATCGTCCTTCCTTATGGACTGAAGGAACCAAGAGGAAGCATCTTGTGTCTGTTTCTAGAGTGCCCAAATATTCATACAAGTAAGAACAACTCCATCCACATCATCTTCAACATACTGATGCATATGCATATTCAAGCCTCTGATCTTCACTGTTTTTGTTAAGAAAAAAAAACAATCCCTTCCAATTTATCTTTATGATGATCCTTTGATCATTTGCTTCTTCCTTCGAATTCACGGGTTATTTGTTATATAAAATGGTGCAGGAAATGGAAAACTGGCGGACAACTTTAGAGCAACTGAGGGCGGATAATAACAAGCTACAGGTTACCACTAAAAGCTCATGCCTTTGCCTTTTTTTGTTTTCGTATGTTTTGTTTGTCTGGCTTCTAGCTTCCTGTTTCAGTTTTCTGTCTTAATTCTATAGCTTTCGAGCTTAATTATATCTCTAATTCGCCAAAGACAAGATAGATTGTCTTGAGGTCTTGCTATCAACTTAGGCTGACCGATTGAGAGTCACTTAGATCAGCGATCATCTCCTTACTGTTCATCGGCGCCTCCACGATGCGCTCTCCCTCGGCATGAGGTACTTGGTCTTCTACTTTCTTAATCATCCTTTGTTGCTATGCAATTCCTACAATTTTCAATGACATATGTTCCCTAAAAAACATGGGTGTGAGAAGTCCATGCTTGCTTGTTTTTTAATGGAAAATAAAGATTTTAGCTTGTACTGCAGTGTGAATATTAGCAAGAGTATGAACTAGTCAGAAAATTTGAGGGTAACTAGCTGCATTTATCTAGGATGGTTGAATAATATATGATGGATGACAAAGGAACAAGTTAAAACTGTCTCCTTTTAGTTTGGAGCTAAATAATCTCATACAATTGAAACTTTTTCTTAAATGATATGACTTGAAGAATGTTATGTACTTGTAGTAGAAAGCGAAGTTATTCCATCTGGTCAAGGCTATTGGGATTGAGATCCTATGTAGCAACCATGAGGAAATATAGGATTGAATCACAAGTTCACAAGATTCTAGCCTAATTCAGATCCTACTTAAACTCTAGATTGCTTAGGTCTGTTTGGGTTGTAAGATCTTAAGTTCCATATTATCATTTTAACTCTCATGGTTGGAATCAACATTATCTAGATACCACAAGTAGGATCTACCCAGAGGAAGGTGCTGTAATCTTCCACTTTGGGTCATCCTTAAATTGACTGGTTCAACATTATCTAGATATCCTTAAATGGTCCTGTTGACTGGTTCAACAATAAATTAGAGTTTTGTGCATCAAAACCCACTCCTTATTTTCCCTGAACTCCTGAATGCTCCTTACAAGCGGGCCCATCTCTTTTCTCTTCTCTTGCGAGCTAAGCAATCATGCCCTCCTCCTGTTCACCCATTTGAATAGTAGCCCTTTTGCCACGATCGTTTACAAAACCTTGATCGAAAGAAGCCCATGATCACTTATCTCTCCTCTTCTTCCTTTGTCACTGTCAATGTAGGTTATCATCACAGTGGCACATAGCTAAGTCACCCTTGTTGCTATCCTCCATTTATAAGAAGGTTGTTTGCCCATTATATCTCATAATCTTTTGATTTAATAATGAGTTTCTATATGTTGTCTCAGTCATTGCGTGCTCATACTAATTACTCTTTAATCTATTGGCATTCTCTATTGTTCTTATGTCTTGAAGGGAGCTTAGGTTTTGGTAATTGTATTGCAAGCTTATAGCAAACTTATAAGCTCAATAATACTAAGATCTAGATTCAGGGGTCGTGGTAATAAATCTTGAGCATCATCATTTAACATTTATTGTTGCTATAGCAATCTTTGGACAAATAGGACCTCGAGTTTTGCTTCTCAATATATGTTATTGAGTAGAGTTGTTGTATACTATATTTTTCATTTATTTGTAAGTTAGTCCAACTTGTATCTAGCAGGAGCATGGCGCTACTCCTGGAAGAGATGGGTTTCGGACCTGGATAATTTTGAGGAAAAAAGGCAAACCATCATGTATAGAATAAGGAAGCAATGGCCGTGCAATGGTAATCTCTGTAGAGTAATATTTGCAGTTAATGAAATTAATTAATGCTTCAGGAGAGATTGATTCCTAAATTGTTGAATGCATGAGATTTCATAAACCACCTCCGAAACAGAAACAAGAAGAAACGTGTTGGTTTTTGAGGCACATGTAAGATAAGAGGATGAAGTTTATAACGTTTTTCACTCTCAGAATAATGGATCATCTGTACACATTATTATCTGCTATCATCAAATATACAAGTTGATTAAATTTATATGTTCAATTTAAATTCATCTGTACACATTATGTGTCATACCTTCTTAAGACGCCGCTTCTTATCTTCCCCTGAAATATCTTCCAATGTGCAGTTGTACCAACAATCTGCAAATACTGGCCTATCTCCATTAGGGGTGCACACAGAGCTTCTTGGAACTGATGTTGCAGAAGGTTCACCAAGCTGAAATAACACCAAGACCAGAGAATGGTTCATGCTTATAAAATACAGGAACTCATTGTCCATAATTGAGCGATTTATTTTACTTTAACAGATTGCTTCCCAAAGATGACAGTGATCCAATAATTCTTTGTTGGGTTTGATATGAATGAAGAAATTACATATTTGGTATCCACACTTCTACTTTTTGTGTGAAGGCTTTTACACTGTTTGTCTTTAGGTCTCCTTAATAGTTGCAACTAAGGGTTTGATGTTGTTTCTCCCTGTCAAAATGTATTAATTGGTTGCTATATGAAACATGTCTATTTTTTCTTCTAATTATTTTTATTTTAACTAATATCTTACTTATTTTTGAAGTACATGATGATTTGTTGTTGACTTGCATACAAAAGAAGAGAAGTTTATTTACTATGTGCAGTTCTTATTTGTGTGAACTCTTAATCATTTTCTATTTATTTCAGGTTCTTCATAACATTACTGTTGCAGAATACTTTCACTGGAATATGCTACGTGATTCAATAACTCCTATTTTTCCACTGGACTGTTAATCTCTTTTTGATTTTGTGGATAACTTTGCTGCAAACTATGTTCTGAAGAGAGTTTATTATGTCAACTATGCATTGGGGATATCTGGACGCAGGAAACCTTGCTGGCATCTATTATGAACAAAGTCAACTTGACATAGCAATTCTGTATTACAAGCAAGCTATCAATTGTGATTCTACCTTTATTGAAGCTTACAATAATCTGGTAAGTTGATAATGGTCTAATATGTCAAAATGTGGTATCCTTCTTGATGGTGAGCCAGGTTAGTTAATGATCGACTTTCTTGCACATTAAAAGGGGAATGCTCTCAAAGACGCTGGACATGCTCTCAAAGACACTGGACATTATAGGGTGACTTTTTAATTTGGATATTTTTATTCTCTTAAGTTTTTTTTACTTGTTGAATAACTTCATTTTAATAATTTTTCCCAAGTCATGCTTTGCTTTACAACCTAACCATCCACAAGCATTGTCAAGCCTTGGCAGCATATACATGGATTGGTAAGCTTTAGAAATGTTTGATGGCAACTGTGCAGATAGTTTATTTTTGTTCCTTAATGAAACTTCTCTTCATGCAGCAACATGATGAGTGTTCCTGCATCATTCTATAAGGCAACTTTAGCAGTTACAACAGGGATATCTGCGCCCTGCAACAACTTGGCTATTATATACAAGCAACAGGTAGAGTACTATATCTACCTTTTTCATTGCAATCATGTACTAACAACATGTTCATTGCCATCACGCCCTCGCAATCATGCTTGGTTTTTTGTCAAATAGTTGGCTACAGCACGTTTATGTTTTAACAGGATACAGTTAGAATGCCATCTAGACTGCTATGAGATTGAAGTGAGAAGGATCATCAGTGATGGATGGTCGTTGACCATTTAGTGCAACTACCTCTCATTTTAGTGGGGAAGCATCTGCATTGGCTTTGACAAATACAGTTTAAAATATTTTATTGGATCAAACTTTTCTTAGGGATATGAATTCCAGTTTACTATGTGGAATTTTTGTAAAAATCACTTCTCGCTTTTATTTCTTCCTTATTCAATCATGAGATTTTTGTCTGTTTATATTGGCAAGATACTTCGGCTAATTTTGTTAATTTGGTAGATACTAGGCAGCACCTACACAACTACACTGCTAGTTCAATCTTTGCTTCCTGTGTGGATATTCAATCATGAGAATTGCTGCTTTCTGCTAGTTCTTCGCAGACTGCTGCTGATGGTCTTGTCAATAGAGGGAACACATTTAAGGAGATTGGTAGAGATACTGAAGCAATTCAGGATTATATATGTGCTGTGAATATCAGACCAACTATGCCTGAAGCCCATGCAAATTTGGCTTCAGCTTATAAAGATAGGTAATTTCTTCTTTGAATTTGTGCCGGTGTTGGACTAAATCAGTATCTTACATCTATGATTCTTCTTTCTATTTATTTGTGGTTGAGATAATTGATGAGCGTTTCTCTTTTTAAGCATTCCAATTACTCATCTTGTTACCTAGTGCTCTTACTACTTTTTCAACTATGATTTTTGGTGTTGATTTACTATTATATTATTTATGTGTTTTTACAGTTTACAATTCTCAAGTACTCCAGAGTTGAAATTGATGAAGTGCGGTTCGAGTGGGTTGAATGCATGCTAGATTACATTTGAAGTGCGGTTCTACCTTGATGTGTTGTTAAAAGAATGTTCTACCTTGATTCTGATATCTATTAGTTTTTGATGTAAAAAGAATGTTTGTGTATTTTATGGATACTGTTGTAAGAAGATTATTTATGTAATTTATGAATATTTGTGTATTTTATGGATACTGTTGAATGAATAATATTTGTGTAATTTATGTATTTTTTTTTGTTACTGTCGGTTTTGGAAATCAAATTTGTGTTGTTAAAAAATAATGATATTACATCAGTTTTCCACCGCTGCAAAACCGGTGTTATTAACTAATATTACATCGGTCGTATACCGCTGCCAAAACTGATGTTATTAACATATAATATTACATCGGTTTTACACCGTTGATGAAACGGTGTCGTTAAGTGATACTACACCGGTTAATAACCGATTCGAACACTGGTGTCGTTAAGTGATACTACACCGGTTTTAACCCGATGTCTAAAATGACAGACCTTTTCATCGGCTTCATAGACATCGGTCGAAAATGTAATAGACACCGGTGGAAAACCGATGTCTATGAGGGTTTTTGTTGTAGTGCTCGCGCGGATGGCTGGCGACCGTGACGCGACCACAATGAAGGGAAAGGAAGAGGGCTCGGCGACTTGGTATCCAAGAGGGTTTACTGGTAGTGAGACACGCCGGAGGAGGAGATCGTTGCCGGCGATGAGCTTGCAGCGGTCGGCGCAGGGGCGACTTCACGCGTGCGCAAGGAAAAATCAGAATCAGGGGAGGTAGAATAATGAAAATGGGATTAGGGATAGGATTTAAAACTTAGGTGTAAATATATAACCTTAGGTTAATTAATTCCATCAACTCCCACTTGATTCTGGGTATTCTAAACAGACTTTCTCTATGCCCCATAATCATCCCCTTAAACATGGTATACAACCTCCGTTTAAATCCTGAAAAATATCTAAAAATTCATAAAAATTCCAATAAGATTATTTCTCAAATAACCCTATTATTTAATTTGCGATATCTTATAATATTGAACTCAAAACTGATTTTATTATTAAGAAAGTGTTACTTGTTGAACATTTCAAATACAATCTTCTTAGTATTAGTCAATTATGTGATTCTGGATATAAGGTTAGGTTCTTATCCTCTGAATGCTTAATTAAGCACATAGATAACCCTACCATAAAACTAAAAGGGTTTTGAAAGAACAATATCTATGCAATCAACCTAATTGGTTCTTCACTTAAATGTCACTTGACACAAAAAGAAGAAACCTGGCTATGACATAGAAAAATATCACACACAAACTTTAGAAATCTAAGTAAATTAAATGGATTAGTTAGAGGCTTATCAAAATTACCCAACTTAGACTCAACAATTTGTAATGCCTATAAACAAGGAAAATAAACAAAGTCAACTCACAAATCAACTAATCAACTTCAAACAAATTCTATATTAGAACTATTACACTTGGACCTATTTAACTCTCATGGAATCAAATCAATAAATGGGAGCTTTTATGCCTAGTAATAATAGATGATTACTCTAGATTCACTTGAGTAAAATTCTTAAAAAGTTAGGATGAAACATTTGAAGTATTTAGTAATTTTTGCAAATAAATTGAAAATGAAAAAGATAGAAAAATTAAAAGAATCAGAAGTGATAAAAGAAATGAATTTAAAAATCACAACTTTAATCAATTCTTCCTTAAAAATGGATATCATCACGAATTTTCTTGCCCTAGGACACCCTAACAAAATGAAATAGTAGAAAGAAAGAATAGAACTCTACTTGAAGCCTCTAGGACAATGTTAAATGAATATAAATTACCAAAATATTTTTGGGCAAAAGCTGTTAGCAGAGCATGCTATGTACAAAATAGAATCATAATAAATAAAATTTATAATAAAACCTCATTTAAACTCTGTTATAATAAACAACCTAATATTAAATACTTTAACGTATTTGGATGCCCAACCTACATACTAAATACAAGAGAACACTTAGAAATATTTTCCTCAAAAGTATAAAATGGAATATTTGTAGGCTACTTATTAAACAATAGAGGTTACAGAGTATATAACAAAGTCACACTAAGAATTGAAGAACCCTCAAATGTAAAATTTGAAGAGACCAACCAAAACTTAGAACAAACCTAGATTCAAACAATTGAGTTTGTTTAAGGTAGCAGTAGTCAAGGGGGAGCTAGTGAAAACCTAAGTCACGAAGAAGAAGATCAACCTTAAGTAAATGAACCCACTAGAACTGTAAGAGTTAACCCAAACCATCCAATTGACCAGATAATTGGTGACTCAGACCTAAGAGTTCAGACTAGATCATCCTTTAGAAATTCAAGTCAAATATCTTTAATCTCAAAAATTCAACTCAAAACAATAGAAGAATCCTTACTTGACCCAGACTGGATCATAGCCACACAGGAAGAACTAGCTTAATTTAAAAGAAATAAAATCTGGAACTTAGTACCACCACCTAACAATAAAAAGGTAATAGAAATAAAATGGATATTTAGAAATAAACTAAGTGAAAGTGGAGAAATTATTAGACACAAGGCTATACCAGTAGCTAAGGGGTTTAGTCAAGTAGAAGGACTTGACTATGATGCAACATATGTCCCAGTAGCTAGACTTAAATCTATTAGAATGTAAAATTCATTTTTTTAAGTGGGTTAATAAAAGAAGAAGTTTATATAGGTCAACCACCTGAGTTTGAGAGTCTAGATCATCCTGACCATGTCTTTAAACTCAAGAAAACATTGTATGGTCTTAAACAAGCACCTAGGGCATGATATGAAAAGGTTGACCTCTTACCTAATTTCCAAATGATTCAACCAAGGACAAATTAATCCAACTTTGTTTGTAAAATCAATCAACCAAGATATCTTTATAGCCCAAGTATATGTAGACGATATAATCTTTGGTTCAACTAACTCATAATTTTTACAAGAATTCATAACCTTAATGGAACAAGAATTTGAAATAAGCTCAAGTTCAAGGGGAGGATTAATAAGTCAATAAATTTTGAAAACATTCATTTTTTTAACAATCCATTTTTGAAAAAGATTATCACATGTTTTAAAAAATTATTTTGAAAACTGTTTCAAGTTTTCCAAACTACTTTAAAACAATGTTAAATGTTGCAGCACTGAGTATTTTAATTTTTACTTTGGAGAACTTTAACTTTAAATCCTTTTGGAAAACTAAACATTTTCAAATTTTTTTTTGAAAAACTTTAAAGTTTATAAAGTTAGTATATTTTAAAAGTATTTTTCAACTATATTAGCCTTGTGAAAGTGCTAATGTACAGTGTTTTCGAATTTGTATTGAAAGATATCTTGAAAATACTTTGAATTTTTTTTTGAAAAGGTCTTTTCAAAACTATTTTTTTTTTGAGATTTTTAAGAAATTATTTTCTTTATCATTCTAAATGCTAAGTGGTTTCAAAACTATCTTTAAACATACTTTAACATATATTGTAAAACATTTTGAAAAGGATTTATGGTTATAACATTTTTTCCTCCCTCAAGTAATTCTGAGAATTATTTTATTGTAAAAAGGGTTCTCTATTTACTTTCTTAAGCATATTTTTTTTATGAATGCCAAAGGGGGAGGGTTAAGGGGGTTAAGTTAGCAAACTCTGAACCAACCAAATCGAAATCTGAATAACTTAAACTATATCATTTGTCTATTTATGCTTGCATTTTTTTCCCTAATTTAACTCGGGTTGTCATTGCATCAAAAAGGGGGAGATTGTTGGTGTGATTTGCATTAACTGTCTAACTCAGATTTTGATGAATGATAAGAAAGTTAAATTAGGTTATGTTGTGATCTAACCATATGATTAAATGTACAGTACGAAGTCCAGATAGGTCGACAGCCTGACCGGATATCTAGCAAGAAATCCAACTAGGCCAACGGCCCGACCGAATAGCTGGTACGAAGTCCAGATAGGTCGACGGACTAACTAGATATTTAGCAAGAAATTCAGTTAAGTCGACGGGCGACCAGATAGCTGATACGAAGATCAGATAGGTCGATAGACTGACTGGATATCTGGCAGGAAGTTCAGTTAGGTCAATGGCCCGACCGGATAGCTAGCATGAAGTCTAGACAGGTCAATGAGCTGACTGGATGTTTGGCAAACTAGTAAGTTAAGGTGAGTCATTGGAGAAGAGTGATCAAATGAGGACGCATCCCGGTTAGAGGGGCAGTAGGCGTCGGTCTAGTTTAGGTCCATTTGAGATCCCTAAGCCGAGACCTTGACTAGTTCTTGTTCCCGGGAGGACAAGAACTAATTCATACTGCTCATTATTATTGTGCTAACATTTATCTTACAGGTTATTATTTTGTTTATTGGACTAACATGATTTTGCAGGACAAAGAAGTAAAATTACCTTCGAATGAACAGTGTCCGAAGGTGCCTTCAAGCTTGATGGAAGGCACATTCATACTATTCATAGAAGGCGTCTTCTATGGTTATGAAAGGCACATTCCACATGATAAATTTTGCCAGAAGCCTGAATAATTGCTGGGCTATTTGGGATTGAACTTGCCTCATTGGAGGTGCCTTCCATGCCTTTTATAAGGCTATCTCGAGAAGGCATTAAAACACAACACCTATACGAGCTACTACGCATCCGATTGAACTTTCGACTGCTCTAGGCTTTTGCTACGACTCTGCTGTGAAGCTGTTGCGCCCGACAATTGTTCCAAGAACTTCCAATCGTGGCCGGCAGTCCGACACCGATACACGAGTGGCCCTACTTCTATTTCTAAAGTGTCAATAACTTTTTACTTGTATACTTGATTACTACAAAAAGACAAGTGCAGTGTTTTGCACTTGGTCTAATTTTCCTTGTACTTGATTTTCTCTTCTGGAGGTACCGAAAGAGGTCTTTAGTGGATTAACCATCGATAGGTTTGCAGGACATGGGTCTTGAACTAGGAGTCATCGAAGGCTCCGAACTAAGTAAACCACTTGCGTATTCTGGTGTTGGCTTTTTCGTTTTAATTTTCTGCTACATACTTTATTCTGAGTTCTTAAAACAAAAAAGAAAAGTTTTTGAAAACCACGTGTTTCCCCCCCCCCCCCCCCCTCACGTGTATCTCGATCTAACAGGTGATGTTTCAGCCTTCTCCTCAAGTAAATTTTCTCCTAACTTCTCATCCCTCGTATGCGTTGTGTGGTCCTTCTCATCCACCGGTGTCCCGAAACTCCTCGTCCCTCGGATGCACCAAGTCCATCAACTCCCTTCCCGTATCATCCTTCTCGCTCGTTTGACTTCTTGTTTTCATAAGTCCTTGTGCACTTAGACATAAGACATTAAATACGCAAAGCCTAACTTAACTTGGTTGATCACACTAAAACTAATCTGGAGTACTTATAGTTAGGGGTGTAATCGAGCCGAGCTCGAACTTTATTTAACGAATATATTCATGGCTCACAAGCTTATTCGAGCTTTTATCGAGCTTAATAAATATAAATTATAAATTTAAATATTCATTAAAAATTAAATTATATATTTAGATAAAAATATTATATGTTTATTAAAATTTATAATTTTATTCTAATAAATAAATTTAATATATTTATCTATATATTTCTTAAGTAGAGTGTAAAATCTATAAATTCAATAGCAAAACTATTATTTTTTATTTAAAAATTAATTCATGAGCTTAATGAACATGTTCATGAGCTAACGAGCCAAATATTGTGAAGCTTGAGCTTGGTTTGTTTATCTTAACAAGCCTTATTAAACGAGCTCAAACGAGCTTTTATCGAATCGAGTTTCGAATAGCTCATGAGCGACTTGGTTCATTTATACCCCTACTTACAATAGACAAATAAGGCCACAATTTCATTAGTAGTGGCATTTTGTGTATGACTTTTAAACCCCCAACATCTTGTACCGTATCATATAATATCTTGAATGTTCTTTTATCCCGTCCCCAGGGCGTAGCACAGCTGGGGGCGCATGGTTTCGTGCCCGAGAGGTCCAGGGTTCGATCCTCGGGGTGTCATTGCTTGGGGTTAGCGTCCTAGCTATGCGCTTTTAGCTGTATACCTGCATTTACCTCCCTCCATATCCGTGAGACCGGCTCTAGGGGGGTCGCTAATGTGGCGGTTCCACATTTTTTTTAATGTTCTTTTATCCCTTCGAAATTCACTAATACTTATTTATTGCTCTTTTTTGTAAGGATGAACATCCATTCCACACGTGTAATCCGTTTATCCTCCCTACTTTTTATTTGACGAATCTTACTTCGACGATATACAAGTATTGTAATTTGATAAAGTATGACAACCAAACAAACCATGAGCATTCCCTACATATTATACAAAGTGCATATTAATCTAAGTCTTCTATAATTAAATGGTGGTCGTGCCATGTTTATCTACATCACATAACAATCAATGTCAGCAATAATAAATCAGAATCAAAATCATACCAAACAACCATTCTCTATACCATCATCTTCATATTAAACATATTCATCTTATAATTATCTAAAATTAAATCTAACACAGGCGAGCAGAAGCCATTCACTTAGGAAAAATCACAATTCCAAAAAATCATTCATAGCATCCAATATCACATAAACATTGAACAAAAATAAACAGATCAATTCACAACCGAAAAAATAAACATATCTAACTTACAACCATGTCTAAAATAATAAATGGATAAACATTATTCAACACCAAAAAAATATAAACATTATACATGACGTGAAGGAATTTTTGGTAAAAAAAAAATATCCTTTTCACAAACACTATCATTACTAGATTTTTGGCTAGAATTCTTGAATGAATTCTTTAGATAGTAGCTTCTTCAAATCCTAAACTCTTATCTTGGTTTGTCCCAAATTCCAAAGTCCCCTCCTTTTGATGACAACTTTTGTTCGGACAAATCTGAGATGGGACAGGGAGGATAAAGGAGGAGGAGAAGAAGTAGAAGAAAGAAGGATAAAAGAAGAAAAAGAAGAAGAGGAGGAAGAGAAGGGTAAGAGGGTGGAGGAGTTCGAACGACCGAGCAAGGAGAAGGATGAGAAATAGGTGCTGAGAAAAAGGTGGAGAAGAAAGGGTGGGGGCGGCCGAGAGGAAGAGAAGGAAGGGAGGAGAAAAGAAAAAGGAGGAGGATGAGGAGAAGAAGGAGAAGAATGAGGATGAAAAGGCGCAGGCGGGTGGGGGAGAAGAGGGGTATAGAAGAAAAGGAAAAGAAAGGAAGGAGGTAGGGGTTGGGCTGTCCGATAAAAAAGGGGTAGGAATGATGATAATAAGTTTAGCAATAACCTAAGAGGGGGTGAGTTATGAAATTAAAGGTATCAAACTCATGTTTTGATTCCGATTTTTGTCTATCCAGCACCAGATATGAGAATGATAAAATAGCCTACCAAACACAAAATGAGATTTTCTGGACCACCTTTCCTAGTCCGTTCCTGGACCAAGAAAGATGAATTGATGAAAGGTAATATCCTCCATATATTAAACAGGTGAAGATCCTTACTCCCACCAATACAAATGCTGGACCATCATCTGGTCCAGTATTTACGAACCAAGGATCTCTTCCCATCAAGCACCCCTTAATTTGATTCATATTAGATATTTTCTTGAGCCCAGGTTTGATGCTAAATCTGATAATCCTGGCCTAGCTCGAATTTGAAAAAACGGTAATAGTGAAATGGAAGGAACATTCTAAGAATGTAGTTATAGTAAGGGGGTAAATGAATACTTTTTCTACTTTATAATCAGCACCTATTATTTCAGTTAGGTTCGAAATTGATCTACGGCGGCGGAAAGCAGAGGCGGTGGTGGGGTTAACAGCGAGTATTTAGGGTTTAGCTGAACCGACTCCGCTCCTCCACCGCCCGCCGCCGTTTGCCATGACGAGACCATGCGCCACCCGCCTCCTCTCGTACATCCGCCGCGCGCAGAGCAACCGGCTCCGCCCGCTGTCCATCCTCGTCTTCGAGGGCGCCGCGAACGGCGTCGAGCGGCGGGCGATGTCGACCGCGGCGCGTGCCAACGAGGAAAAGGATCCTTGGTGGAGGGAGGCGATGGGCCGGATGCGCAACATCGGAATCTCGGCCCACATCGACTCCGGAAAAACCACCCTCACCGAGCGGGTGCTCTTCTACACGGGGAGAATTCACGAGATCCATGAGGTCCGCGGCAAGGACGGAGTGGGCGCGAAGATGGACTCGATGGACCTCGAGAGGGAGAAGGGAATTACGATCCAATCGGCCGCGACCTACTGCACATGGAACGGATATCAGGTAGGCATTATTCCGATTAAAATTTTCATCTTTGGTTGGATATATATATCTTCTGTTTTTTTTTTGGCGAAAAATAGCCGTTCCATTGTGAAAATGAGATGGATGGTCGTCATATTCTATGCTTCTTTACTTTAGTTCTATTCTATTTCTAAAGTTGAAGATTTTCAACTGTTTACGTGAAGTATCATCTAGCCAAATGAGTTGCCGACAACTGATTTTATGTTTTTATTTCTTTCTTTTACTTCTGGGAATTACTTTATTCATCACCATTTAATCTCTCTATCTAACTGGAATTTGTTTTTGTGTATGCGCGCGCTATATTGCCAGGAGTATGCTACTCTATCCACGATGTATACTTAATTGGTGTTATAAGTCTTAGTTGACTTGAGATTTAGTTCATCAGAGTTTTTTTTGAATTTCATGGATTACACGCTACTCATTCATATACTCGTGGATTAGATAAATTCTGTTTATATCTTATGTCATGTCTCCTTTAGAGTATAATGTTGCATTTGCTTATTTTGCATATTGACTTGTTGATTTGGAAATTACCTTCTTTGACGCCCCAAGAGGCATACTTTGACGAAGCAATTTATCTTCATATTTTTGTTGCTTATAAGAACTTCACAAAAATTCAAAGCCAGTTATTGATACAAGTAATTTAAAAAAAAAAACATTATTTTTTTACAGAACTTTTGAATTGCAATGCAGGTTAATATCATTGATACACCAGGTCATGTTGATTTCACCATCGAAGTTGAAAGAGCTTTGCGTGTTCTTGATGGTGCTATTTTGGTGCTCTGTAGTGTTGGGGGTGTACAAAGTCAGTCAATTACTGTTGATCGTCAGATGAGAAGGTATGAAGTCCCAAGGGTTGCATTTATCAACAAGTTAGACCGGATGGGAGCAGATCCATGGAAGGTTCTTAATCAGGTAAAGTGTATATCTTTCGTATGCTCTACTCTCATTTGATGGTTGCACATGTTTTATCAAAACGATTCTGAGCTTGTGGTCTAGTTTGCTTGTATTGTTTGTCATGATCTAATGGTTCTAGGTCTCTAACCCAATGGAAACAAGCATAGTTGATGTAAGTTCATGTTGTATATAATTTGCTTCTGCCCAAGCTATGAATGCAGGATGCACATGTATTATAAAATTTTTCTCAATGTGTTTTCTGTTATGTATAACTGCTTGTGTTTGATGCCCCTGACACCAGCATCCTAGAGTTAAAGGAATTAGTAATCTAAAATTCAACTTATTAGTCAATATTATTGTGACACTCTTGGGCAATTTATTTTAATTGGCATTTTTAGTAAATTTTTGTTCTGCCAATGCATTACCAGTGTATGTTTACTCTTATTGGTTCCCTAGCCATCTGTACATTTTGATTTTTAACATTTTGTGTTTCATCATCTTGGACCCTAGGCTGGATGAAAAAACTGTTGTAATTGTTGAAGTTTTAAATTTGAGTTACAATACATTTATTTCATAAATTTGCTGCAGTCTTATCATTTTATATATCTATAAAAAATATTTCTTTTCCTTTCTTCACATCAGTTTTCATTTGGTTTAATGTAGTGGTTTCTTATGCGCTAATACCTTTTTAGGCACGACATAAACTACGCCACCACAGTGCAGCCTTACAATTTCCCATTGGATTAGAAGAAGCATTTCAGGGTCTTGTGGATCTTGTGGAACTGAAAGCGTATTACTTTCATGGATCAAATGGGTACTCCAATATTCTTTCTTTCTTAATCTTAAATATTGCAAAAGGGCTTTTTTACTTATAACACTTGCTAACTATCTCAGTGAGAAGATTGAAACAGCTGATATCCCACAGCATTTGGAGGCTCTGGTTGCAGAAAAGCGGCGTGAACTTATTGAAGTTGTTTCTGAAGTAGATGATAAGCTTGCTGAAGCTTTTCTCAATGACGAACCAATTTCTCCCACTGAACTCAAGGTTTATCTCAAATATGTTCATGTTTTATTTTCATACCCCCTCTCATTTCTATTTGATTGAAATGCAAGGCACTAGTAACTGAAGTAGCTACCCAACAATATTATGATTTTCTCATGCTATTATCTTTTGTCTTTGTTATTTATACCAGATGGCAATTCGAAGAGCTACAATAGCACGCAAATTTGTTCCTGTCTTCATGGGAAGTGCTTTCAAGAATAAGGTGCATAAAGTCCTTTTTTTTTTTTTTTTTCATTTCCATCATTTTCCATTTCTCACATTTTTTATTTATTTTTATTTTTCTGAATATCTTAATCGACAACGTTTGTTGAATATCTTTCTTGTACTTCTAATGACAATATAACATGATGGATCAATCAAACAATGATGTTTGGGTCAAGATACCAGTTTTTGCCAAAAGTACTTGTTTTGGAGTATAACCTGATGTCAAGTTTCTATTAGTCATAGTTGTGAAAGGCGTGCGCAGTTGTGAAAGGCGTGCGCCTGACTGTGCCTAGGCACAAGGCACAGCCAGGTGCGCCATTTGCGCCTTGGCAGTGACCCAAGCACACTACTTGAGAGAAGCACACTTAAGCATGCGCCTTTGAGAGGCGACAGTTACGCGTAAGGCGCGATTTTTCTCGCCTTATTGAAGCGCGAATTTTTTTTTTAAAGCCTAACCCTTGTGACGGCCGCGGAGGCATCACGCGAGTCCTGCGGCCATGGTAGATGTGTTGTGCGAGCCCCGCAATCACAACGGACGAGCCGTGTGAGCCCCATAGTCATAGGTGGCGTGTAACAGGAAGTAAATTAGGGTTTAATTAAATAAAATTTAAGTTAATAATTTCAATCAACTCCTAGCTATAGTAGGGATAATTTAAATAGGATTAATGAAACTCTAATAAAATTATTCCATTAATTTAATATATATTTTCTTTAATTTGAATTATGCGTATAATGTATTTATTTCTTAGTAAATTTGATATTTACATTATTGTTTAATATTTTATGGACTATAATTTTGTTAGTGAAATATTTTACTAGAAATTTTCTATATTTGTTTAAATTGTAAAAATTTATACTCAAAGCCTTATTTCGGTAAGGCATGTGCCTCACTTTGCACCTAGCGCCTTAGGCCCCACAACACATATGCGCTTTTGGATGCCTCACGCCTTAAATAACTATGCTATTAGTTCATGATCGGCCTTTTTATAATTTTATAGGCAATTCTTATCTAAATAACACTGTTTAGTTCATCTTGTTTCTGTGGGGATTTGGATTTGAGAAAACTTCTGGATCGCAATTTGTAGGGGGTACAACCACTTTTAGATGGAGTTCTTCATTATTTGCCTTGCCCAACTGAAGTTGAAAACTTTGCCCTTGACCAAAACAAGGATGAAGAAAAGGTACCAGCTTTTTATTTTTATAATTATACACCATTATTTAGTTCAGTATTCCAGAATCAGTTTTCGAAAGTCAAATGTTTCTCTTGGACTTTGTTAAAGATTTTATTATCTGGGACTCCATCTGGGCCATTTGTTGCTTTAGCTTTCAAACTGGAAGAAGGTCGTTTTGGTCAATTGACTTATCTGAGGTACTACTCCATTCTGTGTGGTTTATTGCTCTCTGCCATCTATTTTTCTTACTCTGTTTTATACACAAATGGTCTATCAAAGAACATTAGTAATGTTATTCATTTGCTTGACAGAATCTATGAAGGTGTCATTCGCAGAGGTGACTTTATGATAAATGTAAACACAGGGAAAAAGATTAAAGTGAGTTTTGATCATCAATTTTATTTCTATATATTATTAGTCAACAAACAATTCCTTGGATCTTGTTTTGTTGCTCTTTTATCTTTACATTGCTTCGTCGGGGCATATTTTTTTGTTACATGAAAATATTTGCCTATCAATGCACCTACACTAGTAATCAAGGATTTTGATATATAATTTCTTTTAGGAAATAAAACCTCTTTTTGAATTAGAATCTACTAAAATTTCTCAACTTAGGTCTGTTTTTGCTATTAGTAACGGTTGTTAGTTTTTTATCATTGTTATTGTGTCACTAGGTATAGGAAATCCATAGTATCTTTAGATGTTTAACATATTGATATTCCTTATCCTGGATTAGTTTTTTTTATAGGGCTAAGGCATAGTTTTAGCATTTCAGTAAAAACGTATGATAGATTAGTATCAATTTTCAGTTATCCTGTACAAATGCTAGAATAGTTATCAAACATTCATCTTTTTTGGTTTGATTAAAAAATCTTTAGGATTATAAGTAGCAATTCTATGTACTTTACAATGTAGTATCTCATAAATTCATACTTATGTCCATATATATTTATTTCTTTTAGTTGTATACCAAGGTTTTGTTTGAAGGTTTTTTGAGCATGGAACTTCGTGCCCCTTCTTGTATATACACGTTGCTGTTTTGTTTTTAGCATTAACTTAATTCAGATTTTCATGCAAAGAATTCCCTTTTCTTGTGCTGCATCTCTTTACTCTCATATATACCTCCTCTAATATGAGGAATCTTCCATGTTTAGGTTCCTCGTCTGGTTAGGATGCATTCTGATGAGATGGAGGTTGGTTAACAAGTTTTTTCTTATATTTATTTCATGTGTAAATTGAGTATCATTCATGTATATAGTGTTTGCATTATTGATGCATGTAATCATACTATTCTTTGCAGGATATTCAAGAAGCCCATGCTGGGCAGATTGTTGCAGTCTTTGGTGTAGATTGTGCATCAGGTAATGTGTTTAATCAGTCAACTTATCCAATTTCCTTATTGAATGATTGTCTATTCTTGCTTTTTTAAAACATTCTTGCGCTTTCCCTCAGGTGATACTTTTACAGATGGTTCAGTTAGATATACTATGACTTCCATGAATGTTCCTGAGCCAGTCATGTCTTTGGCTGTCTCACCTATATCAAAAGATTCTGGAGGACAAGTAATTAATTGAATGCTATTGAATTTAGTTACTGAAATTTTCATTTTAAAATTACTGACTTTCTCCTCCTTTCAGTTTTCAAAAGCTTTAAACCGATTCCAGAAAGAGGATCCTACATTTCGTGTTGGATTGGACACTGAGAGTGGCCAAGTTAGTTACTTCAGCTGATTGTATCTTTTCTCTTTAGGGATAAAGACTTGACACCATTGTCATTCCATTGCAGACAATTATTTCTGGGATGGGAGAGTTGCATTTGGACATTTATGTCGAGCGCATCCGGAGGGAATACAAAGTAAGAATATTTAACTTGTGTTAGGACATATATCTCTTAATGCCTCAGTAATCAACTACTGGAGATGTTTCTAATCTCTAAAATACTTCCTGATTCTTGAAACAAAATTAACTGAGTTACACTTGTATCTGGGAATGAAGGTCGATGCAAAAGTTGGAAAGCCTCGTGTTAACTTCAGGGAGACTGTTACTCAAAGCTCTGATTTTGATTATCTTCACAAAAAACAAACTGGAGGTCAAGGTCAATATGGACGAGTGTGCGGGTAAGCTTAGTTGCATAATCATTATTTTTGGCTATTCAGTATTCACTTTTGGTTTTTTCTGTAGATTCGATGCCTTAATTTGTATAAAATAATACTGCACCTGTCAAATCACACTTCGTTAGTGTATGAGTTTGATTCACAAACAAATGCTGACACATGAAATAATTAGAGAGAGATAGTCAAGTCAGAATAAATCATTATCATGGTTGTTGTCTTACTCTGTGCATTATTAGAAGCTAAGGTTCCTCATTTAATAGATTCTAAATCTAGCTATGCTATATCTCAATTCCCTGTCAATTTCCATGGAATAATCATTCTTATGTTTGGTTCCAAAAATTAATCCAGAATCCCAATTTTCATGAAAGTATCATTCTCTATTGATAAGGAATCCTTACTCTATTCTAGAAATACTATTTCTTATCTATTCGAATTCTAAACAGTGCATGGTTTTACTCTATTTAATCCCCAAAATATTAACGTGCAAAGTGGGTTGGGTTCGATTGGGTGAGCTGGTGGGTCTACATGCCAGACTAATTGGTCATGCTGGCAAACATGTAAGGTTGGACAGTCCTGACAAGTTAATCATGCGACGTAGACTGGTCAGACTGTTAGGCTGAACAGGCTGACAGGCCAATTGGGCTAGTCAGGTCAAATATTTCGTTTGACCCATATGAGTGAGTCAAGCTTGTCGGTCACGCCAATGTGCTGTTCAAATTTGGAAGGTGGATCAACAGATTGGTTGGTCCTATCAGCTAGGCAGATCAGGTGGACTGGATTGTATAGATCGTCTGAGCTAGAGTTGAACAAAATATTTCATGCAGGAATATTTTTTCATTGCAAAACTATTAATATTTGTACGGATCGAACATATGAATAGTTAATCTAGGTTTGGTCCATTCTCTTATTCCTTGTCCATTCCATTTTGTGAACTACACAGGCCATAAGTGTTTCACATATACTAGATTGTTAGCATAGGTTGAGAAAAATGTAGTTATTAGCTGTTATTGCTTCTTTTCTTAAAAAGAAATAATATTCTTTGTTTGTCTATTTAGGTACATTGAACCTCTTCCAATGGATTCTCCTGTAAAATTTGAATTTGAGAACAATATTGTAGGACAAGCAATACCCTCAAGCTTCATCCCAGCTATTGAGAAAGGTTTCCGAGAAGCTTGCAACTCGTGAGTAACTCCATATTTTCCTTGCTCCATGGTCATGTAGAAGATAATTAGCCTTTATCATGAATCTTGCTTCCACAGTGGTTCCTTGATTGGACATCCTGTTGAATACATCCGAATAGTTTTGACAGATGGGGCATCACATGCTGTTGATTCGAGTGAGCTTGCATTTAAGCTGGCAGCTATATATGCATTTAGAAAGGTTGAATGTTTTGCTTTCCTTTTATGTTTTCCCTCGAGGAAGAACCGTCTTTATCCAAAAAAATTCTGACAGTATTTCCTCGATAGTGTTATTCTACAGCTAGACCTATCATATTGGAACCAGTGATGAAGGTGGAGTTGAAATTTCCGACAGAATTTCAGGGCACTGTTACTGGTGATATTAACAAGTGGGTTTCTAATTTTGGAACTATGTTTTAGCTACTTGTGTTTGCATGGACTGATGTCTCTAAATGGTTCCTGTGAGTATATAATCTCTTTGTATGAATGATAGGCGGAAAGGTTTGATCGTTGGAAATGACCAGGATGGCGATGATACAGTGGTGGTTTCTCATGTATGTACAATTCAATCCTCTCTTTGAATGATCAGATAACACAGTGATAATGTTTTGCTTTGGTTCCACTGGCTCTGTATCAAACTTGCAATAACTGTGCTGAAAACCATATGTGTATAATTATTTTAAAGCCGATGAACATAATAGTAGACATGGTTCAATTTATCGGTTTGATAACGAAAACCTAAACCAAACCAATATATTTCAGTTTGAAAGCAACTATAAACTACTTTTTAAGCTAATTTTTTGTTGAAACAATCATAAACATACTGTAGCTTAATGTGTAATGGTGATGCCTATGAGTATAACAGTTGAATTTTCTCGAAATACAATATTTTCTCTAGTTTGTAATTTATAGTTTCTGTAGTAATGATGCTCTCCTTGCATCTGTTTCTGGTACTGACACTCGGATATTTACTCTTCAGGTGGACTTCCAATATCTTTATTGTTTCTCATATAAAAACTTTGTAGACACTTGTGTTCATACCTATCCTTGATACTTGTACCAAAGTCTGATAATGGTATACATACACCACAGAGTTCTGACCTTAAACCTACAGGAAAATCCCAAAACTTGTCAGCATAATCATAAAATTTCGCTTTAGGTTTACTGATCTCTTGTTACCGTCTGTTTTCAGACGCTTCTACTTGCATAGCATATTAATACAATGCTTGCCTACCAACCATCAATTACCCGAACAAAGATTAGTAGAAAAACTGTGCTGATGAAAACCCCTTTTTGGAATTTCAGGTACCACTAAACAACATGTTTGGATATTCGACATCCCTCCGCTCCATGACACAGGTAACTAATTAGCCATTCCTTTTCCTCATGTCTTTCGGAAGAAAGGGTGTTGTACAAGTTTGCTATATCGTAAATGGTTTTTACGAATAATTGTTTCGGTAGGGCAAAGGCGAGTTCACCATGGAATACCTGGAACACTCTCCTGTCTCACAAGAAGTACAAACACAACTAGTCAATCAACACAATGTAGACAAGTCCCAACAGTAAATGCACACGATATATGCTGCAAATTTAATATATTATGACCATTCACTAGAAACCATTATTTCAACTTCCTATTTATTGTGTACTACATGCCAAATTTTTGATCCAACTGTAAGCAGATGATAGTTATCAGGATTACTTATTGTAATAAGCAAGGATAGATATCAGCTGCACAATATTTAAGATTTTTGAGTTTAGACCTTTTTATTCAAAAAATGAATAATCTTGGTCTTGTACTTTACCAAAATATGCTTGACTACCAATTTCTTTGGTGAAAAAGATATGGATTTTTGTTGTGTAAATTGATGCCAAAAAATGCTAGTATATGCCCTCTATATGTATTAACTCTCAGTGAAACTTGATAGTTTTAATGAAATTATTATCTTATTTTTTAATCTAATTTCTCATTCATAATAGTCAACACACACAAAAGTGAATTGGTCTAATTCTGAAAGTGAATTGGTCTATTGCATGCTTACTTTTCCTTTGATTATTGCTTTTGCCATAATAGTAATATCAGATATTAAATTGTCAATTTGATAAATAAGATGTTATTTACAATATTTTAACAAATAATATTATGTCATATATAAAATGTAAAGTTCTAACAATTTCCACTGAAATGTTCCTTTGTTCTGTTGTTGCTATCTACGAGAGAGAAGCGATAAATTCTCACAATAAAACGACAAAATGTTCACAGTGGACTTGGTATCAGCGACTGTTACGCACGCGGTTGAACGTAACAGCCCGCGGTAACGTTTAACGCTGCACCGTTTTAAACGGCAGTCGCACGTGACAGTTACGTTAATTTCACATAACAAAGCGAACGTTTCGGAGTACAAAGCGGAATGGATTTCGTAGCAACTACTTGTAACAGGGTGACTTTAGAAACTCCAAATGCAATCTAGTTCAGTGGACCCTACCGGCATCGGGTGGGCGCGCACCGCCGCGTCAGCCTGCGACGCCCGATCGAATTCCGTCTCCGCGATTGCTGACTGCGGCGCCTCCAACGCCGCCGGCGCGGTCGCATCAGAGAAGAAGACCGGCAGGTAAAGCTTATTCTGCAGCGACCTGAGGCTTGGGAAGCCTGTCGGAGGAATCGCCGAAGGAGGCGGTGGGAAGTGGAGGTCCATGCCGGTAGAGGCGGCGGAGATAGTGGTGGTGGAGAAGCAGGGCACGTGCGCCGCCTCTCTCTCAGAGGCGTTGCTATAGGAGCCGCAACTCTCGCGGTCAGGGCCCTTCATTCCGCATCCCTGGTCGGCGAGCGCGAGGCGGGCCTTCTTCCCGCCGCTTCCGCCACCACCGCCGCACTTCTGAAACACGCGGGAAACCACCCACTCGTCCTGCAACAACACTCAATTCTGATCAAAATCCATTCTTTCCATAAAAAATATCGTCAGAAGATCACAAATCCTGCTTAAAATAAAATCAAAATCAAAATCGCATCTTTCGTTCTCACCTTGGAAGATGCCGACAAGAAATGGTAGGCGAACTTGCCTTCGAGCCTGTACTCGTGCATGACCCAGTTGCTCTTCTCCCCCTTCGGAGCTCTCCCTCTGTAGAACACCAGCGTCTTCTTCATCCCCACCAGCGACATCGTCTTCGAGCTGTAGATTTCACGGTCCTTCCCCGTCGCCTTCCAGTAACCGGCGTCTGTGGCCCGGTTGGTCCGCAGTCCGGTGGGGTACTTCCGGTCGCGAAGGCTAAAGAAGTACCATTCCTTCTCCCCCATCTTCGCCTTCTCTGCAATTAATTTCTTGCCCAATTCAATCACGATTCTCTCTCGCCGATCGATTCAAAGAGAAGAGCGAAAAGATCGAACCAGGGAGCTCCCATGGCTCGCATTTGTTGAGGTCGATCTCGGCGATGGCGCGTCCGGCGAAGTTGCCGTCGAGCACTTTCTTGAGGAGGTAATGCATGATGAGCTCTTCGTCCGTGGGGTGAAATCGGAAGCCCGGCGGCAGCTGAGCCTCGCCGGCGACGTACATCTCCATTGCAACACTGTTAAAGATCATTCCACGACTGAAATCAGACACCAAAAAGCTCGAAATAAAACACACAAGATCACCTTCACAAAGAACTCGATCGAGCTTCTCTAGCTCTTCCAAGAATACTTCTCAACAAGCTCTCTAAATCCTCACTTTATAAAGAATTAAAAAAATAAAAAAAAAATCAGACGGGTAGGGATTCGACGAATCAAGGCGTGTCAGAAGTAGCCAAACTCTCTCTGCTCTGTTCCGCTCTGCTACGGAACATAGTTCCTCATGAGCCCAGCCATGGCGGAGATGGAGAACATGAGCAAGTGTGCAGGCATTTTCTGTGTCAGAGTGGGGGGAACAGAAGGTATAAACAGAGGAAGGGATTCGAGGTGATCTCGCCTTAGATAAAGCTGCTGCGAAATCTCAATCTGTCAGAGAGAAGGAAGAGTACAGGATTCAATAAATCATGAGGCGGATTCCATCACATCAACTTTATGCACCTCGCCGCATGCACAAGTCATCAAGAACAACAAGGAGAAGAGGATTATCATGGCGGCTTCAAAGAATTGTTGCCATGCCGAGGTGGTGCATGGCATTGCATGCATACGTCGATCGATCCGTCGAGTCGAGAGACGACGGCGATTAGATGTTCATTGTGTCTGTGTGTGGGGGTTTGACAGGTCGAAGAGTAGGAGAGATAAATTATCCATTTCTAATAAAAAAAAAATAAAATTGAAAATTATTATATATTTGATATTTCTATTTTTTTAATTGCCTCTCTAGCATGGATCACGTAAACTACATGCATCCAATAGACTGCTGGTGATCCGACTGAACCAGCTATATATAAACCCTGCAGTTGGTCACCAAATTAATGAACCCGGTCCATCAAATGAACCGTTGGTCGAGTGCTCGTACTGTCGTACACATCAATTAATAGTTTATAAAATTGTCCATCAACTACTTAAACTGCTGATTCAGTAGTAATTAATTAATTAATTAAATAATTAATTAATTTCCAGCAGTTTGAGTGGTTCATGTGAATGAATAGTATTGCAGTGTTGGATTGATTTGATGCAGTGACGGGATGTATTTGACTTGTCACGTCAGTGTACAATGATACCTTCTCTTTGTTTCGAAAGGAGGTAGAGGACCTTTTTTTGAAATCGTATTATTAGTCAAATATTATATAGATTTTTTTTATTTTTTTTTTTGGCAATTGCATTAAATCATATTATATTATTAAAGATTTCATGTACTATTGGTGCAATTGACAATTGGTATAGATAAGCTTGCGTTACTGGTAATTTTATTATGGTTGATAAAATATTTAAATTAGCCCTAATATATGTTATGTTAGTAATTTTCAATAATTAATGTCAATGAGTAAAACTTTATGAGCTTGAAGAATATGAAGCGTTTGTAGTCCAACGGTTAGGATAATTGCCTTCCAAGCAATAGACCCGGGTTCGACTCCCGGCAAACGCAATTTTTTTGATTTTTAATATTTCTTATAATTGTGCATCTGTTCTTGGCTCAATATAACTCTATTTTTCCTTTATAATTTTAATCATTACGAAGAAACCTTTGATTATAATCAAATGAAGTATCAAAAGACAATCCACCAAACTTGAATTGACCTTATGAGGTCAACGATACGACGATCAGTGGCGGCGACAAAGATTCTTACAACATTGACTTTCTTTTCATGAAGTCGAACTGGACACGAACACAAACATACGGCGCACGAACAATCCAGCGAATCAACTTCGTAAGATAGATACATATCGATCTGATAATTAACGAACAAATAATTAGACATCGATGGCTTCAAGATTTGTGCATGACAGGGTATCCGATGCCGTGGCGAGTCGTGGGGAAAGCGATGAACACCGCGCTGACCACGAACCCAACCGCCATCGGCATCGCCGTCACGGCGCGGTCCACGTCGTCCGACAGAATCGGTTGGAAACAGGATCGGACGTTGTTGTTGGATACGGCGACGGTCGCGAAGACGAGTACCGTCGCGAAGGCGTGCACGAGGTCGACGGCCTTGAGGCGGTGGCGGGCGGCGAGGCCGGGAGGAGGTGGCCCGTGGCCGTCGATGACTAGGAGGCCGCGCGCGGTGGCGAAGCCGTAACGGATGTGGCCGGTCGCGGGGTCGTGGAAGCTGTCGGTGAGGGTGAGGAGGAAGGCGGAGATGGCGCAGGAGAGGAGGAGGGCGGCGGTCATGGCGCGGTCGGTCGGGGCGGGGCAGCGGCCGTCGTCGGTGATCACGGGGGAGAGGACGTGGAAGGCGAGGGCGGTGCCGGTGGGGAGGAAGTTGGCCAGGTGGGCCGCGTTCTTGTACACCCGCTGCAGGGCCGTCGGCGGCGCCGTATCGTGTCGGCCGTTGTCGTCGGCTAACAGACAATGCCCGCCGGCGGCCGCCGCAGCTTGGTGCGTCGCCATTAATATTGAATTTAATTTGAATTATTAACTAGAAGATATAAATGTAGTTCTCGATACCGAAAAACATATGAAACATGAGACAGGAATAAATGAAGAAAAATTTAATAAAAAATTATTTATAAATAATTATAAGTATATTATTGGATAATTAATAAGCCACGTGGACGGCAAGAAGTTACCCAACATTAATATTACTGAATATTTTAATTATTTTCAAAACAAATTATTTCCTAGATATGTTAAATGGATTGAAATAGAAATAATAAAAATTATACATGTGATTCGTGATAGAGAAGTTTAGTTGGATCTCAATAAATGGAGTAATTGAAAAGGTAAGCATGAATGCCATGAACCATACAATTATTTGACTTGAGAAATATTAAAATAAATGTTAAATATGGCATTAAGTAATTATGTGAATATGTTTGAAAGTATGTGATATAGGGCTTTATATAATTTTGTATTGTTATTTTTTTTTTTTTTGGATAAAGTAAACTATTGAAATGATGATTAAGTTCGACTTTACTATTTTTTCCAGTTTGTTTTGTTTGTTTTGAGTTTGACTTATTTAGATAAGATTATTTGATTGAAATTTCTTTAAATTTTTTTATAAGTTAATGAGAGTTTTATTGGTCAATATAGTTTAGGAGCTTCATTTGTAAATATTATCATTAATAATTTATAATCTGTAAGTATCTCGGGTAATTTTGATATAGTCAATCAAGTTCAGTTAGATTCGGTTGTATTTTAACCCTTGTGTCTAAGTGTGCAAGAACTTAGGAGCACAGAAAATCGAGCGAAAGACGCATCTAGCGAGGAGAATGACATGGGAGAGAGCCGATGGGCTTAGTGCATCCGAGGGTTGAGGTACTGTAGAAGAGTACACCGGCGGACGAGAAGGGCGTGTGCGACGTTCGAGGGACGAGAAGTTGCGTAGGAAGCCTGCTCGAGGAGAAGACCGAAAGATAGGTCCGAATGAGCCCAATTCCAGATGGACAAAATCACTCAGGCGATCAGAGCAGCGGAAGAGCCAATGAGGAGCTGCGGAGCTGCTGGAGGCGCCTTCATTGTGGTTGGAGGCGCCTCCGCGTCTTTCTATGGGAAGCCACCTTCAACCACCCATGGAAGGTGCCTTCAACCCTTTGAAGGCGTCTTACACTGGGCAAAAAGTAACCGTTTATGAAGATAAAATTTTATCTTTGCTTGCCTCGCTGGAGACGCCTTCCACCTTGTTGGAGGTGCCTTCAAGTCTTGGATAAGATTTTTCAGGGGCTATAAAAAAACCCTTGGACCTAAGAAATATTCAACAACTCAATTATTCATTTTCTAGTAATTTTCTGAGCATTCAATGAGTGTAAGAGGCTTCTCTGCCTTCACCGAAGGAAATCTTTAGTGCTTTCTTTTGCCTTGGATTTGTTGGCGCAGCGGGAGCCAGCAAGAGGGGGGGTGAATTGCCTGTATAAGATAAAATAGAAAAATCCTTCTCGTTCTTTCAACGTAGAGTAGCACAATTATAATAACAATAAATGAACAACTAATAAAATAAAGAATATGTAAAAGGTCATAGGCTTACTTGGTTACAACCTAGGTGGTTGTTAATTCAAGACGTTGAAAAATACTAGCAGTTCTCCTTCATTGAAGGCGAAAAAATCTTTTACACACTTTAAACACTTAGAAAGTTGCTAGGAAACGAATACAGAAGTTGTTATCTATTTCTTAACTTTAGGGGTCTTTTTATAGCCCCTAGAAAATCTTATCTAAAGCTGGAAGGTGCCTCCAACAAGGTGGAAGGCACCTCCAGCGAGGCAAGCGAAGATAATGTTTTAACTTCGCCAACGGTCGCTTTTGCCTACTCTAAGGCACCTTCAAGTAATTGAAGGCGCCTTCTATAAAGGGTCGAAGGCACCTTCCACCAGAAAGGCGCGAGGGCGCCTCCATAAGCATTGGAGGTGCCTTCAGCAGCTTCAGCAGTTCCGTTTGCTCTTTCGTTGCTCCGATCGTCCGGATGATTTCGTTCATCCGGAATTAGGCTCACCTGGAGCCATCTTCCAACCTTCTCATCGAGCAGACTTCCTCCCCGACTTCTCATGCCTGGAACGTCGTGCATATTCTTCTTGTCCATCGGTATACTCTTTCACAACATTTCATTCCTCAGATGCACCGAGGCAGTCGACTCCTTTACGGTTCCACCCTTCTCACTAGCTGCGTCTTCCGCTCGACTTCTTGTGTTCCTAAACTCTTGCATACTTAGACACAAGGATCAAGTATAACAGGACCTAACTGAACTTGGTTGACCACATCAAAACCACCCTGGGGTTCTATTAACAATCTCTCCCTTTTTTATGTTCATCAATCCAAGTTCAAGTTAGGGTTAAAAAAATACAATAACATAAGTAAATTGCAAATAACAATTGTAACACAATGAATTAGAATTTAGTAAAAATAATTATTTATGCAAATATCCAAACTCCCCCTGAACTTGTACTAATTTCTTCTGATTTGATCACATCAAAAATAAAGTGAGAAAGGCAAAGTTGGATAAAGAATTAAATTTTCTAAGGGTTAAAGAAAATTTTTCTTAAGGGTCAACAGAATTTAAATTTTTCAAAAATAAGTTTCAAGTTTTTCAGATTTAGAAATGAAGTTTTCGACAAATAATTTATAGAAAATTCATTATTTAATAGTTATAAAATTTTACACAAAGGAGTTAACTTAAGTAGAAAAATAAAAAAATAATTTAAAACTACTTTTTTAAATTTATTTATTTTTTATTTAGAAAAATTTATGATAGTTAACTATTTAACAGTTAGTCTATTAAATATTTATTTCAATAATTGACTTTCAAGCTGTAGCGAGACACTAGGTCTTCTTGGATATTGGAACAACAACCACTTCTAGACAAAATCTTTTAAAGAAATTAATTATTTAATTTTCTTTCTGCAAATTGTAACTTAAAAAAATTTAATTTATTATAAGCATGATTTAAGAACCTAATATAGGTTTCTTTATACTGGATTGATTAAGTATCTTTTAGGAACATATTTTGTTGATAACTTTCTAATTTGACCCTTATGGTATCTAAAATACCAATTTAAACTTCTATCATTTTTCTAGACAGTTTCATTAAGACATGCAAAATTTGTAGATTTTTTAATTTAGTCCTTCAATTTTTTATTTTCTTCTTTTAATTTATCATACATTTCTAAAGGATAAGTTTTTGCTAAGATTATTTTTAATTCAGCATTTTCTCATGTTAGTTTTACTAAATCCTTGGAAAATACTTTAATAAATTGAAATGACTTTTTAGGAGTTAAGGCGTGTACCTTACTTACCTCGTGTTCTGATATTTTCTCTTCATCACAACTTTCTTCTGATGATCCTCCCCCTTCATCGATGCTCATCTCTGAGCTGCTTTCATCCTCTCCTTGGTGGTTGGCCAGTAGGGCTAGTCCGGCGTAGGCCTCGATCTCGGGTTCAGAGGATGAAGATTCATCCCATGTTGCCTTTAAATTCTTGAGTTTCACTTTTATTGGTCTTTTGCCCTTGTCTTTCTTCAGTTTAAGGCAGCCATCCTTGATGTGCCCTTCTTCTTGACAATTATAGCATCGAATCTTCCTTTTTCTTCTTAAATCCTTTTTCATCTTTTGTTAGATCTAATAAATCTATTAAATTTTCTTACCAATAATGTTGCTTCATCTACATCGATGGATGCTTCAAAGTCTGAGTCTGGTTCGCTTTTCTGGACTTGTAGTCCTAGGTTCCGACTTGGTCCCTTTCTTTGTCCTACACATCGAGACTCGTGTAATTCGAAAGTGGAAAAGAGGCTTTCTAATGTACTTACCTCTAGATCATGCTACGAAAGTGGCGGCTGTTGCAGTGGGAGACGTCTACTTATCATTTGATAGGAATAAAATATTGGTTTTGAGAAATTGTCTTTACGTACTAAGTTTTAGAAAGAACTTGATTCTAGTTTCTAAACAATACAAGAATGGATATTCTGTCTATTTTGATAACAAAGATGTTATCAAGAAAAATAAGAAAGTTATCTATTCTGCTACGTTGGATAGCAATTTGTATATTCTAAAACCAATAACTCCCATAAAGCAACAAATGGAAATTAATAACACATCTTCTAATAAGAGAAAGGAACCTTTGGAAATGAACCAAACATATCTTTGGCTTGGTCATATTAACTTGAGTAGAATTCAAAGGCTTGTAGCCGATGGACTCTTGGGTTCATTAGTGTTGGAAAACTTTCCAACTTACGAATCCTGCTTGGAAGGTAAAATGACCAAGAGACCTTTTAAGGCCAAGGGGTATAGAGCCAAAGATGTGTTAGAACTGGTTCATTCTGATTTGTGTGGTCCTATGTCTATCCAGGTAAAAGGTGGTTTCAAATATTTTATCTTTTTTATAGATGATTATTCGAGATACGTGTACATTTACTTGATGCGCCGCAAGTCTGAGTGCTTTGATAAGTTCAAAGAGTACAAGGCTGATGTGGAGACACGCCATGGTAAAAGTATCAAGACACTACGGTATGATCGTGATAGCGAATACCTCTTTGGAGAGTTTAGGAATTACTTATCAGAGGCTGGGATTCAATCCCAATTGTTTGCACCTGGTATACCCCAACAGAATGGCGTGGCAGAATAAAAGAATATGACTCTTATGGAAATGGTTAGAACGATGATGACTTATTCAGAATTACCAAATTCGTTTTGGGGATATACTCTGGAAATAGCAGTGTACATTCTGAATATGGTACCTTCTAAATCTACTCCCTTTACTCCCATGGAATTGTGGAATGGGCGTAAGCCTAGTCTGAGTCATATTCGGATATGGGGTAGTCCAGCACATGTGCTGAAGGGAGATACTGACATGTTGGAATCACGTACAGAAGTTTGTCTATTTGTAGGATATCCTAAGGGAACGAATGGTGGTTTGTTTTATAATCCTAAAAAATCATAAGATCATTGTTAGCACCAATGCTCGATTTTTAGAGGAAGATTATGTAATGAACCAGAAGCCCATGAGTGAAATTGTTCTAGAAGAAATACGAGAGGACATGCCTATTTTAGTACCAACAGTGCAAGATGAAATATCATAAGAAACTGCAACATGTATCACAAATGATACACAACAACAGACAGTGTCTTGTCATAGTGGGAGAGTTGTAAGGCAACCTGAAAGATTCATGTTTTTGGGAGAGTCGTCGGACTTGATCCCAGGTAAAACATGAACCTAATCCCTGAATATATGATGAAGCACTCCAAGATAAAGATGCAGCATCTTTGCAAAGAGCAATGAATACAGAATTAGAATATATGTATTTTAATAAAATCTGGGAGCTTGTAGAATCACCAAATGGTGTAAAAGCCATTAGGTCTACAATAGAAAAAGAATGACAGATGGGAAGGTCGGAACCTTCAAAGCAAGGCTTGTTGCGAAAGGGTATACTCAGAAAGAGGGAATCGATTATGAGGAAACTTTTTTGCCAGTAGCTATGTTTAAGTCTATCTGGATACTCTTATCTATTGTCGCTCATATAGATTATGAGGTTTGACAAATGGATGTCAAGACAGTTTTCCTTAATGGAAGTCTTGAAGAAGACATCCATATGAAGCAACCAGAGGGGTTAATTGCAAAGGGCAAAGAGCATCTAGTGTGCAAGCTCAATCGGTCGATTTATGGACTGAAGCAAGCTTCAAGGTCTTGGAACATCCGGTTTAATGAAGTAATCCAGTCGTATGGATTCATTCAGTGTCCGGATGAGTCTTGTGTATACAAGAAGTGAGATGGAAACGTGGTGGTATTTCTTGTACTATATGTAGATGACATTTTGTTAGTTGGAAACAATATCAAAGTGTTGTCGGAAGTAAGGGTATGGTTGTCCAAGCAATTCAATATGAAGGACTTAGGAGAATGCACACATATTTTTGAGA
This sequence comes from Zingiber officinale, assembly GCF_018446385.1. Classification (NCBI taxonomy): domain Eukaryota; kingdom Viridiplantae; phylum Streptophyta; class Magnoliopsida; order Zingiberales; family Zingiberaceae; genus Zingiber; species Zingiber officinale. The sequence continues at coordinate 74,745,974 of NC_055997.1, read as the reverse complement.
TCAGAGTAATAAGGGATCACAAGAAAAGGATGTTGTGCTTGTCCCAAGCTTCATATATCGATACAATCCTTGCTCGTTTTAGCATGCAAAACTTCAAGAAAGGTTTTCTACCTTTTAGACATGGAGTAGCTTTATCTAAAGAGATGTTTTCGAAGACATCAAAGGAGATAGAGGACATGAAGGCAGTTCCTTATGCTTCGACTGTCGGAAGCCTAATGTATGCTATGTTATGCACGAGACCGGATATCTGTTTTGTCATGGGCATGGTTAGCATATATCAAAGTAACCGTGGACAAGGACATTAGACTGCTATAAAACATATATTGAAGTACTTGAGAAGGACTAGAGATTATATGATAATTTACCAGGTAGATGATTTGCTCCCTGTGGGTTACACAGATTCGGACTTCCAATCAGATAGGGACAATAGTAAGTTGACCTCGGGGTTTTGTGTTTACTTTAGGAGGTGAAGTCATAACAATGGAGGAGTGTTAAGCAAAGGTGCATTTTCGGACTCCACCATAGAAGCTGAGTATGTGGCAGCCTCTGAGGTAGCCATAGAAGTTATATGACTCAAAAACTTCATGATGGACTTAGACATGATTTCTGGTTTGCCCAAAAATTATTACAATTTATTGTAATAATAGTGTTATAGTAGCAAACTCGAAGAGACTATAAGTCCATAAGGCAAGTAAACACAATAGAGCGTAAATACCACCCAATACGAGATATCGTATAATGACGAGAAGTTGTTGCCGCCTAGATTGCATCAGATGATAACCTGAAAGATCCTTTCACTAAGGTTCTTAAGGCAAGAGCTTTTGATGGGCATGTTGAAGGGTTGAGAATCAGATGTATGGCAGGGTATATGGCAGCATAATCTTTTAGTATAAGTGAGAGATTGTTGGAATGTATACTAAAAGCCTAGCTTTTGTATAAACATTTATTTAGAAATAAAGAATCACATTGGTCAAATGTCTACATTTATATGCTAAGTGTAGTTGTTCAATTAATTTATATTGTAGAAAACATGATGTGTGGTGTCACACACAGAAGATCATGTTATCAGTTCTTTATAAATTATAAACAGTTGGTCACGACTAAGATGGATAGGAACAAACCATTGGAATAGTCGTAGTGCAATTTGGTATTAGTTTATCTTGACTATAAAATTACACTAGTACACTCAGAGTGTATTGAGATGAACCATTTAAGGTAAGTTCTTTTTATACTGACTTAGTAAAAGAACTAGACTTTTGTTATTATGGAAGTGTGTGCTCTTAATCTCGATATAGTAACAAGCACGTGTACTTAGTATTTATTTCTTTGACTTATCAAAGGGTGAGATTTAGCTCGATAAATCAAGAGGCTCGATAAGTTGGGAAATGATATTATTTATAGTATGTGTTGTTGATTATAGAAGGAAACCGTGTCCTAAGAATCTAGGTTGATAATGTCCCCAAGAGGAGCTCATAAGGATTGTCATGTAAACCCTGCAGGTGGACTTAGTCCGATATGACAATAAGGTTGAGTGGTACTACTCTTGGAGCTAGATATTAATTAAGTGAGTTGTCAGTAACTCATTTAATTAGTGGACATTTGATATCTTAAACACAGGGAGACTAACACACTCATGATAAGAAGGAGCCCAAAATGTAATTTGGGATTGGTGCGATAGTTCAATAATAATTCTTTAGTGGTATGAATTATTATTGATGAAATTAAGTTGGGTGTTCAGGGCGAACACGGGAAGCTTAATTTCATCAGGAGACCAAAACCAATTCCTCCTCTCGGTCCCTATCGTAGCCTCTTATTTATAAAGTCTTATACCCACTCATACCCACCTTTTTACTCACCTTAAGGTGGCCGGCCAAACCAAGGTGAGATGGTGGTTGGCCCTAGCTTGAACCCAAGCTTGGTGTGGTCGGCCACAATAAATTAAAAGGTTTTTATTTTTTAAAATCTTTCTTATGTGGAAGTCATGGTTTTAAAAGAGAGTTTAAAATTTAAATCTTTCCTTTTATAGTTTTCTACAAAAGGTTAAGTGAAAGGTTTGATATCTTTCTTTATTTGTAGTTAAAAGGAAGATTTTAATTTTTTTATAAAACTTTTCTTTTTTGTAACCATCCTCATGATTTAAAAGAGAGTTTTAAAATTAAATCTTTCCTTTTATAGTTTCTATAAAAGATTAAGAAAAGATTTGATGTCTTTCCTTATTTGTAGATTGAAAGGAAGATTTTAATTTTAGAGAAAACTTTCCTTTTTGTAAATCATCCACATGTTTTAATAGAGAGATTTTAATTTATAAAAGTTTCCTTTTATGACCAACCATGAAGGGAATTTTCAAAAGAGAAATTTTTATTTAAAAATTTCCAGAAACAAATTAGTAAGTTTTAATTTTGTGTTTAAAACTTTCCTTCTTTAAAGGGATTAAGGTGGCCGACCATATATAGTTTGAAAAGGAAATTTTATTAAACTTTCCTTTCATTGGCGAAGAGAATAAGGAAGTTTTAGTAAAGCTTTCCTTATTTGTCAAGATCAAGGAATATAAAAGAGAGGATAGAGGTGTCTCACCTCATAACAATATCTCTTCTATTATTCCTCTCTTCCTTGGTTGGTGGCCGACTCCTCTCTTCCTCTCCCTCTCCTATTCTTCTTCCTTGGCTGGCGACATCTTCATCTCAAGGAGCTTGGTTGGTGGCCGGATCTTTCTAAAGGAAGAAGGAGAGATAGGAGGTCTTGTTTCTTAGCATCCCTTGGAGCTTGGTGGTGGCCGAACCTCATCTTCTCTTGGAGTTCTTGTGGTGGCCGAAACTTGCTTGGAGAAGAAGGAAGCTTGGGTGGTTCTCGTCTCAGTAGATCATCACCCACACGACGTCCGAGATAAGAAGAGGAATACGATAAAAGATCAAGAGGTTGTTACTTACAAAGAAAGGTATAACTAGTAATTCTATTCCACATCATACTAGTTTTCTTTGTATATATTTTGAAATACCAAGAACAAGAGGCATATGATTCTAGGTTTCGAATTTATGATTCGAGTTTGTGTTCTTTTGTTTTTTTTCGATCTTGTGATTCGATTATTCCTTTTGGTTAAACCTAGGGTTACTATAAGGAAATTAAATATTAAATTTCATTGAAAGACTTTGTCTAGGAAGTGGTAGATGCTCTCATACCCAAGAAGGCCTAATGTCTCACCATGTTTAACCTAGAAGCTGATCTCTGAAATTAATATTTAATTGAATTTGTAACATGGGTGGATTTGGATCAATAATTTTAAGTATCGTTTGCGATCCAAGTCTAAACCTCTAAGAACAGATAAGTTAAATTTGGAATCAATAATGTTAAGTTTCATTTGTGATTCCTAATTTAATTTATAAAGAACACAATAGGTTGTTATGAATGGTTCAGGACTTGTATAAAATTTTTGTACAGAGGAACCAGTACGATATTCCGAGTATCAACCAACACGGAGCAGATCCCATTCATGAGTTTGGCTTTAGACGTACCTTCATGTAATTCTAGGAACTTCTCCCAAAGTTACTTTGCTAATTCGTAGGTGCCAATTCTATTGACTTCTTGCGGAGGTAGCATGCTCAGTAGATGGAATTTGGCTCGTCCATTTGCCACAAAATCTGCTTGCTCCTTCTTGGTCCATTGATACTCTTCTTTATCTTTCAATGATACAAATCCATATTTTAATATTAACAATAAATTAAAATCAGTTTAAAAAATACCTCCATTTTTCTTTTCCATATAGTGAACTCCCCCTCAAACTTAGGCGAGAATATGCTGGGTCCAACCATCATCTCAATGCTTCAGTCGGCGGTTAGTCCTTCTGAGACGTTCTAGATCTGATACCAATTGTTGGTGCAGTAAGGGTTGGTAAGAGGGGGTGAATTACCTGTATAAGATAAAATAGAAAAACCCTTCTCATTCTTTCAACGTAGATTAGCAGCACGACAGCACAATTATAATAACAATAAATAAACAATTAATAAAATAAAGAATAGGTAAAAGGCCAGAGGTTTACTTGGTTACAATCTGCATGGTTGTTAATCTAAGACGTTGAAAAGCACTAGCAGATCTCTTTCGTTAAAGGAGGAGAATCCTTTTATATACTTTGAACACTCAGAAAGTTGCTAGGAAATGAATACAGAAGTTGTTATCTATTTCCTAGTTCTAAGGGTCTTTTATAACCCCTGTAAAATCTTATCCGAAGCTAGAAGGCGCCTCCAGCAAGGCAAGTGAAGATAATGTTTTATCTTCACTAACGGTCGCTTTTGCCCAGTCTAAGGTGTCTTCAAGTAGTTGAAGGCGCATTCCATAAAAGGTCGAAGGTGCCTTCCACCAGAAAGGAGTGAGGGCACCTCCAGAAGCATTGGAGGCGCCTTCAGCAGCATCAGCAACTCCGTTTGTTCTTTCGTTGCTCCGATCGTCTAGGTGATTTCGTTAATCTAGAATTGGGCTCACCTGGATCCATCTTCCGAACTTCTCCTCAAGCAGGCTTCCCCCCCCCCCCCCCGACTTTTCATCCCTTGAACGCCGCACACATTCTTCTCGTCCACCGGTGTACTCTTCCGTAGCATTTCGTCCCTCAGATACACCGAGTCCGTCGACTCCTTTCCTGTACCACCCTTCTCGCTAGTTGTGTCTTCTGCTCAACTTCTTATGTTCCTAAGCTCCTGTGCACTTAGACACAAGGATCAAACACAACATGACCTAACTGAACTTGGTTGGTCACATCAAAATCACTCTGGGGTTCTAACAGGATTAACAATCACTTAGGTTGTAACCAAATAACTTTCTTAGCGTCTTTATTTTATTAGTTGTTAAATTGCTTTGAGTTAATTGTGCTACTACCCACTGAAGCACCGAGACGATGGCCAAATCTGTTGGTGCAGGAAGCATCCGACGATTGAACCTAAGTTTTGATAATGGCAAAGGGATTCAAAGTTAAGATTCTCTGTTATCTAACATGTGGAATAAGGTTTCAGGAAAGTCCTAACTGCGGTTAGGCAGGTGAAAACCCTAGGGGGTGGTAACCCTAGGTCCTAGGGGGTGGTAACCCTAGGTGGAGAAAAGTCCTAGCTGCGGTTAGGCAAAGGGAAAAACCCTAGGGGGTGGTAACCCTATGCGGAAAGTCTTGGCAGGTCGATGGCTTCAGGCAAAAGTCCTAGGGGGTGGTAACCCTAGGTGGAAAGTCCTGGTGTCGCGAACCAGGTGAAAGACTGGACTAGCCGGGAAGCGGATGTCCAGCAGAAAGTCCGGAAGCATCGAGTGCTGAGCAAAAGTCCAGTCGATCTGGAGGATCGACTGGCAACAGGTAAATCTCCTGAGTGGAGTAGGTGAGGACGCATTCCCCGTAGAGGGAACAGTAGGCGTCGGGTCGACCTAGGATTTTCGGTCGGAAATCCGAAGTCAGACTCGGACAGTCCGAAGACTGTCAATTCTTCTTTACGATGTTTTGTCTTATTCTAACACTGTCTTGAAGGGGATTTTGCTCGGACTAACCTTTGTTTGCAGGTGAGGAACCTGCTGGAAAAAGGCTGTCTGGGCGCCCGGGATGGATCCGGGCGCCCGGAGGTCCGAGCGCCCCGGAACAGGTCCGGGCGCCCGGGACCAAAGTTTATCCCCTGCGCGAAGTTGACACGTGGAGCATCCTGGTTGGTTGGCCACATCACACTCCAGGCGCCCGGAACCTCATATAAAAGAAGGGTCGAGGTGCAGCACAAAGTACAACGACAATCTAAGTAATCTCCCTGCGACAAGCTGCTAACGACTCGATCCAGAAAGTGCTGCAACGACACCCCGACACCCCGACAACCCGGAGCTTCGATTTAGCCTTTTGTTGTCGGTATAATCTGTTTACTGCTTTAAATTGTAGTTAATCTGTAATAGTTTTATCGTGCTTGTAGTTGTTGCTCACGGAAAGCGATCAAGGATCGCGGGCCTTCGAGTAGGAGTCGCTTTAGGCTCCGAATGAAGTAAATCTTCCTGTCTCTCTGTGTTTGTTATTTCTTTATTCCGCTGCGCTTTTACTCATTTGTTTTACGAATCGAAAGAAATAGCCACGAACGCTATTCACCCCCCCCTCTAGCGTGGTCTCGATCCAACAATTGGTATCAGAGCGGGGTCGTTTTGAATTGGTGCAACCACCTTTCAAAACAAATTTTTCTTTCGATTTTATATTTTTCGGAGTCAATTAGAATTTAGCCTTAAAGCTTTATTCTAATTCTTTTATCGAATCGGCTTTTGCCCGAAGTTGGTGCAACACCACTCGAGCTCGTTATTACTACTATTCTTTATTCCCGCACTACTAATCCAAGACATAGTCTTGGAACATATATTTTTGTTGTTTTTGTTGCATATTACAAATGGCTCAACAAGAGGGGTTCAGTACTGTTCGTCCCCCACTATTCTCCGGAGATGATTTCGGTTATTGGAAGGGAAGAATGGAGACGTATCTGAAGATTCAGTTCGAAACATGGATGATCATTAAGACGGGACTTCAGCTACCTTCCGATGACGACGACAAACCAACCCCCTGCGAGAAGTGGGACGCCTCTCTAATCAAAAAGGTTGAAGCCGACGCCAAAGCTACCTGCACCCTCCAGTGCGGCCTTACCAAAGAAGAACTCAACAGAGTCGACTCGTTCTCTTCCGCAAAGGAGCTCTGGGAAAAGTACTGTGCACAAGAGCTATGGTCTGATTGAACCATGTGAGTACAATATTGACCTCGAACAAGGAAAGTGGGGGCTCATATGTTCGGATCAAGAGGATCAGACACCAGGCAGGAAGTCCTAGTTGTGGCTAGGCAAGGAAAGTCCTAGTAGGTCGGGTGGACCGAGGGGCAGGAAGTCCTAGTTGCGGCTAGGCAAGGAAGTCCTAGTAGGTCGAGTAGACCGAGGGGCAGGAAGACCTGGTGGGTCGAGGATCGGACGTGGGAAGCCTATGGTCCTTTGTTTGAGGGGGGGATTGTTAGGGTTGCAAGGTTGCAAACATAGTCCCATATTGGAAACACATGGGAAAGATCATGAGTTTATAAGAGAAAAGATATCTCCATTGACATGAGGCCTTTTGGGTAGAGTCCAAGAGCAAAACCATGAGGGTTTAAGCCCAAAGTGGATAATATCATGTCATTGTGGAGATATCTATATTCTTTTCGATCCTACAAGTCGAACTCCACGAAGGCACTAACGACACCAAGGTAAGTAAAAGAGATCTTTTACTTAATAAATTATATAATCTAAAGATGCAGGAAGGCGAGACGGCAAGTTCTCTACATGCGAGAATCCAAGACATCCTCAATTCTCTTCACGGAATCGGACAGAAGATAGAGAATCGGGACGTCATAAGGTATGTTTTAAACTCATTTCCAAGGAACACATTGTGGGCATCAATGGTAGATGCCTACAAAGTTTCCAAGGACTTGTCTTCAATAAAATTAGACGAATTATTTTGTGAATTTGAACTTCATGAGCAGACTAATGCACAGCCAACCGAGAAAGGTATTGCGTTGGTTGCAGGTACAAGTCGAACACGGGAACCGAGATCACGACGAAGAACGGAACCGGAGTCGGAGGTTGAACCAGACTCAGACGATGAAGACATTGAAATTACAACCGAGCTGGTAAACCTCGTGAAGAAGCTCTACAAAACGAAGGGCTTCAACAAAAGAGATCTAAAAAAGGCAGTAAAAACGAAGGAAGGTTCACAGAACTCAAAGATGAAGTTTGAAGTTACATGCTACGTGCAACCAAAAAGGGCACATCAAATCCAACTGCCCTAACCTGAAGGAAGTCAAAAAGCAAAGAAGGAAAAAGATCCTTAAGGCAACATGGGACGAATCTTCATCGGAGGACAACGACGACGAGCTCGAACAGACGAGTCTACTCGCATTAATGGCCCGGGACCAAATCGTCGAATCCGGAAGCGAGAGCGAGTCCGAGGCGGAGTCCGAGCAAAGCCACGGATCCGTATCCGCTTCGAAGGACCAGACCCCGCTGTAAGTATCTCCGGTTAAACATTTTAGTTAGTTATTTAGCTAAGTCAAACCTGAAAGTTAAGTCACTTCTAAAGGAAGTATCTGTCCTTAAAGAAGTGGCTGACACTAAAACCTTACCTGACCAGAGTCAGACTGAATTTCCAACTCAAGTTCATAAACTTGAGGAAGAAAATTCAAGTCTAAAAAATCAGGTTAAAGATTTAAAAACTACTTTAGAACGGTTTTCTTTGGGCTCCAAGAAGTTGGACTTAATTCTTGGGACACAAAGGGCCATTTACAATAGAACTGGGCTAGGATATAAAAGTAAATATAAATCTTACTTATCCTTAATAAACAAACAAAGTAGTAACACAGCCCAAGCATGGGTCCCCAAGTCCAAATTGATCAATCAAGTTGGACTTGGTCAATACTGGGTCCCAAAGGATCAAATACATTACCTCGATAGACCATATCGAGGCCGTGATCCAGGGGGAGCAAAGAGAAAAACGATATTTCGAAATTAAATTATTAATTCAAAAATGAAATTCAAAATTCGAAATTAAATTATAAATTCAAAAATTAAATTCAAAATTCGAAATTAAATTATAAATTCAAAAATTAAATTCAAAATTCGAAATTAAATTATAAATTCAAAAATCAAAAATTTGAAATTAAATTATAAATTCAAAAATTAAATTCAAAATTCGAAATTAAACTATAAATTCAAAAATTCAATTCAAATTCAAAATTAAACTATAAATTCAAAAATGAAATTCAAAATTTGAAATTAAACTATAAATTCAAAAATTCAATTCAAAATTCGAAATTAAATTATAAATTCAAAAATAAAAAATTCGAAATTAAATTATAAATTCAAAAATTAAATTCAAGAATTAAATTATTAATTCAAAAATGAAATTCGAAATTCGAAATTCAAAATTTAAAATTATAAATTCAAAAATTAAATTCAAGAATTAAATGAAATTCAAAATTCGAAATTAAATCAAATTAAAAGGAAGGCTCCAGATTATCTGGCACCTCCGAACTTAATATACCCGATAAGGGTAACCAAGAGTAGACCACCCGGCAGGGTAATTAAGGTTAGGTAAAATGGGCTAGGTTTAACTTGACCCACAGTACTGGTGAAATTTTTTGGATGATAGTACGTTAGGGAAGCTTGGGCATCGCATGTCTAGGAAGATATGGCTTCGACCTGGTGCATTTGGCCAAGTGGAACTGACCGAAGCTACCCTTAAATGGATCCTAACTAGTTAGACCAAGGTTTAGTATTAAGTTCAGTGGGTAGGACTATTTGGAAAACCTCGAAGGCATGGTTACTTTAATGAGTTCCTTGTGACTCACCATAGCCTAGAAGTTTATCCAAAGAATGCTTACTTGTTGAACCCAAAACTAAATCTGAATCTAACACAAAGTTAAATTCAAAACCCTTAAATTGAACCTCAATTCATCTCACAAAAATTATAGGATTCCCTGATTGAAAATTTAGATCGGGTGAGATGACTAGGAAATTAAATTGACTTAACTTAAATCAATTTAATTAATAATTAAATTATTTTAACTTGAATTATTTTCAAATCAAAATTATTTTAAACTTAATTTCAAAAATCTTTCAAAATTATTTTTAAACTCAATTTCAAAATATTTGAAAATTATTTTAAACTCAATTTCAAAATATTTGAAAATTATTTTTAAACTCAATTTCAAAATATTTGAAAATTATTTTAAACTTAATTTCAAAAATCTTTGAAAATTATTTTAAACTTAATTTCAAAAATCTTTCAAAATTATTTTTAAACTCAATTTCAAAATCTTTCAAAATTATTTTTAAACTCAATTTAAAAATCTATTCAAAATCATTTCAAAATCAATTTCAAAATTATTTGAAAATTCTTTTCAAAAACTTTTCAAAATTAATTTCAAAAATTATTTTAAAATATTTTCAAAATCAATTTCAAAATTATTTTAAAATATTTTAAAAATCAATTTCAAAATTATTTTAAAATCATTTCAAAATCAATTTCAAAATTATTTGAAAATTCTTTTTAAAAACTTTTCAAAATTAATTTCAAAAATTAATTTAAAATCTTTTCAAAATGAATTTCAAAATTATTTGAAAATTCTTTTCAAAATCATTTTAAAATCTTTTCAAAAATCATTTTAAAATCTTTTTCAAAACTTAATTTCGAAATCATTTTAAATCTTTGAAAAATCATTTCAAAATCATTTTAAACTTAATTTCAAAATCATTTCAAAATCTTTTAAATTATTTTTAAACATAATTTCAAAATCTTTGAAAAATTAGTTTAATCTTTTAAACCTTAATTTCAAAACTATTTTCAAAATCATTTTAAAATCTTTTAAAAATTCATATTTGATAAACTAATTTCAAAATCCTTTGAAAAATACATGAAAAACTAGTTTCAAAATCCTTTGAAAAATACTTGAAAAACTAGTTTCAACTTTTGAAAAATCTTTGGAAAACTAATTTCAAAATCCTTTGAAAAATACTTGAAAAACTAACTTGAAAATCTTGCTCCCCTAAATTTACTAGACTTACAAGAATATGGAATTAGTCCTGAAGGAAATGGAGAGTTGAAGTTTGAGCATGCTCATACTTTAGGGCTCTGATACCTGAACAAAACAATCCAGATAACTTAAAATCTATTTAACCTCATGCTTGGACATAAGGACCAACTAAAATAGATAACCTAAATTAAACATTTAGTCACTCCCTCTCTATCCAAAAAAAATAACAAATTCTTACTCTTATCTTTTCAAAATTAAGTTTTAACGCTAAGTACCTTTTAAACTGAACCTACATTCATTGTTTGCAAAAGGCTTAGCTAAAGTGACTCATAGAGCAACCTTCAAACTTTCTCAAACTTATCCACCTTACAAATTTTAACTCTAAATGCTAAAATACTTTTCTAAGTTAAAAGTATTAAAAAGCATATTTCTTTACTTGCAAAATTTAACCCATTGCTTTCAAAAGACTTTTGCTAAGTAAATTGAGACTTTAAATTTCTCTACAAACAACTTGGCTCCAAAATTAAAAAAAAAAAAAAATCTAGCTAAGTTTTTCTAACTTTAGTTAGGTATGTCTTTCTAAACACAACTAAGTCTCAAAAGTGGCTAAAGACATCATTCGAAATAATCCATATATTAGCCTTTTAAACTTAGGTGAAAAATATTCCGTTTAACTAAGTTTCACAAGCCTTCTTCTTCCTTCTCTCAAAAAGATTGTTTTCTTAAAATCTTAAAACTTGCTTTCAACTGATTTTTGATATATGGCAAAGGGGGAGAGTAGAAGAAAATTCAAAGAATTAAAGAAAATTGAAAGAAATTCAAATTTTAAAAAAGTGAGTTTTATATTAAGGGGGAGCTCTGCACTTAATTTAGCTCTGCACTTAACTATCATTATGCTTGTATTTTCATGCTTATCTTTTAATGGCATTATTTTCTTAACTTTGAATTTTTGTTGCCATAATCAAAAAGGGGGAGATTGTTGGTGCAGGAAGCATCCAACGATTGAACCTAAGTTTTGATAATGGCAAAGGGATTCAAAGTTAAGATTCTCTGTTATCTAACATGTTGAATAAGGTTTCAGGAAAGTCCTAACTACGGTTAGGCAGGTGAAAACCCTAGGGGGTGGTAACCCTAGGTCCTAGGGGGTGGTAACCCTAGGTGGAGAAAAGTCCTAGCTGCGGTTAGGCAAAGGGAAAAACCCTAGGGGGTGGTAACCCTAGGTCATAGGGGGTGGTAACCCTATGCGGAAAGTCTTGGCAGGTCGATGGCTTCAGGCAAAAGTCCTAGGGGGTGGTAACCCTAGGTGGAAAGTCCCCAGGTGAAAGACTGGACTAGCCGGGAAGCGGATGTCCAGCAGAAAGTCCGGAAGCATCGAGTGCTGAGCAAAAGTCCAGTCGATCTGGAGGATCGACTGGCAACAGGTAAATCTCCTGAGTGGAGTAGGTGAGGACGCGTTCCCCGTAGAGGGAACAGTAGGCGTCGGGTCGACCTAGGATTTTCGGTCGGAAATCCGAAGTCAGACTCGGACAGTCCGAAGACTGTCAATTCTTCTTTACGATGTTTTGTCTTATTCTAACACTGTCTTGCAGGGGATTTTGCTCGGACTAACCTTTGTTTGCAGGTGAGGAACCTGCTGGAAAAAGGCTGTCCGGGCGCCCGGGACCAAAGTTTATCCCCTGCGCGAAGTTAACACGTGGAGCATCCTGGTTGGTTGGCCACGTCACACTCTAGGCGCCCGGAAGGGATCCAGGCGCCCGGAACCTCATATAAAAGAAGGGTCGAGGTGCAGCACAAAGTACAACGACAATCTAAGTAATCTCCCTGCGACAAGCTGCTAACGACTCGATCCAGAAAGTGCTGCAACGACACCCCGACAACCCGGAGCTTCGATTTAGCCTTTTGTTGTCGGTATAATCTGTTTACTGCTTTAAATTGTAGTTAATCTGTAATAGTTTTATCGTGCTTATAGTTGTTGCCCACGGAAAGCGATCAAGGATCGCGGGCCTTCGAGTAGGAGTCGCTTTAGGCTCCGAACGAAGTAAATCTTCCTGTCTCTCTGTGTTTGTTATTTCTTTATTCCGCTGCGCTTTTACTCGTTTGTTTTACGAATCGAAAGAAATAGCCACGAACGCTATTCACCCCCCCCCTCTAGCGTGGTCTCGATCCAACAAAATCGAGCATCTACCCACTGATGTTCGAGGGAGAATTAGCGACCTGGAAGAAACTCATGGAAGTATTTTTTAAAATAGACTTTGAATTGCTTTTAATTATTAAATATGATTTTGTAGCTCCCAAAAACCCATAAGGAAATGAAAAAGAAGAATACCAATGGACCAAGAAGGAGCAAGTGGACGAGCTGAATTCCATCTACTGAGCATGTTGCCTCCATAAGAAGTCAGCAGAATCAGCGCCTACGAATCAGCAAAGGAATTTTGGGAGAAATTCCTGAAGCTACACGAAGGTACATCTAAAACCAAGCTTGCAAAACTAGATCTACTCCGGAGCCAATTGATCAACCTCCGGCTGATATAAAGAGAATCAGTAGCGCAACTGCATGCTAAACTAAAAGAGTTGATGACTGGACTCACGAATCTCGAAAAAAAGGTAATAAACCAAGATTCCCTAATGTATGTATTAAATGCTTTTCCAAGGACACCCGAATTGTTCTCAATCGTCGACTCCTCTTATATTTCTAAAGATCTAGAGGTAAAGACATTAGAAAGTTTATTTTCCACTTTGGAACTTCATGTATCTAGATGTGCAGAACCAAAGGAGCCCAGACAAATCATCATACTAAAGGCAAGAATGGACGATCCAGACTCTGAAGCGTCAATTAATGAAGACGAAGTGGCCCTAATGGTAATAAAATTTAGTAAATTTATTAAATCTAATAAATTTAATAAGTCGCAGGCGAAAAAGTACTTCGGAGCAAGAGCAAGGTACTATGCTACAACTGCCAAAGAGAAAGGCACATCAAGGACGACCGCCCGAATTGAAGAAGAAGGAGAAGGACAAGGGCAAAAGACCAACAAGATCAAAGTATAAAAATCTAAAGGTCACATGGGATGAATCGTCGTCCGAGATCGAAGCTTATGCCAGACTAGCTATAATGATGGGCCACCAAAGAGAAGCTAAAAGCAACTCAGAGATGAGTATTGATGAAGGGGAAGGATCATCAGAGGAAAGTTGCAATGAAGGAAAATCATCAGAATACGAGGTAAGTGAGGTACGTGCGCTATCTCCCAACCAATCTTTTGAATTTATCAAAATACTTTCTAAAAATATGTGTAAATCAGAAAAAGAAAATATGGACTTGAAAAGACAATTAGCCAATGCATGTTCACTAAAATTGTTTGATAATTTAAAATTAGAAAATAAAAAATTGAAAACACAAATAGAGAAATTGAAAGATTGTCATGCATGTTCTAACTACATTCAACCTAAGTTTAGAAATTATGGTAGAATCAATTGGTACATTAGACATTACCAAGGATAAATTAGGAAAATTCTAAAAAATTATGTACCTCCCAAATTTTTTTGTAAATCCAGTAGGCAGGAACCTATATTGGGTTCCAAAATCGTTTTTAGATTAAAATTCACTTTTTATTTGGATAGAAATTGTCTCAATTAGAAATTTTTTTAATATTTCAAGTTGAAAATTTTTCTATGTTATCTGATAATTTAATCTACAAATAAAGACTTTTTCAAATTTTATTTATTATTGAGTTATTTTTTAAAATTTAAATGTATTTTAAAAATCTTATTCTTCTGTGATAAAAGATAGTATTCTCTATTCTTACAAATATTTTTGAATTTTTTTTAAAAATATCTTATTTATTATGAATTATTTTCAAAAATTAGTTTCTGTACTACAATAATTTATTTCTTTTAGAATACAAAGTATTTCTTCATGTAAATTTTTCTAACATGTAAATTTTTCTAACAACTTATTTTATTTTTTTCTAAATTTTTTGATGTGATCAAAGGGGGAGAAATATGTACAAGTTTAGGGTGAGTAAGGATTTAGAATTTTTACTCATTTTGCACGTAAATTTTTTACTTATTGTTGTCACTTTTATTTTATTATATTTTTAACCCTAACTTGAACTTGGGTTGATGCACATCAAAAAGGGAGAGATTGTACGTACCCTGAGGTAGTTCTGATGTGGTCAATCAAGTTTAATTAGGTCTTGTTGTGTTTTAACCCTTGTGTCTAAGTGTGTAGGAACTTAGGAGCACAGAAAGTTGAGCGAAAGGCGCAGTTAGTGAGAAGGATGACACGGGAGAGAGCCGACGGGTTCGGTGTATCCTAGAGATAAGATGCTACGGAAGAGTACACCGGTGGATGAGAAGGACATGCACGACGTTCGAGGGATAAGAAGCCAGGGAGGAAGCCTGCTTGAGGAGAAGGCTGGAAGATAGGTCCGGGTCAGTCCAATTTCAGATGGACGAAATCACTCAGACGATCAGAGCAGCGGAAGAGCCAACGGGGAGTTGCGGAGCTGCTGGAGGCACCCTCAATGTGGTTAGAGGTACCTTCATGCCTTTCTGTGGGAAGGCGTCTTCAACAGGGTTGAAGGCGCCTTTAACCTGTCACGCCCCAGGTAGTCCCTGCCAGAAGAAATTTCGGCAGCATCTCCCCTGTACGGGTGACAATATGAGACTTACATGCATAGCCCTCAGGGCTCACACTCATCAACCAACATGGCTGGTATATATATCAAACAAAAATAAAACCATCCACGCAGTTTATATCAAAACAACCTCCAGATGTCAACACAATACAAAAGAAATCAAAAATATCATCTAAACTTACCTCTTCTGCTCGTCCGGCAGGCGCGTAGCAAGACATACCAAATATAAATCCACCAGGCAAACAAAACCCAACCAGTACATTACTTAAAGACAAACCACATAAAATCCAGAGTACAAACCAATCCAAGACTAGATCTAAGGCTCTAAGCAAATAACTAGAAAACCAAAAGACCAAAACGAAAGTTCTTGCGGCAAGGGGACTAGCAACTGAAACCTCCTGACGACATCAACCTAAAATAAAAAATATAAAGCAATTGTGTGAGTTCAAGAACTCCACGGATACCAGATAAACATGCATAATAAGATATAACTAACAGTAATAATTACACAGTACAGTTTTCTTAACAATAAAAGGAAATGCAAACTGAAAAGGGATATAGAAAACTGTACTCACCAGGACCTCCTATCTGAATGTAAAAGGGTCGTCAGACCAGATAAAAAATGTCACCTGTATGCATGTCAAACATATGCAACTTAAACAAATGCAGCATCCAAAATGTAGCAATCACAAACAATAAATGTAATTTATGCATATGATGCAAACATGACATGTGTCACCCCTGACGCCTGTCAGCCATCTCACACACAATGGTGAGACCGAGTGGGTAGGGCTATGACAACTGTGCACTCTGTCATCATTGCTCCTGAGTGACCGAGTGGACAGGATACTGTCAGAGTACACCTATCCTCCTACCCCAAACATAGTGGGGGAGCCTAAGCTCTCATCTCCCTGTATCATAGGGGAGGGATCCCTGCCCATTACACGCTGCAGTCATCGCTATCCAGGAGCAGACCAGTGGAGCCCTGACAGAGCAAACTGCACACACCCTGCTTGATGTTCCACTAACTCATGAGTGGTTGTGTGCGCAAATCATGTAACTGGCGATGCACTCAACAATAATAGAGCCGACCATCGCCAGCATGCAATCATGCAAGATGGTGCATAACACTAAATATGTGGATATAGACAGTGTACGCCTCCATATAAAAGGTACAAAAAGGAAATAAATCATACGATGGTCTAGGTATCAAAAACCTAAGTACACAATTCAGATATGACGAACGACAAGACTACTACACAATAGGTAATGTAAGTCACTATTTCTATGAACAAGGATACACATGGCGGCAATCAAAGAAAATATAAGTAGGAATGCATACAGATAGGAATATAGGCAGACAACAAGAACTAGATAGTGGCATATCAAGAAGATGCAAATATAATCATTACTACTAGTAATAAATTACTATGCATATCTAAAGATGACTATATTAAGGAGATAAGTCAGAGGTACCCAGCTCAGATAGAAGGTAGTATCAAGCCAAATCCGACTTCGAGATGCTGATCTCGAATAAGAGTCCTGTATCAATCAACATATATGCTTTTATTTAGCTAAAATTCAAAAGAATACCTAAATAAAATCCTTAAGACTAAATTAGGATAAAACCCTAATCACATCACCATTATGTTGGTGCAATATTCTTCAGGTCAAGGTTGACCTAGTTGACCAAGTTTGAGTCTTGGTTTGGGTTTCGATGTTTGACAATACAAGACTTCGATGATATGGACAAGTGCAGGTGCAGTTGTTTATTTGGGGAGATTGTTTGGTGCAATTTCCCTCTGATCAGGGTCTGATCAGGTTGGTTGAAGAAGAGTCAAGTAGGTTAAGGTTGACCAGATACTTGACTGGGAAGTCGTAACTGGGATGTTAGGCAGAAGGAAAATCCTGGTGAGTGAAGCCGGGTGAAAGACCTAGTGAGTGAAGCTAGGCAGCTTAAAAGTCCTAGTGAGTGAAGCTAGGCAGTTTGAAAGTCCTGGTGAGTAAAGCCAGGCAGAAGGAAAATCCTGGTGAGTGAAGCCAGGTGAAAGACCTAGTAAGTGAAGCTAGGCAGTGAGGAAATCCTAGTGAGTGAAGCTAGGTGAAAGTCCTGGTGAGTGAAGCCAGATAGAGGAAAATCCTGGTGAGTGAAGCCAGGTGAAAATCCTAGTGACTGAAGCTAGGTGAAAGACCTGGTGAGTGAAGCCAGGCAGAAGAGAAGTCCTAGTGAGTGAAGCTAGGCAGAAGGGAAGTCCTGGTGAGTGAAGCCAGGCACGGGAGAAATCCAGATGGATCAAGGCTGATCAGACATCTGGTGTTGGAAAGTCCAAGTAGATCAAAGGGATTGACCGGATACTTGGCACGAGGAGAAAAGTCCAAGTAGATTATAAGGATTGACCGGATACTTGGCAAAAGGAGAAAAGTCCAAGTGGGTCAAAGGGATTGACCAGACACTTGGTGAGGGAGTCCTAGCAGGTCAAGGGTGACCGGATGCTAGGCATGATGAACCAACAGGTCATGGATAGATCAGATGTTGGTTTGGGGGCTTGGGACATGGTTTTGGGTAAAAACCAACCTCTGGATCGATCAGTCGATCAATTGGCTGATGCCCAATCGATCGACCGATCGATTGGGAAGGTCCCCGCGACAAGCCTCGAGTGGGCAAGTCGTAGAGCTCACAGAACGCCTCTGGATCGATCAGCCGATCGATCCAGAGCTCCCAATCGATCAGTGGATCGATTGGGAGATAGCAATGTTGCGCGATAAGCCCTGGATCGATCAGCCGATCGATCTAGGCAATTCCTGAGAGCACAGAGGCGCTCTGGATCAATCGACCGATCGATCCAAAGCCTCCCCAATCGATTGGGAGCAATCCAATCGATCGGGATTCGACCGTTGTCGCAGATAAAGGTCGTTGGAGTGCGTCCTCTTCGAGAGTTCTTCCGAGCTCTCAGACGATTCATCTCAGATCCTCGACAGCAACTCCACAGCTCTCTCTAAGCTCCATATCACCGGTTCTTGAAGGTTCTTGGAGGTTCTTCCAAGTCAAGAAGCGGATCAAAAGCAAGAAGAAGAAAGCTAGGGTTAGGGTTTCTTGTATTCATTATAAGCTTTGCTTATACTTTTGTTCCCTTTCCTTTCTTTCTGTATTGAGAGTCTTGTAGGGCTTCTCCGCCTTCAGTAGTTACCGAAAAGGAGCGTTTATTAGTGGAGGTGTGTGTGTGTGCGTGGATTCTTGGACTAGTCACATCTTGTGAGGTGGATACCAAGTAAAATCCATTTTTTAGTGTTGTGTATTTTGTTTCTTTGTATTTCCGCTGCACATCTTTGAAGAAACAAGCAACGCCGACCACGAGCACGCGACGAGCTATTCACCCCCCCCCTCTAGCTCCACATTTGGTCCCAACAAGTGGTATCAGGGCGAGGTCGCTCTTCACCGGAATCATCGCCGGAAGGGGCAAACAAAACAAGCAAAGCTAGAGGGTGAAGAAGTTGGAGCAAATTCATCAAAGTCAAAGAATTCAAGAAGCTCAACTTCAAGATGCAATTCCAAGATAGACTTGGATTTGACACACGGGTGCCTCCACCATTCACAATGACAAACTTCGATCTTTGGAGATCAAGGATCGAAAATTTCTTGATGGTGGAGATAGAGCAATAGTTTGCTCTAATGGAAGGCTTCGAGGCTCCAAGAAATTCAAAGGGCAAAGTTCTCAAGAGGAGCAAATGGAGCCCGGAGCAAGTCCAAAGGTGCGAAGCAAATGACAAGGTAACCAAATTATTGGTTAATTTATTGCCTAGCACAATTCTATGCAAAATTGGACAATATAAAGATGCCAAAGAGCTTTGGAGCAAGTTAGCTAAGCTCCATGAAGAACCCTCCACTGTACCGAATCAAGAGGAATCCAAAGAGGGTGACTCATTGGAGCAAGACCAAGAGGAGGACTCCGAAGTTGAGAGATGCTCAACTTCCAAAGAAGAAGTCCAAGAAGCTTCATCTTCAGAGGAATGCAATGAAAAGGGTAAGGAGGGAGCATACTCCTTGTTCCATATACAAGATGAAGATGAAGAAGCCTCCACCTCTAGGATTGAGGGGGAGCAATTTTTGGTGACGCCGGATCAAGAAGAAGGAGAAGCTTCTACATCCGGGTCAAGAGAAGAAGTGGAGGAAGAAGCTTTCACCTCCACAAGTCAAGCTAAATCAATGGGAGGAAAATCATTTGCGGATCAAGAGGAAGCCTCTACCTCCGGATCCAAAGGAGAAAGTGTCATCCCTACACATGAAGGTATAAGTGTGTCAATTAATAATAAAAATCATATCATATTCTTTGAATGTAGGGAACATGGGCATTACAAGAGTAAATGCCCTAAATTGGCCAAGAAGAAGGGCCAAGTGGCACAAAAGGGCAAGGAGAAGCCCAAGGAGACCATCCCCAATACAAAGAAGAGCAAGGAGCACATTGTGTGCTTCTCTTGCAATTAAAAGGGGCATTACCGAAGTCAATGCCCTAAGGGGAAGAAGGTGGTCAAGGCTCAAGGAGAAAGCTCAATTCAAGGGGAAGCAATCCCTAGAGTTGACTTAGAAAAGGTATCTTTTATTGAGCCTACCTCTTTAAATTATGGTAAAAAGCATGCTAGTTCAAGTTTATATCATTTTAATGCTATTTACCATGAAAATAGGAGGCATGATAAAGTTAAGTAAAATCATGTAGCTTATCATGCTAAAATCTCTCAAACTAGGTTTAGAAAGGTAGATAGGAATTTAGGCAATAACCCTAAGGATTCTACGTATTTGCCTAAGAAGAAGAAAAATCAGGGTTTTAGTAAAAAACCTAAGGTTGAAGAATTATGGAAGGAAAATCAAGTCTTGAGGTCAAGACTTGACAAATTAGAGAGGACTCTTCGAAAAATAACAAATATGACACAAGGGTCCAAGAGTCAAAACCTAGGTCTAGAAGTATCAAAGTCATCCAATTGTCATAAGGGTTTGGGATACAAACCTAAAACCAAGAAGGATGTAATTTCTTACCATAGGGTTCCATATAGTTATGGAACCAACTCTAGATCTAGTGATCAAGTCAAGAATACTAGGAAGGTTATTCCTAAGAGTATTTTTGCAACAAACGTGACTAAGACTTCTAAAAAGTCTAAGAAAGTCACTAATAAGGTCACAAGGGAAGCAATCCCAGAGTTGACTTAGAAAAGGTGACCAAGGCTTCTAAGAAGCCAAACAAGGTCACTAGGAAGGTATCTAGGGAAGTTATCCCTAATGAGTACCTAGAGCATCCAAGGAGCACCAATAGGTTTTGGGTTCCTAGGAGCATCTTCTCTACCCCATAGATGGGGGGGTTAGAGAGTGTCAACTCTAAGTGAAAGGGTAGTTAACCTACTCATGAAGAAGTTGACACTCAAGGAGCATTTTCAAGGTTATTATTAACCTTTAGAAATGAAATGGATTTATGATTTACTCTTTGAAAGAGTAAAATGTGTCAAAATTTGAGAAGTATTGATTTTAGTTTAAAAAATGGCACATATTGGGAAAACATAAGGAAATACCAAGTTGGGATTTTGGTATTTTCTTAGTGCTACTCTTGTGGAAAAATGAAATATGCCAACACTTGAGGAATAAGCTTAATTTCAATTGGCATAAGTTAATCAAGAGAACTAGAAATGCCAATTTAGGTTTTGGCATTTTCTTGGAGCGTTTAGAGGGCAATGTAGGTTTAATTTTTAACTTAGCTAAGGTTTAAGGACACTTAGATAGTTAATCTAGGTATTTTATTTATGCTAAACCTTGCCATGATTGTTTGCCCATTATATGCCATGATATCATGTTTATTTTTGCATTCATATTTTGTTATGAAAAACACAAAAATACCATGTCATGACATACATACATCATGTAGTTATAAGAAATTTTCTTTTGAAAATTATTTCTTTTTGATGTATGCCATAACATTATCATGCATTATGTTTATTTCTTTAAAATTAAGGACAAATGACATTTATCAACAGGTGATATCAACAAATGACATCCTAGGTGGATGTTCAATATCCATAAAATGTCTCGATAGATATGCATGATCCCTAGATTAGGGCAAAACCAAATTTTTATATCTCACAAAGACCCATAAGGTGACTTGTAGGTGTTTTAGTGCACATTAGATACAAGTGAGATGTTAGGATGATGAACAAAACTCAAGATATTGATTTAGTGCATTCTTTTGAGTTTTAAGTTCATCAAAACACATAGTTATGTGTTTTCCCATTATTGGGAAAGCTAATGTACAAGTCATGTGCATTAAGCCCAAGGAACATGGTGGGATATTGATCTTGAAAATGATTTTAAACATACTTTGGAAAACCTTGATGAATGCTATCTTTTGATAGTAATCATCATTGAATGGTTAAACACAAACTTGAAGAAAACACTAAAGTTTTTATAAGTTTTCAAGTTTGTGTAAATCTTTGAAAATATGATGTATTTTCTTAGAAAACTATTTTTCCTTGATATTATATACCCTAAGAAATGTCTACACGAATTTTTATGATTTTTAGAATTTTGTAGAATTTTCTAGGGGTTTCTGAAGTTGACTGAAATGAAATTTCAGCGACTATCAGACCTCAAGCGATCACGCGATCGATTGAAGGGTCTCAATCAATCGGGAGATCGATTGAGAGCAAGCTTCTCACGAACAGAAGCTTCCTGGATCGATCCACTGATCGATCCAACCCTCCTGAATCGATCAGTGGATCGATTCAGCATGGTCCGATCGATTGGGACCCAACTCCAATCGATCGAAGCTGCTGATTTTGGCTGGGAAAGCCTAATTTCAGTATTTTTGAACCATGGTTAGTCTAGGTAACCATTCCAAACCCATCAAAATACATTTGTATACATAAAAAGGGTGTTTTCATGTTGAAAACAAGGATGGATTGGTTGAGGAAGACTAAATTGAAGTTTAGGTTGAGGTTTGGTTTCAATATTAAATTTTTGAACCTCAAAACTTCTAAATTTGGATTTCCTAAAGGTTTAGGGATTCCAAGTCATTGTTGGTGCAATGACAGAAGGTATGACCATGTCTTTAGGGGGAGTTACTCTTTAAGGACATGAAAAATATTTTTCATACACCTTGGAAGGTGATTAACCTTCTGTCGTAGAAATGCTCAAGGTTGAGCATTTGTTTACAATGGAGAGTGGATATCTCCATTGTTTAAGTTAAAAAAGCTCAAAGTTGGGCATTTGCCTACATTGGGGGAAGAATGTAGAGTTAAAGGAAAATGAAAGGTATGAGACTTTCATTATCGAGTTGATCACAACGAGTGAAGTTGTGAACAACGGTGAGTAACTCTTCAGGGAGAGAGTTTGTTGTGATGTGTGCCAATAGGGGAAGAATGTAGGGTTTAAGTTATGCCTTCATTATCTAAGAGAGAGTTTGCCTTCTTAGTGGGAGAATGTAGGGTTTAACTTACGCTTTCATTACCTAATGGCATGAAGGAAGATGAGGCTATGGGAATTAGCCTAACTTAAATGAGGTATTGTCAAACATCAAAAAGGGGGAGATTGTTGGTGCAATATTCCTCAGGTCAAGGTTGACCTAGTTGACCAAGCTTGAGTCTTGGATTGGGTTTCGATGCTTGACAATACAAGACTTCGATGATATGGACAAGTGCAGGTGCAGTTGTTCATTTGGGGATATTGTTTGGTGCAATTCTCCTCTGATCAGGGTCTGATCAGGTAGGTTGAAGAAGAGTCAAGTACGTCAAGGTTGACCAGATACTTGACTGGGAAGTCCTAACTGGGATGATAGGCAGAAGGAAAATCCTGGTGAGTGAAGTTGGGTGAAAGACCTAGTGAGTGAAGCTAGGCAGCTTGAAAGTCCTAATGAGTAAAGCTAGGCAGTTTGAAAGTCCTGGTGAGTGAAGCTAGGCAGAAGGAAAATCCTGGTTAGTGAAGCCAGGTGAAAGACCCAGTGAGTGAAGCTAGGCAGTGAGGAAATCCTAGTGAGTGAAGCTAGGTGAAAGTCCTGGTGAGTGAAGCCAGGTGAAAATCCTAGTGAGTGAAGCTAGGTGAAAGACCTGGTGAGTGAAGCTAGGCAGAAGAGAAGTCCTAGTGAGTGAAGCTAGGCAGAAGGGAAGTCCTGGTGAGTGAAGCCAAGCACGGGAGAAATCTAGATGGATCAAGGCTTATCAGACATCTGGTGGTGGAAAGTCCAAGTAGATCAAAGGGATTAACCGGATACTTGGCACGAGGAGAAAAGTCCAAGTAGGTCAAAGGAATTGACCGGATACTTGGCAAAAGGAGAAAAGTCCAAG